>NC_051198.1:23281393-23655143 GCF_015220075.1 Falco rusticolus | reverse complement strand
GCAGTAAACAAATGCTGATTTTTGAAGCTATGAAAAAAAGCTATTCACCATTAGACAAAAAAAACACTTTAGCTTTAAAAATCATGTTCTAATGTCTAAGGAATTGCATGTTACCTCCACATTAATAGCAAATGAGTTCAGTATGAGTACAATAGTTACTGTAAGAATTAATAATGATTGACCGCTAGTAACTGTGATGAATTGCCAGACTTCTTGTTGAAGGTTTGGGCAATCTACTTCCAGGACTCTGCCCTCTGTGCTTCTGTAGATGTATTTTAATATCCACCACAATTTAAAGTAAACCATTTTTAATGGGTTTACCAGAAACAGCAATGCTGAGTAAACAGTAGCCTGCGTTCAATGGCATGCTTACACACCTGTCCACATTTTATTGCATGAGCTTTTACACATTGGCTTCAACTCTAAGCACAAGGAAGTCACTGCAACCTTTAATGCTTCAGTTATTATATCTTACCCATATTTTTTGTTATCCAAGTGCAGTCAACACCCAATGCTAATATTAAAGCCTGAGAGTTATCAAAGCTCTTGTCATTCTTTACTGGATGTCTTTTCTTGAGATCAGAGATGTGTGCTCAGTTGTAATTTTTTTTTTCTCAGCTCTGAAATTAAGTAATCTACCAATACTGGAAGTCAGTTTGATCATTTATTTCTTCTGAAAGCTGAAATCAGGGAGTGCAGTCTTCAGTCTGTAATAATTTAATTTCAATATAACAATGCTTTTTAAATTTGTTTTCCTTCCTTGCCAAAGAGTTTAAATATTCCCCCCCCTCCTTCTTCCCCAGTCTATTATTAACATTCAAAGCTCTTTAACGCCCTTTAATATCTGCATTGTATGACCTTCTGTATGAGTGGTGGTCATATTTTGTGTCATTGCTGCTCTTGTGGTCTCAGGCTTGTTTTTTCCACCTGGAGACAGACATTTGTTTGGTCTGTTAAGACTAATTTCTGTCAAAGATGCTGAAGCTTGGATGTTTTTATTTCCATGACTCAGTTTAATGTTAATTTTTCTTGATTTTAAATGTATAGGTTAAAATGTTCAAAATAATTTAAGGTGGCAGCATTTAATTGAGAAAAGAGACTTATATGTATATGCCTTTCCAAATACACCCTCTTCTGAGTATCTGTCCTTCAGCAAAAATTCTCTTTCAGGGTACAGAGTATTGATATCCTTAGCTGATACAAACATGAGTTCTTCTAATTTATCTAGTATTTTATTTTACTTAATGTTCTCTAACTTGATAGTCATAATTGGGGGAGAGTTGGGAATACTTGGTACAGTTCCTGTGCAGAGGGTATTCCAGGGCTGAGACATTACATCACTTCTGATTTCAAAGATTCTAATACTTAAAAATCTTAGAATTTCTCTTATTTGTCCAGGACAGCAAGATTTTAGGTTGTTTTTTGTTGTTGTTGTTGTTTTTGTTTTAGCTTTTATTATTCTTTATTCATTAAAATGTATTATCTCTTAAAACATTTGAAATGAAGTTATAGATGCAGAAGAGCTCATGGAGAGAGAAGAGCTCTTCATCACTGAAGAGGTTATGGACAAGGCTTGCTGCACCCAGGGGTTTCCTTGCCTTCTGCTTGTTTGCAGATGGGAGCACCAGAGGAAGGAAATGGGATTTCATCTTACTTGTGGGTCTTCTTACAGGTCTGTCAAATGGATTAGCTTGTTAGTGGTGGTGGTGAGTCCTCTTCAATTTTATGACAAGTTCATATCAGAGTGGCAAGACTCTGAGACCACCCAGTGGGCTGTGCTGTGGCTCTGAGGCATCTTGTGGCCTCTGTGAATACTCTGTACTAGGAAAATACAAGAACAAGGGTAGCATCTGTTTTAAAGACATTTGGGGGTTTTGCCCTGCTCTTTCAAACTCGGATGCAGCTCTGAATAGCTGCCCTGCAACCCCCTCTTGTCCCTTCACCCCAGAAATATGCTAGCTGCACGGGTGGAATGGCTGAGAAGTATTGTGCAGGGATTGCCACTTAGAGGTTGCAGAGTTTTCCTGTGTGGAAATAAGGTGGATCTGGCTTGGGATTGCTCTACATTGGTGCCTTTAAACTCTGATGAGAGTCCCAGAAAGGCATACTTTCCCTCCTGAGCAGATCAAGCCCACCACAGCTGCAGTGCATGCATATATCACCAATGTAGTGTTCAAATCAAATTTGTGGAATCCGCTTGTGCTGTCCAACGCTCTCATCTTATTCAGCGTCTACAATGGTAACTCAAGCAGAGAATGGGAAACAAGCCGCCTCTTTGGGAGGGGTATTTTAATTACCTCTTGCCCTAGAGAGAGCTGTCCTCCCAGGCTGGAGTAGGCAGTATTGGAAGGGCACTGTGGGAAAGATTAGCGAGAGGCTCCTTTACCAAGCCACAGTTGCAGATCGATAGGGGCTTTCAGCTGTCAGTGCAACCAATCCCTAAACCATGAGCACAAATATTTACTTCTACTGAAAATAGGGAGAATTTACAAAAAAAAAAAAAAAGAGAGAGAAACATATTTCCATTCCTTTATTTAGTCATAGAATCAATATGAATGATTTGAGGACGTGGAGAATTCAAAGCGCTTCAGGATAGTACTCACTTGAATATACAGCTTGTTTTCATAGACCAAAGCTTTCACTCTGCAAGGAGGAAAATACCAGCACAGCAGGTCACTCTTGGTCTAAATACTTGTGCTGTGTATGTGCTCCTTTCACATTTAATTTTAATCAGAATGGACCGATATCTCTCCATAACATTTAGCTTGCTTTCTTTTGTGCAACAGAAAGTATAAAGCTGTCGATAATTTTTAAAGTACCCATTTCCGTGACACCTGCATGATATTTTTTAATATTTGCTGAATTGATAATGTTCATGGTAGCGGAGTATACTGCGCAATAAACTGCTTTTGTGGCTGATTAAATGCCAAAGTGAAGTGGAGGTATTCAGCAACTGCAAAAGCCGTTTATTTAGTATATGCCAATGCCATGAACATTATTCCTGTTACACAAGATTTGCTATACCCTAATGTACAGAAGTATAAAAGAAATTGTTTCCTTTTCGTGTAAGGGTTGCAATTGCTGTGCTGCTTCAATCTCACACTTCACACTGATATGACATTCAGGAATGTAGCTAGGTTGAATGGCTTGAGAAAGAGGCTGGTTTACACAGTGAATAATTATTTAAAAGCATTCTTTGTGTAGGAAAAGCATTATGTGGCTGAGTACGCTGAACTAAATCAACTGTAGTATGCAAATTCTTCAACTTTGCCACTTAACTTTTGATAGGGAGACTTCCCTTTTCCTGCTGTGGTTCTCCCTTGAGGGCTTTGGCCTGGGGAAGACAGCTCTAGTCTTGATTATTGGCTTAACCGGAGGCTTGCTGACCCGTTTGCTGGGATGGTTTTCCCTCACTGACCAGTGCCACCAACTGGGCCACTGACTGAAGAGGCTGCAGCCATTCCCTGTCATTCATTGTGTAACTTTTTTCTTAAGATAGAAGTTGGCATGAGCTGTACGTAATCCTGATGTTTCTCTCAAGGGAAAAGGAATTCTTTTTTCTTTTTGGTGCTTCAGTTGTAAGAGAAGCGTTCCATCCTGGTTGGATGAAATAAGTACTTCATTGACATATAGTTCTTATGCCTTGCTATTCCTTCATGATAACATCAGTTACAGAAACTTCCTGCAATTTGATTAGCTACAAAATGAGAAAAATAAAAAATTATTAGGATTTCTTTGACTTTTCTCTTAATATATGTTATATGTGTTGCCTGCTAGGAATGAAGGGCTGTGTTGATTCTGTAGCACCAAACTGTCATTCTTCTTTCTAATTTGGTTTTTTTGCATATTGATTTAATATCACATCATTGTTTTTCAATGGATTATTTCTTTTTCATAAGTACTTCTTCATGACTTCTTTGACTGAGGAAGGGTTGTAGGCTTTTTAATTCCATTGTCATTCATGTTTGTTGTTACCCTCAGAGGTGACAATCACTTAATTTACAGTTCATCTGTTATTCTTTTCTTTGTGTAGAAGCAGAGAAAGCTGATATTCCACCCTACAGATTGCAAAATGTCTTCAGGATCTTCAAGAGTTGCAGTCTGCACTCTTTCTTTGCAGAAGTTTATCCTTTATTGCCACAGAGCGATAAAATTTTGTAATAGCTATTTCTCAAATTGATGACTAAATTGCATATGCAAGTGAGCAAACACAAATAAACAAGGCTCTATTTTTATAATTGTCTTCTGTTCTTCATTAATCTGGAAGCTGAACAGTGGACTGCTAAATGCCTGTTGTTCTCTAAATAGGCTGGGACTAAAATATGTGTGAGAAAGGTGTCAGCTCTGTGGAGTGGATACCATTGACATATTTAAAGCAATATGCCCTGTAGTTGGAGTTTGGGTATCATCCGTGAAAAGGAAGGTGTCGTCTTTATCCATTTTCCACTTCCTATGGGATTACAGTTATAGGCACATGTTCTGGAGTTGCTTTTTTGACTCACACGTTAATGTTTGCTGTCTTGTGAAGTTGCTTCTGATGAGAGAACGTTGGATGTGGTGGTAATAGCTCCATGGTCACTGAAGCTGGTGACTAACTGAGAGGTGATCCTTCAGTGTTTTGCGTCTGCAGATCACTGTGTGGTAGAGAATGAGGGTGTGAAGACCCTTCCTCTCTTCCAGGTGAAACCCCTCTGTTGCAATTTCATTCCCAAAATGCTTCAGACTGCAGTTGCCTAAGAACATAATTTTGAGAATATGAACAATCCTGATACACAGGCCTTGTGCACCAAAGTGAGATGCAGTAAGCCCACACAGCTTCACGCTGGGGAGAAAAAAAAAGAGTTTGGACTTTTTTCACCACACTTCCAGTTTTATGCAGGTATGCCTGGTGCATTGGGGAGATTGTTTAGGAGCAATCAATCCTTGTGTGAAGATTGCCTTGTAATGCTGCTAAGGTCAGTGAGACCTTGGTTTATTTGCCACATAAGTGCTGCTTGAGTGACTTAGGATACTCCAACACCCATAGGAACAACCTTAACTTACACACTAGAGGTTTTCCACATTTTAGGACTGTGATTTCTTGCACAGCTTGCTCATTTGATACAGATCATACAGTGGGGAGAACTAGTCAGGGTTTCATCAGCGTTATCCCTCTGCCTTTGATATAGATTAAACACTTTACTGTAGTAGGTGTTTAGGATCATAAATAAATATTCTTTCTGTTTTTCCACTGCTCAAGCTAGGTGCTTCTAGAAGTTTTTGTAGTAGAAATCTGTTACTGCTAACTTGATCGTACCATTCTGTGGTAGTGCTTGCTGAAGTTGGATGTAATTCATGTGCAAAGTGTATGAGAATAATTGTCAGCGACCTCTGTCAGGATTTGCTTCTGGTGTGATACTGGCTCTTGACTGAATCCCACTATAATTTCTGTTAAGATAGATAAGAACTCATGAGGAAATTCATCTCCCAACTACTTTTAGGGGGGCTGGGAGGTTGGCAGAGGACTATAGTCCAGTGGCTGAAATGCAGAATTAGGGTAACAGGTCTTTGTTTTCAGTTTTGCTTCTTTCTGATACGTGACTTAGTCTGGGATTTAGTCTTTTCATCTGTAAAACTGGAATAATAATACTTGTAATTTGAGACTTACAATGCGCTTTGAGACCAACAGTGAAAAGCTCTCAGTAGTGTATTTATTACATTCTGTTTGTGGATATTACAAGCAGTAGCTAGGAGAAATGAGAATAAAATGAAGCCAAACACACTGATTTAAAAGCAAACTGTTGAAGCCAGGCCTGAACTAGTGAAATAGTTACCCACGTGCCAATGCCTCTCTTCAAATAGCCCAGAATTAAATTGCAGGGTTCCAACTGCTGACCCCGCCGCCCCTCCCCCCCCCCCCCCAAAAAAAAAAAATAAAATCCAAGGTTATAACTGTTTAATGGGGGTGGGGGGAATGGCTAATTTCTGTCTCTTTAAATTTTGTGGTGGAGAAAATAAGGTGCTTTGATCTTTAAATGACAGCTTCCAGAGTCATTACATTGAATCAGTTAATCTCTCCCAGTAGTTACCTTATTCTCTCTTCCTCATGGGCATCCTCTTTCATGGTCTCAGTGCTGAGCTTCAAATCAATGAACAAACTGTTACTGCTTCCAACACAGCCTGTCTAGCGAGCTTTCCGGCTTTCATGTGTTGCCAAGCTCTTACCTCAAACTTGGCACATCAAAGTGGAGAAGAGGTCCAGGAGTGCCACATGTGTGTTAACCAGGCTGGCTCCATCATCTTCATTTACACTGTGTGGGTCAGGCAGTCCCTCGCCTCTTGACAAGAGAGGTTTGTCAGAGACTGCATGTCCTGTCATTCCCAGGTGACGTGTAATTCAAAGCAGGTCAAGTGACACAGCGGTGACTGTGGGTATTCTTGGTCATCCCTTTATCTAGTGTAAAACCAACCAAACAAAGGCAAGCAATAACAGATGTGCATATCTTTGTATGAGGTATCCATGCCCAGACAAAAATAAGTTGCATTCTGTGTTTTGGTGCTGATGGAATATTCTTTTTCTTCAGCCTGGTTTTCGTTTCTCTTAGGAAAAGTTGAGAAATTTCCCAGTGTAAGCTCCACAAAGCATCTATGTTACATACAGTATGAGGTATTTTACCTTCCAGTGCACAGCAAATGCTGTGAAGTAACACCTGGGAGTTTATTCATTTTTTACCAGCTAGTGCACATGCTGGATGAAACTCAGGAGCTGAGGTTCTGGAGCAGCATCTGTTCTCCTGCCCATGTTGTTAATCCATTCCTTTATGTGAAGGTGTTACAATATATGATGAATCTTGTGCAAGTTCTATTAGAATAATTTTATGGCTTTAGACATAAAAGTTAGGCATCTAAAATGTAATGTAATTAAAAAATAACTCCTCCTCTCTTCCAGGAAATAAACCAAGATTTGGTGCAAGGTGAACATTTTAAGACAATTTTCTCTTCTGAGAGTAGTACTAGGTATTTTCCAAAGCATTTGACATATAGTACTTTTATTAGAAACCACTTTGTATTAAGCAACAAGTAAGAGGGTTTTTTCACTTATAATGACAGATTTACTTCATTAATATTCCTAAAAAAACCCTCAAATATGTTATCTTTAGTTGCACTTTACCAAGGCAGAAATTCAGGATAGCTGCTACACCTCAAAAAAGAATAACATAATTATGGCTGCAGAAATGGGTGTTTTGCTGTAGTGTGTCAGACCTGAAAGTCTTCTGTGCTTCTTGCAGTGACTTCAGAGATATGTCCCTGAAAACAAAAGTGAATCTTGCATGTTCCCGTCTTTCTGTGACATATACAATGCATCCTGTGTGTGTGGTATGGTAGCAACAAATAGTACTGGGAACTGGAAATGTCACCTGAAGTTGACTGGCCTGAATGCTTTCGACCTTGTTGTGTTTAACCCCAGCCAGCAACTAAACCCCACGCAGCTGCTCGCTCAGTCCCTCCACAACGGGATGTAGGTGAGAATCGAAAGGGTGAAAGTGAGAAAACTTGTGGCTTGAGATAAAGCCAGTTTAATAGGTAAAGTAAAAGCGGTGCACACAAGCAAAGCAAAACAAGGCGTTCATTCACCGCTTCCCGTCGGCAGGCTCCAGGGAAGCAGGGCTCCATCACATCTAACGGTTACTTGGGGATGATAAACAGCATCACTCTGAACATCTCCCTCTTCCTTCTCCTTCCCCCAGCTTTACATGCTGAGCATGACGCCATATGGAATGGGACATCCCCTTGGTCACTGGGGGCAGCTGTCCCAGCGGTGCCCCCCCCAGCTCCCTGTGCACCCCCCAGCCCCCTCGCTGCGGGGGCGGTGTGAGAGGCAGAAAAGCCCTTGGCTCTGGGTAGGCGCTGCTCAGCAGTAACGGGAACATCCCTGGGTTACCAGCGCTGTCTTCAGCACAGATCCGAAACACAGCCCCATACCAGCTACTGGGAAGAAGATCAACTCTATCCCAGCCCAAACCAGCACATACTTGCACTTGAAAACATTTTCTGTCATCTGTGCCAATCATCCATTCTCCTCTGATTCCTAAGCTTACAGCTAGATCACATCAACTACTTCAAAATGAGAGTTTTGCTCAGTCTGTGAGAATGGCACAGAATCGATTCCTGCCTTCTGTGAAATTTTGCATTGCTTTATTGATAGTATTTTCTTTATTTGTTTGATCATGATTTGGGGCCAGAAGTAACAGAAATCTGAATACAGCAATTGGTAATTAGCCAGAGCTAAGCCTTTCCTATGTGGGCACCAATAATCTTGTTTGTGCTGTCTTTACTCAAGATCACCCTGTTTCTAATTCTCTGTTTAATAGTATTCCAGATTCTGTTATCAAAATCCTTCAGCTTTCTCCAGTACTTTGCTGCCAGGTTTCTTACAAGTCTGGTGGCCTGAGAGGTCCTTCTGTACCTAAGATATAATACTTCTTAATCCCTAAGGGTCCTTAAAAATCATTTTATAAATCAAGCTTCCCTGTTTCCACGGCCATGTGTAATTGTGTGTGTATACCTTTTTAAAGATACTTTGGAGGCTGGAAGAGAATTAAGGAAAAAGTTCAACTTAACTGAAACTAAAGTATCTTGATATTATTATTTAACGCTTCAGTATTACCTTTGTTCATTTTATTCTGCACATACCTTCATCTAGGCTTTCTCCATTTCTGTGTTCTTTGTGATGTTGGATTCAATCCTTGATTATCCCGTGCCTGGGAGGGAAAGAGGCAGCAATCATTATTGATGAGCGGGTCAATGGCAAGGAAAAGAGTCCAGAGATGAGCAAAACAAAGCTGGTATACTTCGTACACTGGGACATCTAGGGGAGGAAGGATTGATAGATGATGCTCTAACACTACTTTCATGAAACTTTGAGGCTTTAATACAGTTTCATGTCCTCGTTGTGTTAGTCTGAAGTGCCCTCTGTCATGATGCCATGGCAAAAAGCCTGAAAAAAGAATTGAGAACATCCTTGCATTTTATGGTACAATGATTTAAGTGTGATTCCTCACTGAAACTGGTAAGAATAAATATATATAATGTTATACTTAAAAAAATAAAATTTTAACCCTCCCCACCTAACCTCAGTTTAGTAACATTAAAACCACAGTAAGCATAGCAGCATGTATATATATATACACCATGAATTCTGTATGTAACTTGCAGAGGTTTTTTGCTAAAGCTTTATCAGCATAATTTTATAGTTCTAAAAATGGAAAACTGTCCCTGTTTTTTGTCTGATGCTTATCATTGTAATTTATTACTGAAAAATAAAAGAGAAAACCTACATATTTTATCATATAAAGAGTGTGGATAAGTCTTGTTTCTGATAGGGGCTAATAGAGTTACACCTTCCTGAAAACTGCAAATGCAAAATAAAATTTCTTCTTACTCTGCCACTAAGAGGTGAGCACACCAGCTAATAGACCCTAAGAAAATAAATGACAGTTAGGGATTCTTGCGATAATTAATGTACTTTTGCTAATGCATCTGAGCATCTCACAGAATTTTAAGTAAAGTGGAGCATTCACATTTTACTGGTGAAGCTATATAGTAGATGACTACAATGGCTACAACTGTTACTGCAACTCTCACTAAAATTAAAGGAGGTTAAGATTTCTAACTATGTACTCTTAAAAATAAAATTGCAGTTAAAGGTCATACATAAAGTCGTTTTTGATGAAGAAGGAAAAGCACATCTTCAGATCCTGCTGGTGTCCGTTTGTAGCATGCTGTGTCTGTATTTCTGCATTCTGACTGTAAGAAATCTGTTCTTTTAAATTATTTTACTTTTTCTTCTCCTTTAGGTCTCATGGAAACCTCCTCTGATACAGAATGGCGAAATCCTTAACTATGAAATTCGCATGCCTGATCCACGAATTGTCATTACTGGGAACACATCATCAGCGTTAAGTCATTTGGTGACTAATCTTATACCCTATACTAACTACTCGGTCACTGTAATAGCGTGCTCTGGAGGTGATGGCTTTCTGGGAGGCTGCACAGAGAGTTTGCCTACAAGTGTGACTACACCTTCGACAGTTCCTCAGGGTGTTAGTCCATTGTCTGTGACTCCAATCAGTGAGTCCTTTATTGCCATTTCTTGGCAACCACCACTAAGACCGAATGGCCCTCATCTGAGGTAAGCTCTTAGTTGCAACTGAGATAGCAGTTTTCTTCTCCTTACCTAAATCTGACTCAGAAAATTCTGACTGTTGCAAACTTGGTTGTGATCTCTTAATTTCTGATATTTTGAAGTTCCTCTTTTAGGGGTCAGGAGTCAATGGATGGACTCATGGAAAGTGGGTATGTCTAGAAGCAGATAGCAGGATGAGCTCTGAATTGTTTTGAACTTAGGGTCAGGATTATGAAAAGCAAGTGGTGTCTGTGCTGGAAGGCTCTGGGTCTTTCAGATGGAGCAGGCGCAGGATATTTCCAAAGGCATAACTGTTTCGGGCTGCAGCATAAGCCACTTTTTGGTGATGAGTTCAGGCAACAGGTTCCACCAACAAAATAATGAGAAAACCATGAGATCTCTGTGGACCTAAGTATTTAACACACCCAACATTCTCAATACTCTGCATGGATTATTCCACATAAAGTGACTATTTGGAAGTGTGATGACATCAAATAATCTTCAAAACTTAAGCACTTAATAAATTGCAAATGATGGAGTGTGTGAGAAAAATGGAAATTAAAATGCTACAGGTTTGGAGGCAGAGGCAAAAATGGGAAATGCAAGGAAGTGCTGAGTGTCACAGGCTGGATCTCACCACAGGAACCAGAGAAAGGCATCTCTTCTGAGATTTGTCTGGAATGCTGGGATAGGGATCTTGACTTGAATCTGTCAATTACTGAGTGTGTGTGTATATACATTAAAAAAATATGGATTTGGGTGCATGAAGATTTATAAAGGCAAATATATCTTTATATATATATACAATGAAAAATGTCAAACTATTTTTTCACTCTAGTGCTTTAACGTACTGTGAAACATTGTGCATGGAGCTATCTCTCTGTAGTCCATATGGTCTGGTTAGTAGCTCTCTTCTAGGTGCACTGGTGGGTTCGATAATTATCATGTAATGCTGTTTCAGTTGCATGTGTTATTACAGCACAGTAGCTTGACTCTTTCTTTAGGCTTAATTAGGGCACGCTACAACTGAATGAAATGATGATTGCTCTATAGTAAAATTTGAAGTTTTTGAAAAGCAGTCCCTGTTATTCTGGGTTAACAACATGACCATTTTACCATAGATTATTGAAGTAATTCAGCACGACCTACATCTGCAGACTTCATTTCCTTCATGGTGTGCCATGCTGCCCTCAACAAGAACAACCACTGAAGCAGCTGCTCTGTACAGCATGATGGAGCAAGAAGTCTGCAGCAAGCAGAGCAGCAGCAGCAGCTGCCAGTGGGGGTGATTTACACATGATCACCATTCAGTGTTCAAAAAGATTTTGATGTTTTTCATGACTTGTCTATGAAATGTATTGGACAGATTATGCCAGGACTGTTCCTAATAAAACTGTAGTGATATGCCTTTGGGTTCTGTTGACGCCGATGAACCACTCATGTGTGAGTTGTTCTTCGGGTAGAAAGTCATCTGAATATTTTGATAGAGTTGGAGATTAATTAGTTTTTACTATTTAATTTCTGAGGTTGTACTCCCAACCTCTGCATTAATTTGGTTTGGCATCACTAAGGTCAGTGGTGCAGTGCTTGTTTGTAGCTGTTAAGAATTATTCCCAAAATCAGGGGTCAAAGTTTAGTTACACACATACATCCTAGCAGCCATGGAGCACAGGAAGATTCAGCTATCTTGTAAGAAGGCTCCTCAGTTGATTTCTGGATTTGAAGCAATGCAAAATCACTGTCTGCAGTACCTATTAAGTGCCCTCTTTATTCAGGGTCTGAAATCTAGAATGGCATTGTTCAGCATTTCCTCATCAGACTGGAGATGATCTTAACATGGAAAAGTGTCAAATTGCTCGTGAGGCCAGTGGCCAGAAAGATCATTGCAACAGACCCACAGCAAGGCATTCTGCAGAATGCTTAAACACAGAAGGAAATGTTTTCATAAATAAGTCCTAAAAGTGAGAGTCCTTAAGAGCTGCCTGAGTATCCACATGCTTTTGGCTGGAATTTAACAGTAACACCTTTCCGAAACAGGGCCAGGAAAAGGTTGACACACAGGAGCTCAGCACTTCAGAGAGTCAAGTTGCCTATTTAAATGAATATATATGCATATGACCCTAATTTGCTGGGCACAAGTGGGAACCCTGACGTAACTATAGTTTGATAAAAACTGCAGCTCACCATTGAAAGCAATTCCAGAGTGATTCTATAACTGGTGGGAAGAGTACAAACGCATGGCGCCTCACAAAGAAAACACCACTGTCAAACTGAAATGAAAGTCCTATTTAAAGAGTCCTGTGACATGTAATAAAGAAGAATAATCCTAAAGATTTTGAACAAATCTATGTAATTTTTTCCTTTATAGTTTTTGATGTAATCCCTAGGATGATGAGGAAATGCAAAATACAATGTTATCCCCTTTAGTTTGTGTAGACATTAGGTGATTTAATCTTGGTTAAATTTCATAAAGATTTTATATAAAAGATGATGAAGAGTGAGTGATGCAGAACGGGGTGGAAGGCATGATTTCCGAATCAGGCAGTCTCATGGCTGAGCTGATGAAAGATGGGCTTTAGCTGACCTGCTGTTTGGAACAGAGACAGGAGTACAGCTTCAGATACCAGTTAAACCCAGGATGAAATAGTTTGGTCTTTCAAGCTCATATCATGAATGTCTACCCAAATACAAAGGTGCCTTGCTAAGATCTACAGATGGATGGAGAAATTAACTCATTCTATGCCTGTTTGTCACTCATAATTTACACTACAGTTATTTGCAAATGCAAGTTAAACACAAATGCGCATTTCAGTTGCTACTACCGGTAAAATAGTAATAGCAATGTGATATGTTTCAGCACATTTGTAAGAAAGAGATAGTGTCATTTCATATTCTGGAGCAATCTGTGCATATTGGGTGGCATCAGTCAAATCTGCATAAAACGCTATTACCTGGCTATTTGGTCTTGATCTTCATAGCATTTCCACAAAGTTTAAAATCTCTAAATCATTAAACTCATTCTTTCAAATGGAAGTACTTTATTTTCCATTTTTAAAGCATTTTTTTAAAGTAATTGAATGTTTTAAATCATGAACATTAAAAAGAATGTCTATCTCAGAAAGTTTACAGCTGTAAAAACAAAATAATGTGTGCCTTTAAAAAAAAAAAAAAACAACTGTGGGATTTTTTTTTGTGTAATAACATTAGTTGAGATAATCCTGGTGTTCTGCTTGTCTTTTGTGTTAGATATGAGCTCCTGAGACGTAAAATCCAGCAACCACTTGCATCAAATCCCCCTGAAGATTTAAATCTGTGGCACAATATTTACTCAGGAACTCAGTGGTTTTATGAAGATAAGGGTCTTAGCAGGTGAGATTACAAAAACTATAAAAACAAATGCTGGCATTTTGTATAGTGTATGTTTAATAGTTCAAAGTATTTCTTGTGTCTTTATGTAGTGAACATATTAATTATGTAATGAAATATTTTTTGTCATCATCTTTGTTATTAATCATTCTAATATGCAGGGATTTATTATTAGTCTGTCATTCTTGACTCATATATTGTTTTGCTTTGAAAAACAAATGAAAATAAAGATCTTGTGAAATTTTAGCATTGATATGCTCATGCAATCAAACCATTTAGATTTATGTGTACATATGCTCTAGATTTGTTTGTTGACAAAGTCATAGCACAGGCAAAATGAACGTTTGAGAAGTCCTAGCTGGGAAACATTTGAAACTTGGTTTCAGCGTTGTTTTTACCTGGGTTTAAAAGTGCAAATTAATGATTGCTTTAATATCTCCAAAGGCAAGAAGGGTATTTATCGCTCTCTCAGCAGACCTAATTTATAGGCAGCTTTGTGTTAGTTTCATTATAGTTAAATGCAGAGTGTTGAGAGTGGGGAAATGGAGGGAGGGTTCTGCTTCTCAGTAACAGACCTACAGAGGAAGGCATTTGGTCTTGATCAACCCTAGTTTCCATATCTCAAAGTCAATTCTACCACCCTTAAGAGAAGCAAACACACACATTGAGAAACTGTAATGGAAGAGTAAACATCGATTCTCCATTGGGTTTTTTTCACTAAAGTCTCAGGAAAACATTCATGAATGATTTCGGGGGTGAGTGTTCTCTGCGCTTGTGTGCTGGCATGCTTTATGAGGACTGCATGTCAATCATTGCCCCTCAAATATCCGTACGTTGCTTCTACCTTGATAAAAGTTGTGTGAGCATCCCTCCTGAGCACAATGTGAACCAGCAGAATGTGACCTCTGCTCCTGACGGTTGTATAGACTTGAACCAAGCCAAGGGTTACTGCCTCTGGCTTGTCATTGCCTACTTGCTGAAACGCGCTGCTTTCTCATCCATTGCAGTAACTGATCTTTTACCCAATCCTGCTCAAGTGTCTATTTGTTTCTTTCAACCATTTTTGAAATTCTACGTAGAGTTTCCTTTGGTTTTAGTTTAGCTCATTTCAGCAGCACTGATGTGTGCAGTGGCTATGTTAGCCGTTCAGAGGGAGCAATAATTTGTGACAGGGCGTTAGTGACCAGTCATCAGGCACAATGACCTTTTGGGCTGAATGAGCTATGGCCAGAAAAGTGTGTCTAACCCTCAGACACACCTGAACACTCCTTTTGGGAGGGTTCTGCAAACTGCAGCTGTGTTTTTGCAGTCAACAGCTCAGGGTGGGTTTGTGGCTGGAGAGAAGATGTTGCAGAGAGACTCAAGCCGTATTTTTCACAGAAAAAAAATCCATATATCAGCATCTATTTTCACTTACGTCATCCTTTAAGCATGTTTCAGTATTAGTGAATTTTTATTATATTCCTGACAGAAGTCTTAATTCTACAATGACTTTTCTCAGATGGGTTTTTTTTTTCCATTTCCAGGCTAAGCCAAACTTCTTTTATTTTTGTTGTTGGAAATATGGATCCAAAAATTAATCTCAAATTCTCATCATTAAATTGCAGGACTAGATTCCATTCATTTTTTATTGCACACGTACTAGAGTGTCCAAAAAAATACTACGTGTTTGCAAGCAACAGAAATTTCAGAGAGGGAAATAAGATGTGATATGTATATTGTCACCGTTCTACAATGCTTATAGTTATAGTTGGAGCTAGTGAGCTTGCTTTAGTTTGCTTTCCTCTCAGTGGGACTGTTAAAGCTTAGCTCTTTTGAAAATCAGGCTGGATGGTGGCATAATATGAGGTGCTACAGTGTAGCAGTTAAAAAAAAAAAAAAGTGTGACTGACTTTTTGTAGCTAAATCTCTAAATATTAGGCATTTATGGTATGTTGCTTTATTGATTTTGTAGACATTTATCCCAAAGTGTTGCAGATTCAGTGAAAATTTGAACAAGGTGATCCTGTGTTTCTGTGTTTGTGCAGTTTTGTGTGAGGCTTTTAAAGATGAAATTAAATCTGAGATTATGAAATCCCACTTAAATTACATTAATATGCCATTTGATATAGGGAAGAAATTATGGAATGACAGTCACTTGGTTTACTAAAGATACATGAAGTATTTAATAAATCTGTGTAAGCTGAATAAACAGCTTAATAAATCTGTGTAAGTACAGTTCTGAAGAAAATCACTTTATTAAATAAGCTTGCATTCCTAGACACTTTTTTTTAACGTTTTTGTAGTGGGAGAGTCCTGGCTGTGTGGTGAATCACTTTTACAAATGAGACTCTGCAAGTTAAAATCAGTGGGCTTCCCAAAAGAGGAAAAAAGCCTCATTTGATTAAATTCTGATCCAAATTTTGGCAGGTTGCCACTGCTGTAATTACATATTGAATTGAGCTATAATCTTTCAACACCTCAGAAGCTACAACTATGAAGAAGTGAAATACTGTGTTTTATTTTTGTTACCATGTTAATCATGCTGAATTATTTCCAGAAAATAGACACCTCTTATAGAGTCTTCATTGGTACGAACCATACAGCTGAATTTTTTTGGACTGGGGGTGAAGAAGCAACAAAACTTTGGCACAGGCAGAAGGTTTACAGCAAATGTTTTCTCCGTCTGCATTTTTTGTTCCATTTAATTATTTTTAAAATGTCTTAGGTACACAACATACGAGTACAAGCTCATAGTGCACAACGAGGTAGGATATACATCAAGTGAAGAAGTGATAGCTACTACATTAGCAGGATTACCAGAGAAAGGAAGTATCCTCATTGCACATGCTGTTAATCATACTGCGGTAGAAGTGGAATGGTCAAAACCAAGTAAGTGTGCTTAGTATTTATTCCAGTAACTAGATGCTAACCTGCCATCACTTATGCTGGTCTGCCTTGCTCTCATAGGAAACAGTCCTTGTCTTGATTTATAATATACCTAAGTGTCCTTGAAAGGAGAGGAAAGAAATAGGGAAAAAAAAAGGTGCACATTTTGCTATTTCTCAGTCATGTTCGTATGTATTATGTGTTATTTCTGCAGAATGAGAACAGTGAAAGTGAAGAAATGGTTAATGCGAGCTCATGAGAAATCTATATAGTAGTAGTACACCAAATCCTGTTGTCTTTGTGGTATATTTCCTCTCTGCGTAAAAATTTACATGTACATTCCTTCAGGATGAGAGGATCCCCTTTCTCTCTCTTTTGGCTCTGCTCCCTAAAATGAATTTAGCCAATTTCTCTACTTGGTTTGCTAATACAGCAGCGGGGAATTTCTTCATGACTTACATGCAAATGATTTTATAAGGACTGGGTGCTGAATTGCAACAAATGTAGTCTCTTTATTTTATAATTGCATGCCTGAAGTAAGCATGCTTATAAAAACTGACAAATGTAATAGATCTGAAGCAGCTCACTGAAGTTTCATTACCTTAGTAATCTAAACCCCTGACCTTCTAGATGTAGGTAATGCAATCTGGTTTTATTTTCATTCATACCTTGGAAATTCCTCCATATATGTTTATGAACGCAAAGGTTAAACACCAAGACAGGGCCATTCATTATTTGAAAACCTTATCATAATATTTTATTACTACTTATGTTGTGATAAGCATATTAACTATTTTGTATACCCATGTTTCATTTTTTTCATAATGTTAGTTTTCAAATGGTTTTCTTTGGGAACTTTGGAGTCCTTAATGTATGTTGCCTTGCTATCTTTCTTTTTCTGGAACACCTACTGAAGGTTTCTGACTTCTAAGGATTTAAAACTTGTATCTGTACCACTTAAAATAAAAATAACATATCACTCTTGATTAAGAATTTCTACAGCAAAACTGTGCATTATTAAATCTGAAAATATGCTTTTGGCTTTTATCAGTGCTCTTTGCCAGTCAGCTGAGTCCTGTTCAGTGGTACAGTGTGTCATCTAAAGCAGTATGTATTAGTGCTTAAAGTTTTTGTCATAATTATTCTTTTCATCTTGATTCCTACTGGAAAAGCAGTTGCATTTGTTCAGATCTGAACTGAAACTGTTTGACAAAGGACAGATAACAGACTGCATCTGAGTTGCCTGGAATCCTTGTTTATCCACCAGTTCAGACCAGTGAATGTCCTTCCCTGTGTAGCCCCCCGCCCCGCCCCGGGGAGGCTAGTGCTGGGCAAAACACAATTTAGGAAGAAATGTGAGGAACTGTTTTTGGTTGGTTTTTTTTTCCCCTGTAAATGTAATGCTTCTGATGGTATTACAGCTTTACATGTTAATGATGACATCGTGTATGTTCTAAAATAATAACACATGGATTTTCATTTTCACTATGGCCAAAAGGCCTTCTGTATAAAGTTGAATGTAACTATAATTTCAGGCATAGCCACTTGGCCCTTATTGATGGCTACAGGCATTCAGTACTTTTGGGTTTGGGTGGGGGAGTGTTGTTTAAAGGGAAGGAGCAAAATGGGAAAAAAATCTTTGCGGTTTCCATCTTAAACTGGTGCCACAGAGCAGTCAGATTTACTCTTTTCCTTCTATCTGGGTGAAAGCCATCCTTTCGCAGTGGCAAGCTGCAAGGTCCACCTACCACTGCTAGCAGTGGGTTTCACCTATTTGCTTACTTCACAGATTCCATTGTCATCATAGGGCTATCTAGAGAAAGCTTTCTCGGTATTAGATAGGATGATGAACCGGTAATGATTTTTACAAGTTTGGAAGAGCAGTCTGCATCACTGCTTAGAAGGATGAAATTGAAGGCACCCGATGGATTCTTTGTGTTTTTTCTATAAGGGGGTCTGCATAAAATTTGTTTTTCTCTTCACAGTAGATGTTGTTGATAAGAAACTTGCTGACTGAATATTTCCCATCTGATTTCCCAATGTTTTTCCTTTCTTAGCACTACAAGATTTGCAAGGAGATGTTGTGTATTACACCCTCTTCTTGAATTCTACTGATGATAGAAGATCTCTGAGGATCCAGGCTGATGTAAACTCTGTAGTCGTAGGTGATATGCAGCCCAACACAGACTATCAGATATTTTTTCAAGTTTTTAATGGAGCCCACACCATCAACAGTGAAGTTGTGCATGTGACTACCTTAGATGGAGGTTGGTTAGCAGTGAATGCAGCTTGGCTTAAAATCTGAGAATGAAATTGATTGATTTTTGTTAGGGTTGAGATCAGTCATCCTTCCATTATAAAATTTCCGGTATAAAAGGGAAAAGGGCTAAAACGCTAAAATGCTTAAGTGCTGGTTGTCATCGTGTGGTAGATCAATAAATGGTCCCACTGAGACAGAAGCAAAAGCTCTAATAGCAGATATTAACCTAGTTTGTTCTCATCTTCTCCTGCGTATTCCTATCTGTGTGCACTAAGTTTGGAACTGAGTTCATATCAATAAATGGTGGAATTTAGAAACAATTAATGGGGGTTTTAAAAGATTTGCTCTGTGAAGCGATGTGCTTTTGACATGACAGTCATACACAGGGCCTTGCCTGAGTCACCAGAAACTCTAGCTGTAATTTCAGCCTCTAAGAAAATTCCTTATGAGTCATTTTTATGCTAGTGGGCAAGTGCAAGGCGGGGAGAGGTTGAGGATAAAATAATAATAAAAAAAATGTGCACCTGAAATGTGTTTAGAATGGTCTTTCTAATCTTTTTGCTTTATAAAGTCTCATTATAAACATTATAATATCATTACCTCAGAAGCAAGTGTTCCAGGTCATTAGCAAAGCACTTTAAGTAAGTATTCCATTTCCTTTCTGATGCCAAAGGTCAGCACCTTTTGTTTATAAAATAAATGGATCGTAAGGGTGATTTTTCAACTGGTGAAGATGGGTTCTTATGATAAAAATAGGTCTTTGCATAGTTATTTCTGACATGCTTAGATAATTATGTAATTTAATGCTAAGGAAGGTGTTTTGAGTTTGGGGGTTGGTTTTTTTTTTAAGTGTTAGACTTCATCACCTGTAGTAATCAACATTCAAAACCATTTACATAATGACAATATTGCATATTGCTTCATATTGCTTCAGCTATGAGGCTGATAACGTCACGTTCCACCAGACATAAAGTATTTTGGTCTCAAGTTTTGCTTTAAAAGCAAAATGCTCTGTTTCTCTCTCTCTCTCTTTTTTTTTTTTTTTTTTTTTTTAAAGGATTAGGGTTGGGAGAGACATAAAAATAATATTTGTATTTTGGCAGTGCAGATGGGTGAGTAATTTATCATCATATCACACTGGCCGCATACTACTGATGATTGACACTATGCTGCTGGTATAAAGCATTTTACCATCGGCTCTCATGGTTTCTAACTGAGAGTATAATAAGCCAATTTACAGAAGACTACAGACTGTGATAACTTCATCAGAGGAAAGCAGATAAGCAGTGAACCCTTTGCTAAACCTAAATACTAATCTGCATTTGGTTAAACAAGTGCTTTTGCAGAGACAGCTGGAGTTTATTCAGTTTCTTCCTTTATTTCTAGAGCCTGAGGGCATGTTCCCTCCAGAGGTTGTCATCATCAACAGTACAGCTGTACGTGTCATCTGGACATCGCCTTCAAATCCGAATGGTGTTGTCACAGAGTACTCTATCTATGTAAATAATCAGCAGTACAAGACTGGAATGAACGAGCCGGGGTCCTTTCTTTTAGCAGATTTGTCTCCATTCACTGTGTATGATATCCAGGTTAGAATATCTTTTCTGGGTTGTGTAATATACTTTAATTTTACACAAAATATGTGTATTTCCAAGTGGAATATTCTTTCGTGAATTTCTTTACATACGTGGACATATATTTGCACTGATGTTTGTGTGCATACACATACAAGGCATAAATTTATTTTCAGCATATTTTAGGTCTGTGTACACTTTTCATAATACAAATTTCCATTATCTTTTTTCAAACCATCAAAACTCCATTTACTTTCCCCTAAATGCTCTGTGCTAAAACATTAGCAAAACCCCAACATATATTACAAAGAGGCAAAGATTTTACTCCTACTCATTAAAAGAAAATTGCAATTGTTTTAGAAACATCAGGCATGCATAATATATCAGCACAGAGAAATAATGATGTTGCATTTGTCATCCTTTTATCATTTTTTTCCCTCCTTATCCTTCTGAGGAGGAAGCAGAGCTGATTTCTGAAATCATAGTAGTACTTTTCATGCTGTTAATAAGTACAATATTTTTTCTTTGCTTTTCCTTTTCTCTATCTTTGCTTCTCTATTCATATATCTAATGAAAGGCAAAACGCTGCGTGCAGAATAAAAAAATATAATCTTTCTATCCCTAAGTTTTATTAATATATTTAAGATACGCAGTTTGACACAATTTTAACTATTCCTGTCTATTTTGTTCAGGTTAGTTTTGCATTATATATGAGAAGGACTTAGTAGTACCAGGTATACTACGTTCTGAAAATTTGCATCCAGTTAGTACATGCCATAAATAAACATCATAGACAGGCATACTGTAACAGATTTCTATGTTCCTGCCCCTCTGAAACAGCAAACCTCCATCCATGAATACACATATGACTTTCTGAATGCTGCTTGGAAACACATTCGTCTTTTCTCAATAACAATGCAAATTCAGCGTACTGCCTCACTTATAGACCCTCTTTATTAATTTACCATAGCCAGCTACTGTTGCTTGAGATGTTAATTATTCTTCTCTTCTGCTTCCCTAGTCTTTATACCGGACTCCGGTGTAATAGGTAAAACCAAAATCAGCTGAGTTTAATTATTTTTTTCTTTTGATTCTTTTTCTTCTTGTCCTGGAAACAATATTACCTCGGATGCATGTGCATCTTACTGGTAATCTTACTGCATTATCTTTCATTTTTTGTGTTTGTTTATTTTGAGTAGCTTCTCTTTTGACAATAAAAAACCAATGTTACCATCCTTTACTAGCTATTTCACTGTGCCCCTGCTTAGTTTAATCCCAAAATTTGAAGGAATAAGTTTTTATTTCTGTGGTATTTTTCATAACAAACTGTATGATTCCTGTTTACATTTTTCACTTTTAATTTTCCAGAACAGATATGAAGTAATAGAAAATATTAAGGAAAAAGTATCCTTATTTATGTCAGAATATATGGTAGGTGTAGGAAACTTATTCAAGGCCTGAATCAAAGTACATTTTTTTTCGGTGTTGTGCACCAGATTCTACGTAAACGTGCAGAAAAACTAATTCACTGCAACTCATTTGGTGATAATTTAATAGAGAACAACAATTAATGCCAGAGGGCTGCATGTATCCCGTTTTTGGTTTTTTTTTTTTAAATGGTGTGGGAAAGCGTGATACAGCACAGTATATCTCTGGTAGATATACTTATCTCAAAGCTGCAGTATTTTCCTGGCTGCGTGAAATCTGTTGAATAGAAAAGAATAAAATCCTGGGTGAAGAGAGAAGTCTAAACAAGTAGCCGAGCTGAATAACTTCTGCAGCTAAGTATGTGAAATTCATGTTCTTCATCAGATTGAAGCCTGCACGGTGTACGCCTGTGTGAGAAGCAATGGGACCCAGATTACAACTGTGGAAGATGAGCCGAAGCAGCTGTCAGCACCCGTTATTCATGTAATTGGCTCAAGGTACTATGCTGTAGGTGGCTTTCGTATGTCAGAGCGATTTGTAGCTGGAATGGGGACCAGAATGTAAGGTTGTCTTCTCTCAAATGAATAAGGTGCAAAAAAGAATCCAGTATACACTTTGAAAGCATTTTTCATGGTTGTTGTTTTGGGGCTTGGAGTTTTTGGCCAAAAGTGCAATTGAAGAAATCTCACCCTTGGTTGGTTGTACATACCCATTTGGGTATCGCTGTGCTGTGATAATAAATAAAGCATAAGTGGAAGTAGTTAAGAGAAGAAGTGCAGAGGAATGAAAATTATCACATTTTGCTGTCAGTTAAGAGGAGGAAGATTAATGCTCAGGGAGAAATGTGATGCTGATAATGGAAACTTAGAATAATTGCAGGTAAAAAAAGAGTCACCTATCACAACAGTAGGAATTAGTAAGCTGCTTTAGGAGGAGGTATGCATGTCTATGTCTCCTTGAACCAGTGTTTGCAATCTGCCTATCCACTACACCCACAGGCATGGGCAAACTTCTTAATTGTAAAGGGATCATCAGATCTGCAGTCCTTAGAAGAAGCCAAACAGTAACATGTGCAGTGATTCTTTGGAAGTTAATATCTTCCAAAGACAGACTAAAACTAAGCTTGCTAACACATTTTTCAGAATTACACCAACAAAATAAAACAGTTAGCCTCCTGTGTTTCTCTTATTGTTCGTGAGATTTTATTGCACTTCTGGTGGAGTAAGCTCATTAGCAGCCTTTCTTTTATAGAAAGAAAAAGAATATCTATTTTTAAAATAACAATCTGAGCCTTCAGAAATGGCCAGCTGAATGGATTTGCTTCTCCAGTCTCTTAAGGACTTTGGTTTGCTGTTTTATCATTTCTACATTTTGCTTGAATTCAGCATTTGTCTCTGTATAAGGGTGAAATTAAGCTTGCTGTTTTTCTGTCACACATACAGATATAGTCAAAGCTTGTTTGATGATAAGAACTCAATTCAGAATCTCATCTTTTGCCCTTGGCTTTAACTTATGTATGCCTTTGTCTGTATTGTCTGTACTGCAAACACTTGTGCATGTTTCTGCTATTATATATAGACTAAATATGTCATAACACATGAATGCAAAAGGATCAAAAATGCCTTCCTACTTTATAATCTGCTCAGCCAGAAACAGACTCTGTTTCTACACTGCCTTTTCCTACATGTCATATTATCATCAGCTGTTCTTATATCCCAAAAGAATACTAACTACTGATCGATTGCCCGGACATGTCTGGCCGTGGCCTACACGTGCCCCGGGTAGTTCATTTATTTGCCACGGTGGATTTGCTAGAGTGGAATTTAATCAATAGCTAATTCATTAATTCTGGTCCTCGAGTATGTAGGGATTGTGCAGTATAAAAATGACTGGCTGGCTTCAGCTTTGATTGAAATATGACAAACAGTACAGCTGGCAGCTTCAGCAGGTGCTGGGCTGAATATGAATTTTGCTTATTTATCCTCCATAAAAGGAAAAGCTTGGGGAAACAGAAAAAAATAGTTGGTGTAGACAAGAGGACGTTTTAATACATATCTGTCATCAGACAGAGAAAAAATGCATTTGTAGAGTATAGGCTCATGGGATATCTGAGATATAATACAGACTGTGCAGTTTATTGTCTTTAATTGGAATCATGGCGGTTTTCCCTCTTCTGAATCAGTTTGGGGGGGGGCTGTATTATTGATGAGAATGCTGTAGGATAATGTCTTTGCAGCATTCACAAATAATTGTTTTAAAATTTGCCTCAAGGTGCTGCATGACATAAATTATAATTTCACCCACCAACTTCTTAGAAGTCTTTCTGATAGCAGCTCCATCCGCACTGTTCTAATGAAGGTTATACCACCAGAGCCATTATAAATACCTTACTTTTCTACCCCTTACAGTTAATAACTCAGCTTCAGGCTGAAACTTGGCACAAAAGGTCGCAGTCCTGGAATTATTATTTTATAATGCCAAACATCAAATAGAAAACAGTATGGGACCCAATCCTGAAGTCCTAAGTCAGGTTCTGGTTTGTTATGTTTCTTGTCTGGGTTTGGGTTTTGGGGGGGGAAAGTGGAGAGGTCACATTGGCCATGTTTAGATAGAAGCAAATACTCTTAAATCAGGTGTGCTGCTTTTTAATATTTTTTTCCTTAGTTAGGACCTTAGATAGGCTTTGTCTCCATAGAGAAGGATTGTATTTTCTTACACAGTTTAGAAAATTCTCTGAGTACTGTGTGCATGTGGATGCCGACTGAAAGTTTGTACAGTGGATTAAATTCTCATGGTGTGTTGGAAAACAGTTCATACCCCTTGAAAATACTTTTCTTCTTTCTCTTTTTCCTTGTGATACAGCATGCTTAGTTTCTTCTGTTAACAATACTTAGTAGCAGCTTTGTTCCTTTCAGAAAACTGAGGCACAATGCAGATGAACGCCTGCCAGCAATTCTGTTCAGTGCTGAATGTAAAGGTTGATGGCTCTGAAAATCCTTCCTAGCTTCATGAAGAAAGAGAGGGCCCTTTAGGCACCTTGGGGGGAACAAAAAACTCTGGTCAGGGTGTAATAGAAAACTCAAAGAACGTAAGACCATGGTTGAAAAACTAGGTGAATTCTTTGGTGTGATGTTCAGTATCATGGGGCTGCGGAAGGTTTCTGTATCAGATGCTGTTTATGGGTGAATGAGCTGGAGGAATTCTTTCAAATTAATATGTTAGTGAGAAACATTTTAGAACAAATGGATAAAACATATAGCAATAAATTTTTGGGATGGTAGCATTTGCACAGTTCTAAAGGAGCTCAAATATGAAAGTGGCAATCTACCATGCTGTGTAAATTGGTCTTGGTACTGGAGGAATGAAAAACAGTGCAGCACAAATTTCTCTGAGGGGATCTGGGGAACTAAAGACCAGTAAGTCTGATTTTCCTTAAAAAAAAAAAAAAAAAAAAAGGAGGGATTCATAACTATGTCAATAAACATGCCAATAAACATGAAATACTGGGGAAGATTATTGTGGAGTCATATCAAGTCAACCTATGACAAACTAACCAGAAAATTCCAGAGGACAGGCAAAACACAAAGATTTCTTACATATGCTTAGTTTTGTAGAGTTTTGTAGCACTTTCTCTAAAGTGTCCCAGACAGTCTTCCTGTGGAGGAAACCTCATCGCTCTCCCTACTTTAGTAATGGGAAAAACAAAGCACTTCTCTAAGAAGTTTGTAGCAACAACAGAAGCTTAATGCTATTTATCAGCACTTTTATTATATATATATAAAAATATAAAAAATATATTAAATGTACATTTATCAGTACATTTCTGTACTGTGCCATACCACCTTTCTAATTATGTTAGCACTGCAGTCCACAATACAGCAGGTACTTTGTGCAATAATGCTGAAGCAGTTGCTCAGTATGTGGGATCTCCTGATGAGGAAAGTGTTTTTTCCACTGGTCTTTAATCGTAGCAGTGCTCCCTATCTTCAGAATGTCAGGTGAATCTTTTGATTTTTCTGTGATTTTTTTTTTTTTAAGTTCCAGCTCCTGAAAGTAAAGTCATTGAATCTTAGGTTTGATGTGAATTATTATTTTTTTTTTAATTTAGCCCTTGTATGTGATGAGACTAACACAATGTTCATTCTAAAGATTCAAAAGTGAGGTCTTGTTATATTTTTAATCTTCATGGTTAAACCTTCACTACTGTGTTGAGAAAATATCAGGAGTTCTTTCCATGACTCATGGACACTTGAAGCTGGTGACACTTGAAGCAGGCAAAAAAGATATTTTCCTTTCTAAAGACTGGTTTACCAAAAGGTATCTGATGTGATAGCAAAACGCTGAAGTACTGATATTTTTCATGGATTTAAAAAAGATATTCCTACCTGGACATTTTGGAATGAATTGTCTTCACATGCTTGACCCAAAGAACTTCAGTTTGCTCTGTTGCACCATGAGTGAAGCAGTTTGAAATGTTTTTTATCTCCTGGAAGTGCTGCAGTGTCTCATGGACCTTGTAGTCTAAACCAGTTCGTTTCTGTGAGCCTGGTTAAGCTGCCTTTTTTTTTTTTTTTTTTTTTTGGGGGGGGGGGAGGCCTCCTTCAGTGCTTTTACCACACTGGCAGCAGTTGCAGAAGGGGCTCATCCAGCCTTTGAACCATCATAACTTGCACATGCTTGAAGTTTTCTTGGGGCAAACACATTACACTCCTCACGCCAGGTGTTGTGCATTCACACGTGCCTAGAATTTGCAAGTCTGCTTCTGTGGTTCAGGCTGCAGGCACTTCCCAGCACAGACACAGCTCTAGTTTATTGGGGAGAGAGTAACAGGGGGTGAAGATGAGGAGAGGGTGGGCAGCTCCATCCCCATGTTTCTGAAGCTGTATCAAGTGGACTGCATGGGATAAGCTGGGCTGCGTGCTAAAGCGCCCATCATGTCCCATTAAATCTGCACCCGCTCAAGAAAGTTTTCAGCTCAGCCTAGGGTATTTCTTCAGATGAGAGGTGTCAAAAAGCCTCTGTAATCCCATGAAAACCCTGCTTTTTTTTTTTTTTTTTTTTTTAAACCGAGCTGTGCATTGTTCTTGCAGTGATGCTTTCTGAACCACTGGAATTCACCATGGACTGAAGACATCAGAAGGTGTAGGCATAACTGAAACGTTCATAAAACTGTGAAGGAGTCTACTTATCTGGGAGTCATTATTGGAAGGTCATACGGAGCTTTACCCTTTTGGTGGCACTGGTCAGTGAACTCCCATGCCACGTTATTTTCTTGTGCAGCTGCAAATTTACGTGATACCAGGCTATGTCCCTCCCAAATGCTTACCTAGAAATTGATCAGTAATAAAGTGATTGCTCGTTAAACTAAATAAATACATGCTGAGCTCTGCAGAAAAGGCACAATGTTCAAATCATTGCATCAATTCTTAGGCCCCATTTGAAATTATTTTAGACAGAAATATGACTTGCAAACTGCAATAACTGGCAAAATACTTTGAAAATATACCCTTGAGGGCCTGAAGGAAACTTTCACAAAGCAAATAATTCAAAAATATGACTGGGAACGCTCCTATGATCTATACCGTGCAAAGACCAGGAGAGTTACAATGGCATTTATAAAGGTTGAAGTACTACCCTTCTTTTCCTTTTCTTTTTATCTTTTCTCTGAAGTCTGTACAATATATTTTCCTACTTTTACATTTTTAAGTTAGGTCCTGTAACATTATTTAAATGTAGATGTGTGTATGTGCATGAGTGTGTGTTCATGTGCATATGGTAGAATATGTTTTGAATACAAAATAGCCATGTATGGAATATGGAATTAAATCTGTGGTTCAGATGAAGACCTTGGAATTATAATGATGACTCTACAAGTCACCTATGAAGGTATTCCCTCATAGGTGACATTAATTCCTGTTCTGCAAAGGCTTATGGCTGTGCGTATTCTTCTGTTTATACCTCAAGGAAGTGAAATAATAGTTCAGTTATTTTTATTCTGTTAAGATGTCAAAGTTTATCTCAGCAGCTGCTGTTTCACTGTAACATTTTCACTTTAAATTAATGCTAATTTATGATGTCACTGGCATTCTGGCAGTGGCTGTGTAAATGGGACGTGGAGATTAAAAAGAGTTACTTGGAGCCTAAGTATATACTGTGCAATGTTGTCAGTCTTCCTATTGATCTACATGTAGCATTGGGATCTCTGTCTACCCAAAGAGAGTCATAGTGAAAGAAATTTGTGTCTTATGCAACAATCCTGAGTGATTATGCAAGAAATTATGTTTTCATTTGGAATACCAATGTAAAATGTGTACGCTATAAAAGCCAGAGCAAATTCTGTTTCAAATGTCCCTTGTGGCATATTTTTTTTTTCAATTGTAATATTAAGTGAGATTTTGGAGCCAATAGCTGCACGTTTTTAGTAATGACATGCATTCTACAGTTTAACATGATTTTCCCCTCAAGATACTTTCCTCCTCAAATGGATGATGGTCTGATAGGAAACCGGAAATCAACAACAGGCTTTTGTTTTAGTCATCTGTGGGCTGCTACAGTCACACTTTTGTGCTCAGAGTTGGAAGTCTTGAGTCTTACTTGTAATAAAACCATTTTTTTTACTTCTAATTTTATGTCAAGGAAAATACTTAAGCACAAAAGAGAACTAGTGCTTAATGATGCTGTGATGAGTTCTTTTAATTCTGAGCAGAATAATACATTTCAAAGCAACATACATTTTTTGTATAATGTTTTTGAAAACAAAGAAAACTCAAGTTGAATACAAATCTGTTCTAAATGGTAACTGAGCACAATGTGAGTAAGCTGCACTGCTCACAGCTCAGAGATTCGTCTTTTGCCCCCCAGCTGCCCATCCTTTACCAGGTTCCTATCTCAGAATGGAACAGTCACACCAGCTCTGACAGTAGGTCATGTACGCCTTCGCTGTAGCACCAGAAAGGCATGCTCAGTCCTTTCTCCTACCACTGAAATGAGTAAAATGCTAGAAAGTTTATTACACATAAGTTTCCCGAACAATGAATGAGGTGTCTTTTAAAAAGCAACCTTAAGAACTTCAATTGCACGTGTGATTTATTTTCCCAAAGTATTAGCACATATTGACACTTTCTTCAAACTTTTACACCTTTTGGATATTAAAGCAGCTGTGAAATTCACCGGTTGGAAGAAATTTTGGACACTTCAAAATATTTTACTGCATGTGAACTAGTGAACAATAGTACCAATGTATGCTAATCCTTTAATGTAAGTATCCATAGAAGCATAAATACTTTCAATAGTTTAATGGATGTTAATTTTCTGCTTTTTTGTAGATCTCTTCAGATCAACTGGGCATCACCAGGGCAGCCAAATGGTATCATCCTGGGATATGAACTCTTACGTAAGGGGTGGCAGAGGTGTACCCCATCAAAGGCTCCTAGAAGCAGCAAAAGTAATAGAATGTGCATCTCATTAGAATGTAAAAAGCACGAAAATACCTGTGGAGAAGCATGTTATCATCCAGAATTAAAGGTACATGTATAATATTTTTAAGTTAGCAATGCAATAAAAAAAGTATACTTTTAGGAATAAGTGTGTAAACGAAACCTCTTTAGTTATCAGAGAAAGGGAAGGGTTCTACTTCTTTTGACATTGTAAAACCAAGGCTCTGTTATGTATCTTGAAACTTTAAGATCAAATATGTATGTTTGAGCTCAGTACAGGGATAGCTGTGCAAAATTCTCGAGCGGTGTATGTGAGTCAGCGGATGACAAAGTGATTCTGTTGTCTTAAGTCTGTGATTGTTGGCTTTATTTCTCCTTTCAGGATAAATGAATTGGTGAACATTTATGAATGTGTCTTGCATTTACACTTTGATGCAGAGCAATAGCGCAGTTCTGAAGTGAATCCCCAGATTGTTTTCATTTACTGGATGTTGGTTCGGGGTAGAAGTGATTTTAATACATGAAGGCTAAATCCCTGGCACAGGAAGGGAAGCCAGAACCTGTAGGATCCCAACCACTCCATGGACCACGTCACTTCACAAGCACACATCTGAAGTTTCTTCCCTTCAGAAACCCTCAGAAAGCTTTGCTCCACGTGCATAGTGTAGGTGTTCATTCCAAGGAACCAGGCTGTACCCGATTCAAAGTAAATCTCGCAAGCCACATGTAATGGAAGTTTGAAGAATCTCAGTACCAGATGGATATATATGTATATAGATCTCTGTATGTATATTTGCATCCCACTTGGAACAACCAGTTTTGCTCAGTTGCATGCCCTAGACCACACATTGTAAACTACCAGAGAGAATTCTTTGTCAGCTCAGGTATTCAGGTATCTGTGGAGCACATCGTCAGTTCCTATGGCTCCTTTGGCACAAAGCCATCGCATGGGACCATTTAAAGGCCACAGGAAATTTTCTATGTGTGTGCAGAATTTCAAAAATCCCAGTAAAACTATAAACCTCCTCTCTATGCAAGGAATCATTCCTCAAAGCCTCATGGCAAATAGTGGTTATTAACATGATTTGCTGGGGTTTTTTCTCCTCTCTTAAATTCTTCCTTGGCTAAATGCTTAATGACCAGATTCAGCAGTACAGAAAATCTATTTAGATTCAGCTACAAGTGGGTGGCTGTTACATGACAATGATGAGCAGCTCTGAGTAGGATCCATTGTGATTTGTCAGATGATTTTTAAATTACGGCTATTTTCAGGTTAATCTTCATATGAGTTCCTGTTTAGGAGTAGAATCAATAGCATAGCGGGAGTCTGTAATGGTTTTTATTGACAAATGAGATAGAAAACTCTTAGTTTGAAAGTAAGATTTAATGTAATGAAATAGTGTCCCTATTTGTCAAAGGCATCATCACATGTTCCATGACTAAAGCAAACAATATGTATTCACAAGTTTCCCTGTCAGACAAGACAGTAATTAAGGGAGTGAGTTATTTGAGGGGTTCAAACCAAAATATAAATTATTCCAGCCAACACAGCTTTAGCTTTTGAGTTCCCTTGAATGCAATACTATGCTAAACATATGTTTTCCTGAAATCTTGCAAATTAATTATGGGCAGTCCTTTGTATTAAAAGGTAGATGTACTTATTTCAGGGGTTTGGCATGGTAGACTTTTTAATAGATCTTGGCATGTGTATGAGTTAAATTTATATTATATTAATTTCATAAGTTTTCGCCTCCATTATTATTTTTCCAGCCTTTGTGCATTTATGGTAACTTTGAGCTTGGAGACTGTCCATTTCCTTTTATAGCTTCCTGACTTTGTAATTTTTTCTAATTAATTTTACATTATTTTTTTATAATAGTCTCTCTGTATTCTCGGAGATTGCGGTTAGGAGTGGGTGCTATTTGATAAGTAATGGATATAGAATAAATGACTGGAAGGTCCACAGGAAACTGAAGCACTCATACATAAAATGACATGGGAGTAATTTTTGTGGGTGAATTGATTAAAATTCCCCTCCCAATGCTTTGCTTGGTTTGCTGTGTGTATCCACACTAGACATCCAAAATGTCTGTAAGAGATATCTACAGAGCCCCTGGCGCATCCACGTTTCTCTTAGTCTGCGACAGGGACAGCGTAAGACACTTTTCTATATTTTTTTTCTAGAATTTTCTAGAATTCACTGGCAGTCTATGCCAGCTATAACGCTGAAGCATTATGCTAGTGTATGTGGTCCTCTGATCTGTCAGTCTGCTGGACAGCAGCAAAGGACAGCAACACTGGCCAGCATACACTTTTTCTGAAAAACAAGCCTGTTGTCACAGTGCCAGCTGCTGTTCGCCATACATTAATTGTACAGCCAAACATGAAGAGGTGCCACTGAGAATTAAATACAGAGCAGCTTAAGTAATGTTCAGATCCAGTATAATAAACAAGTTTTTTTTCTTCATTTGTTGACAGACTGGTCAGTAAAGCAGGCAGATTGTATATATGTAGTTCTGATAGACAAATAGGTTGTGGAGTTCTCGCTTTTGCTCAGGTCATTTATTGCACCTTGTATACAAGACATAATGGGTCTAATTTCCCTCTTGCACTTTTGTTGAATCCAGGAGTATAAATTGAGAGGAAAATGATGCCATTTATACAAAAATAATTTGAAGATAAGTCTTGGGTTATTCATTAATATTTCCCTATGGATTTATGGGCTACATTTGGCATCATTGGCTTGCTATTGTAAGGCACTGCAGAAAGAGAGGGATATGTTATGATTTCTTATCTGCATAAGAGATCACCCAAATATAATACACTCCATCCGTAGGAACCAAAGTGTTTCAGTAATAGGAATACAAAAGTGTGTTTTTAGGGGGCAGCAGAGCAGGATGCAGTGATGCCAGATAACTTTGGCTGAGCGGGGTCCAGCCAAGGCAGCGCAGTTATAGCAGAACGGCAGCGCTGAGTAGCCTGGCGCAGGGTTGCACCGGTACGTGCGCGCTGCGCTTGGGATCCGGGGTAGCAGCTCTGCACAGCACTGTGCTGTGTAAATAAACCAGCTTGCTCAGAGCTGTCTTGGTAATCTCTAAAAGAGCAAATGACCTTTTCACTACAAGGGGCGTGTACATGCACATTCATGGGCTCATGTAGGCCTGATATTAAGCCTAATGTAAACCAAACAAGATTCCTGCTATCCTAAATAATCAGATCCTTACTTATTTCTAGTTGTTATCTGGTTTTCTGCTTTGATGTTAGAAATCTTTGTTGTTTTAACCAAAGCCAACACAGTGCTGTGCCTGGTATCCTTGCCTTGGTGTTTGTAATCAGACTTGGATGGATTTATAATTCTAGAGTGCAGAAAGAATTTAGAAAGGTTTTTTGTGTATAGTTTTGCATAAAAAGCTGAGAATGCACTCTCATGATGCATTTTGTCAGCTGCCAGGAGGGTCCTTATGTCCTGTGTACCTTTTACAGTAACAGAGCTGTGCTGCTTGGGTGTTTCCAAGCTGCCAAAACTGACAGTCTTTTCCTAGCTGTTTTCAGTAAGGTGTGAGCCATAACTCTGCCCATATTTGAAATCTCAAAACAGACATCAGCTCACAGAGCACATATCACAAGTTCTCAGGCATGTACTTCACTTAACAAGGGAACATGCCCTAGCTTCGCCCACCAGGAAGCACAATCTCAGTGCTGATGGGGAAGGCATTCCTGTATTATGGATGCTACCAAACTGTCCTTCTGTTGTTACTGGCATCCTGAGGTGAACACTGAAAATAATGAAACAGGTACAGTAAAAGTGTAATTAACATAGCGACATAAAGGCTAATAATTTCTGTACACAATGGATCGTGAGTATGAACAGCTAAAAGGGTCCTGACTGAAGGTGTTAATACAGCTTCAGCACTTTTTATTTTCAGTAGCAACAAGCTGTATAAATCTGCAGTTAATGAACTAATCAAATATAACTCTGACATTACTAGGAAATACAGGCTTACCCCTTTACTCATTGTAATTAACATGTGCCATTTGTTAAAAACACCAGCAGGACTCTTCTTTTTAAGGACAGGAGGAGCAAAACGGTGGCTTGATAGCTAGCCTCAAAGGCATGTTTTCAGGAGTGAAAACTAACACATCTTGACACTGGTGAAGGATATTCCATCAATATTTATGTAAAATCTACTATTAATGCTAGCAATATTGTGCAAATTCTTTTCAAGTACTTTCAGGCTTAGAGAACCTTTAAAAAGATAACACATCGTGTATAGTATGTGTTGTAACACACCTGAAAGACAGGAAATGAAACTCATCTTAGTAAGATAATATATAGTGATTTGTAAGAGAATAACAATAATTTCTGCTACGGGTTTTAGATCTAAGGCTATACCGATTACCAAAAGAGAACAGCAGTTTGAGAAAAGAAATGGGTGAGTAAGTATACTTGGCAAAAAAAGGTGTGTATATAGATTCAAAGATAATTTAAGTAAAAAAGAATGAGCCTTGCTAATTTAAAATATTCCCTCTCACATGAGAACATGATGGGTCAATCATTACTCTGGTGTTTGCTCCACAGGCAGAAATTTTTAATGAACTCCTGTAGCTAATAGGAATTCCTTAGAGTGTTTTGTGAATTGCTATTTCACAAAGTGGCTCTGGCAGGAAGCGTTTGACAAGAAGGATAAACATGGCTGCCTAGCACATCTGTTTATTTGAGCAAATCAGTCCTAGCTCAACTGGCATGTGTCCATAAGGCCAGATAATATCCTTCAGTAAAGTCTTCAGCAAGCAGTGGGATCAAGGATGACACAACTTTAATTAAAAGAGAGTTGCATAGAGAAGTTTGGAGTATTTTTTAAAGTTTTGAAAATATTGTGTAATCCTGCCTGCCAGGTTTGATGTCTGGTTACTCTGTGCTAGTGTCGTGGCTGACCAGGCCTTTCCCAGGTATCACAATAAGCCTTTCTTCACACCCAGCCCTTCCCAATCTCTGTGCTCCTGGACCAAGCCTCTCTGTGGGCTTGGATGGAAGGATAACTACAGGATTGATTTGTGAGTCTACCAATATTTTTAAGGGCTCCCATGACAGCTAAGGATGAACGTCTTGTATCATCTCCGTACGCAGTAAGGATCTTCTGGTCAGCCCTGTGTATGAGGGTGAGATCTCCGACCTGCCTAAAACGTTGGTGTCACTGCATCTGATCGCTCTGAGGCTTCTACTTGCATGTACATAGTAACAACATCCAGTTGGGGCTGTCACTTTTAGATCTAAGAGGATGAGATAATAATAACCTTTTGCCACTATAACTTTCAATCCATCTGCTTTTCTTCTTTGTCTATGACATAATTTTAGCATTACTTGAATGCATTTTATTTTATGGGTTGATAATGCGGAATCTTTGGGCTGCATATCAATGCAAATAGAAACGAACTATCTTTAGAGGACTGCCAAAAAAGTGTTATTTAACAATTTACAGCTGACTGCAGAGGATTTTATGGCACTACATAATAATAGCACCAACTATATCAATCAGTAATGCCATATGAGGGGTTGAATGTGCTTTAGAGCTGACTGGACCACATTTCGGAAACCGCCTATAGGGTATTGAGAAATACTGAGGATCCTAAATAATTTTTAACAAGGAAAAGTAGCTGCTGAAACCATTGTAACATAGCTGAGTGTTCAGCTGAGAATTTTTTGAGGGAATTCCGGAGGAAAAGGGGAGACACCAGTGACAACGTCCCAAGCAGAATGCTTTAGAGTTGGTACTAACAAGGCCCTCCCGGTGTCTGTGTGACGTACGTGGAGCAGCTGCTTCTGCTGCAGTTTCACCAGAGAAGGGGCGTTTCTTCAAACTGGAAACATTGCACAGAAAGTGAAATGGCTGCTCAAGCATTTGAGCCTGGACGATGCCAAAGGTGTGCAACTTTCTGTATCTGGAAGATGGTAAGACTGTGTTCAGGTGAAATTTGGGTGGTGTGCATCAACAAAAAGGAGGAAATGGTATAGGGATGACAAATGAAATCCATGAAAAGAAGATGACAAATTGGGCTAGACACATCACAGAGGAGGACACAAGAGGCACAAAAAAAGGGACCAAGAATGTGCAAGGAATATGTATTTGGCCTCCTTTCATGCAGTCTGGTACAGCATTTACTGGCTCTGGGTGTCTCAGGCTCAGGATGCAGTAAAAAGTGCGGGACAGAGGCCATTTTTTACAGGTGTCAAGAATTGTTGCTAAATATGATCTATTCTGAGAACAGTGGCAGAACAGTACTCAATTCGGTGTTTTTAAGAATGCTTTTAAATGACTTGGAAATACAGAGAGACCAGCTAATCTTCTAGGTTGCTTTGAAGCCAATTGTATATGAAGAAAAACAGCCTGGAGTGCATGCCAGTCATAAAAAAATATCCAAAAGATAGGAAGCAGAGAAGAGGTGTAAAGCAGAGTTTTATTTGACATCTTAACTAATGATCTGGAAGAAAGAACAGTAGGTTAATTAAATTCATAGATTGGATTATATTACCAGTGACAAGGTGGACAGCAAAATAATATAATAGGACCTACAGAGACTCAAAATTCCTGAAGAGAAAATGACAAAATTCAACTATGCTGGTAGTCTAAAACAGATGCTGAATAAGAAAGTGTACTGGAAAAACAGAAAACTGTGTGACAATTCAAAGCATTTAAGGTCATAAAAACTCAAAATATAATAAGGAAACAAGAACACCTTCTGCCCTACCTCATGTTAATTTTTGGTTACGCATGTTTATGTATTGCAGATTGTAACTTCAGAACCTAACCTAATACTCCCAAGGATGATTGAGTAAAAACAATTTGAAAGTGAACAAAACAAAGCATCATCTTTCTGAAATCAAAAATATTTTTTTCATGACTTAAGAAAAGTAATAATATTTTTATGTATGTATATATTTGTGTAAAAATTTTTATATACAGATTTAATACAAATTACATGTTCTGAGCCTTTTAATACCCATTTCTTTAAAGTTTTCTGTTAGCTAGTAATTAAAGTACCTAGGTAAACAAAAGAACCTTCTAGAGGAACACTTTCTTTCTTTGCTGTTAAGATAACCTGATAGAGAATGTTGTTAAAGTCAGGGGTGGAAGTGGTCCATGTCAAAGGAAAACAAAGGAGCAGCTTTGCCCTGAGATGTGTGCTGTACTGCCAACTGCGTTTTCTGTCTGGCTGTAAGAGGCATCCTTCTGGCTAATACCAGCTGCACTGACTCTATGTTCTGAGCTTACAATTTTTACAATGATTCTACTGACTGTTCTATATGATTTGTTGTGTATACAGTGTGCCACTCCATCGACACAGGAGTAAGTGTATAAATAATTATTTGATTGTTCAAGCGTATAATTTTCTCGACAGCACCTAGAAAGAAGTCCACAGTAGAAAGGCCTTTTCAAAATTCATTTCCGTGTAAATTTTATTTTGAAAAAAAACTCCTTATATAAATACTATTCTCTTGAGATCACAGTGTCTGAAGAACTGTGGTCATAAATAAGTGATCATGTGCTATAAGAAGAAAATTCCACTTATTTTTATGTGAAGGAAAACCCAAGAGCTCATATTGGGAAATACTGGGGTTTAGTTTTAAGGGTTTCAGATGACATGTTTCATCATAAATGAATAAATAAATAAATAAGAATTTGGGAGAAAAGAAAAGATGGTAGATTATATCTACGTATTGCAATCTACTCCACATTGAGAGATTCAAAGAGCCTGCAAGGTATATGAAGATTATTCATATTAATGGACTATTTTATTAAGGTGCAGTATGATCAAAGGCCACAAAATAGCAGCATTCTGTCAGATACACAGTAGTTTATTGAAGTCTGATAATGCTGGAGGGCAAACGATTTTAGCCAAGTTACATTTTATTTGACTGCAGTCATATTGGTATCCATGCTAGGATGTGCTGTACACATTTTCATATACGTTGTTTTGCCAGAGAACACATTATGTTCTGTTTAACAGATATTGCCTTACTGATTTTTTTTTTAACTACTTCTAGGTATGTTGTAATGGGATTCTGCACGACAATAAACCTGGCTTCCAATGCTGCGAGGACAAGTACATTCCATTTATTCTTAATTCACCAGGTGTTTGCTGTGGTGGTCAGATACATGCTGTGCAACCAAAACATCAGTGCTGTGGTGGTTATTACACTAGGGTATTAGTAGGTAAGAGACATCTCCTTTCCACTGCTTCAAAGAAACAAACCAACCAAGTTTATATAGCTGTTAAACCAAGGAGAATGAAAACATAGCAATAAACGAGGGATTTATCAAGATTTCTAGGTGTCGTCAAGGCTTCTGTTCAGTGGCACAAACAATGAGAATTGCACTGACTTTGTCTTCTAAACACAGTTCTGTGTTTATACAAGAAAGGCTTAATTGATGAAACCTGATGATTGGGTCATTTCCCAGAGAACTAATTTATGCCAAACTATACTTAATTGCAGTAAGTGCTGCATAATGGGGAGGGCAGTTCTGCTTAATAGGAACACCATCAGGAAATTTAGTGGTGTGGTTTAGTTCTCTGCTTGACTTGACCCCATGTGATTTTTCCCTAGCCATGTCTTTTGTGGAACAATTTTTAGCATTTGGGGTGGATTTTATGGATTACGTCACTTTTACTTGTTTCTCCATTGTCTACTTTTTGTTTCTACCAAAGTTAGAGATCAAAGTACACATCTCACGTATATTATGTTTGCTGGAAATTTATCCTTTTCTTAAGGATGATCATACTCTAATTCTCAGAACTGCTTGGGAAGTTTGCCAAAACTGTGCTTCTGTCTATTGTCCAGAGTTTGGTTTTCCAGGTTGTTGGTGGGTTTTTGACAGGGAGAGGGGAGGAAAAGGGGGAGGAGAGCCCTTTCAGGGGGCAGCATTCAGAGCATATATCTCTTTGTAGGCAATTGTCAGGTCAGGAGCTAAAATGCTTCCATTACTCATGAGCTGGCACACATTCCCTAGGCTCAGAAATGCTTGAATTTTTGCCAACACATTCAGCATATCCCAAGTTCTGATCCTTTGAAAAGTAATTCATATATCACAATGTTAGAATGCTTTCCATGATGTCATCAGAAAAATGCTATCACATGGAAGGACCAGAGAAGAGTATTTTGCTGGCCTCATTAATCTCAATGTGCTGAAATGGAGAGATTATACTGTGACCTCTGTCCCCATCCAGTGGTCTATGTTAACTAGCTTAATGTTGTTTACATCAAGGAAGAAAAGCACAGTGAAACAAATTCTTATGTCTGAAAGTAGTTCTTGTTCAGTCAGCAGTCCATAAGCATGAAACGGTAAATGTTTGAACATGTTTTTTCTTTCAAAGTATACTTGCTGCATTCTCTTTTCCCGTACTCTAAAGGGCAGCAACATGAACAATGTTGGTCACTTTTTTCTTTTTAATTTTTATAAATATGCTAATAACCTCAAGCTAAATGTTAATGTGGGTCACTCTTTGATAAGGATAACAATTAACTGGTAAGACTGCTTGGTTGTTTTCAGAGAGAGAACGTTTTTGAGCCCAGCTTGGAATGGATCCCATTTTGAGAGGTTAATGAGAAGGTTACTGATCCTTTGTGTCTTATGTCTAATAGTTTTTTAAAAAAAACCCAGTTTTATTTCCAATAGATGTAAGCTACATTCTGTGTTTTAATACTTTCTCTGTGTAGCAACTAAATTAGATCCCGAGGAATGCAGGAAAATATGATGAAGTATCTAAACAGGTTATATCTATTATACTCTAAAAATTTGTTCTCATCTTTTTCTGTTTATTATTGACTTTATTTGATAAAGTTATTTATACAGGAAACACTCTAAGCATACATATTTCCCAGATGTTGTTTGGCCAGCTTGATAGCTCTAGATGTACTGAAGCACACTGGGCTGAAGGCATGAAGATTACAAATTAGGAAGGCAGGAATCGGTTACCGAAACAGTAGTGCACAAAGAATTGGAAACATCCATCCCAGAACTAAGATGGGAGGAGAAATTCTTAAAGCAGAGTGAAACAAATAATGCTACTACCACCCAGGCACCTCTGTGGCAAGGAATGTAGGGGGAAAGGAAAGCAGTGTTCTCCCTCATCTGTTACTATCTCATTACATGTTTATTTCTGACAAAAACTGTGTTGGGTTTAGGGCTCTTTGTCTGTAATTCTCAATTTTTCAGAGGAAAAGGACTTGAGATATTATTTGCAAGGAGAAAAATGAGTTTTAAAAATCAAAACACGTTTCTTTTATTAAAAATCAGAAATCCAAATACTTTAATCACCTCTATTACCCGTCTTCAATATCAGAAAAAAACCTCCCAAATGACATTTGAGCCACAGAAAACATTACAGCACAGAAAGACAATACAAAAGTGTTCCTTTCAGAACACTGGACCAGATCAAGTGCAGACACTAATGAATGAAAATTATTGCCATATACCATAATTTTTATATCTTATATAGCAGTATCTACTCCTTTCACAGCACGGTTTAGCCCAGCCCAGCCCACCACCATAGCATCTGGCTCATGGGCAGTCTTATCTTTAGGCCTTTTCTTGCAAAAAGTGGTGCTTTTGCTTAAGTAGCAGCCAAGCCCACTGATTGTGATTTATTGTGTGGTATTTAATTTTTAAAGTGACTTTAATCCTTAAATTCTTTGGGAGATGAAGTCCTGAGTGACACTGGAAAACTCTTCAACCAATGTGAATTAGTCCTTCAAAACAAGTCTAGAATTATTTTGGAGGAGACATGGAAATTTTTTGCTGAGAATAAGTAGGCTGACTTCTGTTAATCATAGCAAGAACAAACTCTCTTTACTGTGTAGCTGCTTCTACTTAAAGGTTTTCAGCTGTATAATTATTACATTTACAGAAATAATTTTGGTTGCTTTTCTCAGTTTGTCTGTGCCACGCTTGCATTTTGATATCTTACGGAATCTTGGCCCTGAATTCATAAATGCATGTGTGTTTAATTATTACAAATGAACATACTTTTATAGCATTCTAAAGTACCAAGTGATTCCATGCTTGCATGTGGAACGTTTTGTACATGAAGCTGCTAGTGTGTGAACCCAAACTGGCTGCTAGCAGATCATAGAGTCATTTAGGTTGGAAAGGACCTTTAAGATCATCAAGAGCTAAAAATGCATGAAATCTTTAATTGTATTCTTAAATTGACAGGAGAAGTATGTTGCCCTAACGAAGAGCAAAACAGAGTTTCAGTTGGAATTGGCGACTCTTGCTGCCAGGGAATTCCTTTCTCCACATCAGGCGATCAAATCTGCTGTGGTGGATCCCTCCACGACAGTTTCAATCAGCAGTGCTGTGGTGGAGAAGTCATAAGCGCAGACTTAATCTGTTGTGGTGATGAAGAAGAAGGGACTGCACACAGACCTCTCACAGGTAAAGGATAAGTTTTCAAAAAAAAAAGTGTCTTCATCTTTTTAAATCTCGTGGGATACTAACCATTCGACAGCGACACATTCAGCTTTAAGGTGTGTATGCCAATTTGTTAAAATGATGTTGCACTTTACTCACCTGTTCTGATAGACTGCAGAATGGTGAGCTTTCAATAACCCTTCTTTTTACCTTTGCCCCAAAGCTGCGGGGATAGGAGACAACAGAAAATTCAAAAGGAGTGCATGATCCTTTATTATACCAGTCAGGAAACAGGACCGCTCCCCTTTCAATGAGTAGAGCGGAGGTTAGACTTGGCCACCTTGTGCTCCCATGCATCCCAGTGCAGGGATTTTCCATTTGCTGTGGGGATGTGGGGTTAGTCACCTAGAAATTGAAGATTATGCTGCTATCTGCTTGGTGGTCTACGTCCTTCACTTGTGCATCTACACAGGGGTAAACCTGCTGCAGTTTAAAATTAACAAAACTCAATCCCCAGCACTAGTCACTTGTTCATCTGGCGTATCCCATCGATCCTTTGCACCCCATAGGAAATTACTCCACCACTCAGAGGTACAACCGGAACCCTACTTCCTCGTAAAGCATTCTGTGACTAGCTGCTGGCAGAGATTGGAGGTGTTATTACAAACCCTATTCAGGTATTTTCATGTGTCTTTTCTTTCCACAGTTATTAGACAAATTATATACCATCAGCCTTAGGCTTTCCCAGCCTCACAAAAAGACTTCAGAAACAATTGCAGTCTCAAAGGGGAGCCTGGTTTCAAAACACAGAAATAATGAAGGTTTAGTACCCAGTTCTGCTTGGTGTACAGAGATGAGTGATGCAGTGCTTTCACCATATGTGTGCCAGTTTTGAGCCTCTAGTTGTGCAACTAAGGACCTTAATATATAACTCAGAATGCAGACCTGAAGGCTGAACTCCTCCTTCCCAACAAAATGAGCTCTATCTTCAGTTTATTTTTCGTATTCACTGGATCCCTCAGCCACTGTGGTACTAGGAGTACCCTATGTCTGCGTTGACTGTCAGGAAGGGCTAAGCAGAAGAGACATTGCAATGCTTTCTGTGGTTTCTGTGCTGTCCTGCCCTTCCAGTGGTGAGTCATAGCGTGTATGCTGTGAACAGCACCGCTTGCAGGATTTTAGCTCCCCCTCACCGTGATCACTAATTGTGCCTGATCTACAGCATCTATGCAGGGCTCACAACACCAGCTCTGAAAAAGGCCCTCTTGCATAGCCGTGCATTGTGTGGCTCCTACAAGACGGGGCTGGCTCATAAAACATCTCTTTATGTACTTTATTACTTAAACTCTTTTATTTGCCTGCAGGAGCCCTTTAACAAAATCACATTGAATTGACTTTCTCACACCAAATCAAATCTCCCTGGTCCCAGTTCAGTTGTCTTTGTCAATATGTATTTTATAAATGGAGTGAATTAACAGATGCTGTTGGAACAGAACTGCTGGGGTAGCGTTTATGTTTTTACTACTCTCTCTGGGCAGATGAGTTGTGTAGGAGTGTAATACAGGTATCTTGGGATGAAAGTTATGTTCTTCATTTCAGTATATATGTATTCTTAACAGTTTTTTTCCTTAAATATATATATTTAAAAAACCTTTATACCCATCTTTTTAAAATGTGGTTAGCCTATAGCGCTCTATCATTTACACCATTTTTCTTGAGAATGGGTCTGAATGACATTTTTTTGGCTGTTAAAAAAGAAAACAGTGGCTTTTTCATCACTCACAGGTTTTCTGTGAGGACTTTATGCTGCAAGCCAGCATACAGCTGAACACAAATACAGGTTTGAAAGATGAATTAGCACCATAGTTGAAAAGAGAATCATATTCTTTTGCATTAAGCATAGAATAGATTGTGGTTTCTTATCATATCATATACATCATGCTCAATAGGTTTTTGCTTAATTTCTTGGAGTAATTCAGCCTTGCTAAATAATGAAAATGCACAAGCCAGGCACAAGAATCTACCTGTTCCCTATCCCTATTATTATGATTCTAATGGAAAAAATGCTCTCACATAAAAACATAATTTACTTATCATTGGCAAATGGAGACGTAGAATTTTGCAAGAATATGGTAATTGGAAAGCTGATCTCATTGTCTGGAAGGGGAAGAGGTAACATGAGTGGCTTTATGCAAAAGCTGAAATGCTTCTGAAGCTCTGTTTTGTAGTCGGCAATGAATGCTATGGTTTAAAGATATGACAACAATTTAAAGCTTTTGTTTGGGAGTTTTAGTTCCTTGAAAAAAATCAGACAAGAAATACATGACAACGAAAGGTGCAGGTGTTGTGCACAGCCTTACTGTTGCATGACCAGTTTGTAAGCAGCGTGCTTCTGCAGAATCTAGACCCAGGTTCACACTGAATATTGGTTTAAGGGGATGAATCATAGAACCTTTTCATTTGCCATTCTATACCTTTTTCGGAGAGTCTGTCCTACAAAAAGAGCTGTTGTGCCCATCTCACATTAATCTTTTTGTTACTGTTGGTTTTGCTTAATTTCTATTTTCTTTGGTTTTATTTTTCACCCCGTGTTGGCCTTATTTAGTGGGGTGACCATAGAGACATCTACTGGCAAAGCCTGGCAGTGATGCCATTGCACACACGCGTCCTGAGCCCCACTGCTGCAGTGTGATTATCCAAAGTTGACTATTTCTGGCTATAGAGGATAATGTCAGCTAAAACCACTCTTGGATTTTGTCTTTTGAAAAAACAAACCAAACCAACCAACCAACCAACCAAAAAAAAAGCAGAAATAAAGAAAGAAAATACCAAAAGCTAGTAAAATGCCACTATACTGACTTCCCAGACTCATGAAAGATGATGCTTTGTACTGTTGTGGTTCCTGATCTGTAATAGTTGCAATACCCACATGTAAGCCAAGGATTTTTGGAGTAGTTTGCAATGTACACTGGCTCTGTATTTTGTTGATCCTCTATTCTGGCTCCAAAGGCTAAGCCTTTTAATACTCATTTTTCCCTTTTGAAAGCATTGGTTTTGCAGCTTTACTACATTAGTAATTCATCACTCAGCTATGTTTGTAAATTTTTTCAGTTGCTGGGGATGAACATGAAATAATTGTTGACAGAAATCACTGTTAGCAGGAAGTGTCTTTTCCAGCCCATGGATTTTCTTTTTGCTGTAATGCATTATGTGGCTATGAAACATAAATACATAAAGTATGACACACACATTCCAGTTGATTTACAAACAAATAGTTTGTATTTTGGTATTTTGCTGAATTCAGCAAAAGATTATAGGAATTTCTGGACCCTTAAGCAATTGAAGAAAGTGATTTTTAGAAGGCAAATCAATCCATCAATATTACATGGTCCTATTTTGTTTTTCTTGGAGCATATTTAAAATTATACATTTGAGGTGTCAAGGTTCAGGAGTCAAGTGCTACATGTGATAAATTAAGCAAAGGTCAGAGGCTATGCAATGCAGTTTCAGAAGATTGTCTACCTCTGCCTTTGCAGCTCATTCATGCTGAAGTGATGCACTATGGGAATTACTACCAAACTCTGCTCTGCAACATCTGCTCTCCCTAAGTGAGTTAGTGCACGTCAGACATCTTTATGTCAGAATATTGCAGTGATGGATGCAGTCTTCAGAAAATGCTGCATAAAAATCTGGTGTGCCGTTCTGGCCATTAAGTGAAATTACTATTTAAATTAATGGCGCTGTCACAGTTTATCTGTGCAAAGAATGAACGCTGATTAGGGTATTAAGTAATTAGCAATTTATCACACTGGAACAAGGTTGATAATAATTAAAGAAGTAATGGTTTACCAAAGAAACTAGAAAGGGAGTCACTTCTTGTTATGTGAGTGAAATCTTGGCTGAAAAATTTAATTCAGTTAAACAAAGATGAGGTTCGCAGTGAAAGAATATAGCCTTGTTTGTTTCAGTAGAAAAGCAGTTCATTATCAAAATTTTAGTTTGCCTGTCAAAAGTCCCTTGGGGCTGTCTGAGTTGCTTATTAGTATTGAATTGAGTCATTTTCTGCATTAATTCTCTACTTAAAATTGGTAGAATCCTAGAACAATTTGGAAAAAGGGTGTGAACAGGAGGAAATATTTACCTCTTGGAGAGCTGGTGATCACAGTTTGATTGCTGTGAATAGAACCAGCCCTGAAAACGGGTAAAGTATGCAAGTAACGTCATTTGTAGTCATTCTGGTGATTGGAATGAAATGCTCTGAGTGCTTTAGCGGGATCGTACCCTTAAAGAGTAATTTTCAGTATGTATGACTTCCTAAGAGAGATTTGCTGCAATAAATGGCAGTGAGAAAAGTAGCCCCTTCTGCATGTGTTTTAAATGCCTACATACTACAGAAATTATGTCAGGTACAAATTACTTTGTAAGTGTAGAAAGTATATCACAGCCCTGGTTTTGTGTGTATCTTTCTAGATGAATTAGTAATAACATTTATTTCATTGTCAGTTATAAAGGTGTTTGTAGCATTTGGTTCAGAGTTAAAATTTACCCCTTTCTTTAAATGGTGTGAGGCTCAACACGAGTATTTTTCAGTTGCAGAATAATTCGTGTGTATATATGGACAATTACACTGGTTATGATGAGCTTTTAATTTTAAAATAAAATAATTTGAAATAGAAGAAAGACAGTGGAATTAATTTTGGCAGCTTATCAAATCCACTATAGAAATGCATGTTATATTTAGATATTAACTTCCTAAAGAGTAATTCTCTGTGTTAGATGACTGAAGCATCACTGTGGGTATTTGGCAAGTCACCCCTTTAGTTTTACGTACCTAATATGAACCCCCACTTTAAAAACGTAATGTGAAACATTCTGGAATACTAAGATGCAGTTTTGGAAGACTGCCCATGTGAGGGGGCCATGAATGAGACCTGACTGGAGAGTACACGGAGCAGCTTTCTCAATTTCTACATTCTACAGGAAATTTTCATCAACAGTCTGGCTTCGACCTGCTATGCACAGTACCTTGGTATGGTATTTCATAGCAAAGGTTCTTACAAAGTTCAGCAGTGGTGTAGGTTGGTTCTAAGGGATCTCTGTTTATTCCTCTAATTCTTGATTATTTTCAATAGGTCTGGAAGTCAGGACACTTACTTCAGTCACCTCATGTTCGAATTTAATCTCACTTTAGCTAAATCTGGGAAATTCCAGATGCTGGTGGTTTTATGCCAAGCTAGATTGCATTCTGAGCTTTCTCCTTTCTTACCTATTTATTTATTTACTTACATTTCATATTCAGATATTTTTGTTTGTTTGTTCCTTTCAGGGATGTTCTGTTGTGGGCAGGAATACGTGAATGAGTCAGATACCATATGCTGCTCAGGTTCCAGTGGTGAGTCCCTAGCACATGTTAGAAAGAATGACCAAGTGCCAGTAAAATGCTGTGAGACTGAACTTATTCCAAGGAGCGAAGAATGCTGTAATGGAGTTGGATATAATCCTTTGAAATATGTTTGCTCTGACAAGATTTCAGCTGGAATGATGATGAAGGTAATTGATAGAAAATCTCTCGGTAGCTCTGATTTGACGATGGAAAGAGAAATACACTGTTCATAACTATTTTTCTAAAATAGGAATATAAAAACTCTTGTGTGCATTATTCATTTTCACATTACATCCATATTAATACCGAATGAGTTCACCATGATTGATGTTATTGCAATGAATTCTAAAGGAATTAATAATGATTAGCTGCCTCTGTGAAGTGTTGCCCAGCACTTCAGATTAGTACGGTGGCTAAAAGCTGGCATACTAACAAGACTGACATGTATAGCCAGTTCCTGTTCTGTGACCACTGTTCCTGGTGATGTTCCTTAAGTGGAAATTAAAATTAAAGTGGCCAGTTCTGAAGTATAAAAATGCTATTACATTTCAATTTAGGCAGGCAGTGTGACATAGATTCCCCAACTTCCTAAAGAAAATATAAATAAAAATAAAGCAATTGATATTTTCTTGATGGACTTAAACCTCATCCTGCAGAAAACCACTGGTAATCCTGGCATAAATTTCAGCGGTACTAGGATAGGTCCCTGTATAACTTTTAGCAACAATGAGGTTATTATATTTTTAGTGCCTTTTGTGCCTACTGAATTATATAGTTTTAATTTCATTCTGTTTTAATGTAAGAGTAAACCAAGCACCATAAAGGCTAATTCCGTATTTTCTAAGAGTGGCCAGTATCAGCAAGAGATGATGTGGCCAAACTTTCAAAGCTGCAAATTCTTGCAACTCCGGTTGAATTCAATATAAATCTTCAAGAATTAGCATCTTGGTGTTATATGTAAGCTGTAAAAATATTGTCAGCTGTTATTGCGATTTTTGTTTAAGAACATGAACATTTCAGAGGATGGTAATCCTGGTTTTATATACATATATTCTTTTATATAGAAGTATATTTATATTTCAAGAGAGGGAGAAAGTACATGAGAGAGAAAGAGGATTGGATATTGTCCATTCTACAATATGGAAATCATGTAGATATTGTGGAATTGTGGAATCACCAAAGTAAAAACAGACCCCATCCTGCCACATACAGGTGTTCCTGTATCCTTTGCATTCATCTGCTAAGTTAATACAGAAATATTTCTTCCGTCTTCTCCTTTTCATGTCAAGGTTTTCATGTAATTTCATTTTCAGGCTGAATAATTTTCTCCTAGAGAAAACCCAAGTTTTGTGATGAGTCAGCTACAGTTCCTCAATGCATTGTATTGGTTCCTACAAGGCAAAAAATGGCTGTGAATAGGTTAATGAATTCTGGTAGATAACATGCTAGATCTATGCCTTGGGTATAATGTGTAAACAAAGGAAGCACTTTGTATTTCATTTACCTGCGGTAAAAAAGAGATAGCAGTACTAGCTTTCTGTTATGTACAGATTTACTAACATTAAAAGCACTGATATTCTGCGACATATTCTGGAGCTACTTTTTCTGTAAATACAATCCATCTATATCCTACATCCTATATTGATATCTATCACACTGTAATGTTTGTGAAAGTGCCAGGTTTGGGAAATGAAATTCACTGAAGTTCGTAATCAGCTAATAAACTAATTTCAGAGGATGAATTATGGAAGCATTAGGTATAATGTTTGTTTTCCCTTCTAAGGTTTGTAGCCTGATGGACAGAAATATTTGTAGCAAATATTGCAGTACATTTCTTCCTGCAACAACCTATATTTTATGAGAATTATTGCTCTCTAGCTTATGGTTTGGCAAAAATATTATTTCATGAATTTTAATAGAAACTTGTGGAAGTTCAGTGTATATTTCTGTTTCTGTGAATTGTTCTTTATGGGTTAAACCTTACATCTGCGTCAACATTTGCAGAGGTCCTCTTATTGCAGTCAAACTGCTGTTCAGGAGTGATGTGATAGAGGACACGATTTATGTAGCCCATGGATAAGAGCTCTCAGCCTTGAAAGCTGCCAAGGAATTGCGCAGAGCCCTCTGGTGTACTTGGCAAGCTGCGTGGGGCTGGGAATCTGCTACTGATTTGCCCCGGGGTATTGGTCTTTGCCAGAGCAGAATGTTCAAATTCTCAGGTAAAATCCCATTCTCATTTGATTCAAGACTCGTCTGTTTTCAAAACCCCAGCCATCTGGGCTTCCAGTGGTTAAAATTTGTGACTTTTTCATCCAAGGACCCTAACAACAACAAAAAAATATCTGTTTCTTTTAGAAAGGATTATAAAAGCATTAATGATCAAAGACGGCAGACAGGCCAAAGGCTGAAAGGATCTCCCATCGGCTAGAAATACCAATTTATTCAATGTGATTGCCTGATTTGTATGTTGCATAAAGAAAAAGAAATACTAATGGAAGCATTTGTAAAGAAAGGAAGATGTGGTAAAATTATTAAAAATGAATATGTATTCCTTAGGTACAAGAAGAATGCAAGGCGAATGTCCTTTGCCCTTTGTCTATGGTGGCAACAGCACATTGTGGAAAGTGTGACTTTGATCCTAGGGAGAATATCTGTGCATGGATAAAAGGTTCACAGAGTGTTACTGAAAAGGAGATAAAAGAACATGTGTGTCCAGCTGAAGAGGAGACTGTCTACACGGGAAGTCCAAAGCAGTATTCATTTACCGGTAAGGAAAAGTGACATATCAGATTGGTGATTTGCTGATGTATTTGATTCACTCTGGAGAAAAAGATGTCCTGGATGATATCATGTATTCTAATTAAATGTAAAGCAATTGTAGTGAAGTACCATTGTTTAAGAAGTAATCTGTGAATCAAGACCGAATCTTCAAAGAAATGAAATGAGTAGCAAGAAGTTCAGTGAATGCATAAGGCCTAAACTTGCTTTCGCAGAAGTTGATAGAATTATTGATATATCAGAAAATGTCCCAGACTAAAAGAACTTCCGTATCTACTTGTCTTTAAACACAGAAATAGTCCCATAGGCACAGGAAAAAAAACGTAAAACATTATTTTGTATTTTCGTAAGACTGAGATGATCCATACGTAACTTTTTTTTTTTTCTAGACCTGAACCTTGAACCTTTTATCACATATGAGTACAGGGTGGCTGCTTGGAATAGCTATGGAAGAGGCTTCAGTGAAATTAGCAGAGCTATCACTAAGCAAGATGTGCCACAGGGTGTGCGTCCACCAAAATGGGCCAAAGTGGATAATCGGGAAGATATGATACTTCTGAACTGGGAGGAACCACTTCAACCAAATGGTATTCACATATGTTAAAAGAAGAGTATGTTCAATCATTCAACTGACAGTGTTCCAAAAACCAAAACATTTCCTAATTGATCACTGACACTGAAATATAGGTATTCTTAAACTCTGCGAGAAGAATTTTCTCTAGGTCGATATAGTTTTCTTTCCAATTAAAAGTAGTCTAACTTCACAGAAGACAATTTAGTATGTCTCTAAGAAGTGCCCAGAAGCCTCTTTTGAGAACAGTTGTAATAATAAGTGGCAAATTTGATCAGAAAAATCACAGTCATGTTACAAAGTATTTGGGGATTTGGAGGTGGGGGTGGTGATGCTCATGTTTCTTTCAGGAAATCTTGCTTATGATCTTCAAACAGTGAGAAAACTTGGAAGAACTCGCTTAATAAAAATTGAGATCTACTAGAAAGTTGATGTGGAGGCTGAGGAAAGTAGCTGGTAATTGACATTAGCAATTTACGCAGGATGATTGTCTGTTACAGTGGTCACCTGGAGATTTCATGTAATATTTCCCATGTGCAGAGTAGCTTATTATGGTATACCATCACACAGGATTTCTCAGCTAGTAAAAGAGTAAACTTCCTTTCTGCAACAGGTCTTATTATTCACTATATCATTCTCCGAAATGGAATTGAGCATTTTAGAGGAACAGAAATGAGCTTCACAGACACGAGTGGTGTCCGGCCATACCAAGAATATTCCTACCAGCTGCGAGCCTGCACTGTTGCTGGATGCACAGACAGCAGCAAGGTTAGTGAACTGGTCTTTATGGAACTGGTGCCAGAAATTTATCAGCCAGTGTGGTAACATAAAAATGCTTTTGGAAAGGTGTAATTTGAAGACATGTTGATTATTGAGTGAGTAAGTGAAAAACATCAATAATCTTATTTGGATTCAACTACCAGCGGGTGATTATTTGGAACACAAAGGTTGGTACAAGCAAGAGGAAGAAGAAAGCACTATCTCAGTCTTGGCAAAGCTGAAATTGCACTGTAGGAACTGATATTTGTTAAAAAGAAAGCTGTACGTGATAGAATAGAGTAAGGAATATTAAAATGCACTTTCTCTAAGCCTTGAAATTAAATCTTTGCTTCTCACTAGGAGGTCTGTAGCCTCTTCTTCCTTGGTGTTTTAGTTTATCTGCTTTAGCTCTAGTCTATCAATTTGTTCAACAACCTTCTTATTCTGAGCCTCCTTCCACTATATTACCCTTCACTGGCTTTCCATGTCTGCACCTGCTTCAGGCTTTACACTTGCTTTGTGTACAACCTGCCTCTGCTTCAGTTTTAAGCAAACAGAATCGCTTCCCTCCCTTTGCCACTGCTTCATTGTCTTTCGTATTGCTTTGAAGCACAGATGTCTTTTACTAGCACTACTATTTAACCAGCTAGTTTCTATTCTGCAAAGTACCTGCCTTATTCAACATTTGGAAAAACTATTTCTTAAGTGACCTCTTTTTCACAGTAATATCCTTGCCTCTAAGAAAATGAATGTCTAGAACTGCAAGCGTAAGATCTGTGGGGCAGAGGTGGGAAATAATGATTGTGCTTTGTAATTAAAGTATCTGTGGGATTTAAAAGTTGGATTTTTTTTCCAGGGCTTTAACTGTTTTTCTTATTAGCACAAATCTAAGTCAGAACTATAAGAAAAGAAACACAGATGCAGAGGAATGGACATCGGTGCATAGTCCTCTACCTGCACACACAGCTGTGGTCTGGAAGCTACGTAGGCACAGTTGCTGCAACCCTTGGTCTGAGCTAATAAATTCTGCTTATTTCACTGGCCTGTAATTAAGGAGTTTACTGTTGCAAACACTGAAGTCTGCAAGTAGGGACTGATTCCACCAAATGCACTAAGACAATATATTATAGAGGGCACATTTTATATTTACAGCATAATATAAATACTTTATGGTGGTAATAACAGAAAAAGAAAAGTGGTTCTCAAAAAGAAAAAGGTCTGACTCACTTATTAAACCAGTGTAATTTCGAAAGGTCTCTGTAGGAGATGGTAGAGATGTGTCAATAGAAAATTGGCTTTTTCCCTTTTCTTCTTTTTTAGTGGAAAGAGCTTAACAAGTGCAAAGTAATTCTAGCTTTAAAAATCTTTGGTTTCCTTACAAAAATATGGAGTTGCAAATAACTACAATAGAGTTCAGATTGCATGGGATATATGGAGGCTTAGCCCCATGTTTACGGGTGCTTAAAATATATGAAATCAGGCAGTTAAAATGCAGAGACACTGACAAACCATATGGAAGAGAGTTATCAAGAGTTTTCAAGCAATACAGTTTTTGTTGTTTCACCCTGTGTAGCTAAAACATGGTGAACCTGTTGTGATAAATTGTAGACATAGACTTATGTAATGTATTCAAGGTCAGATTTCATTGTGAAAAAGGAGGAAAAAAGTAACTAGTTCTGCAGACCCTTGGTAATGATATGCCAGCACAAACAACATTTTAAAACAAAAGTGACATTCTCATTGATCATGGTATCTAGTGTACTATTACATTAAATTGCTGTTTAATTCATATGTCTTCAGGTAGTTGCAGTCACTGTCCAAGGAGTCCCAGAGAGCGTTCAGCCACCAGAAGTCAGTGCTTTGAACTCAACAGCATTACATTTAAGCTGGATTGCACCCAAGAAACCAAATGGTGTCATCAGAGAGTACCAGATCAGTCAAGTAGGGAAAGGACTTATATACACGGATGCTGGAAGCAGAATGCAGCACACAGTATCAGGTAAGGAGGCAGAGCTCTCTGAGAGGCTAATGTCCTGTCCTTAAGACAGACGACAGTATTAATATATTAAAAATGCTACTTGTCAGTAACTTTTAAATCCCCAGTACTGCACACTTTAGAATGCTTTATCATACTTTACGTATCTTGAATCCACTTTTTTCAATCTCTTATTTCTGGCTGCTGTTTGTTAAAATATTAATAGATTTAATTTCAAAATTTTAAAATAAATCTGTCCAGCTCAATTCAAGATGCAGGCATTGTGGTGTTCTCGAGGTCCCAGATATTCTGTGTAGGCTTGCCATCCCTTCTGTGTATCTGAAAGAAGCTTTAGTCAAGGGATTTTGGGGGGAGGTTTGACTCGGACCACAAGTGTATTATTTTCACATATTCAATTTTTTGTTATATTTGAATGTTACACTGAAGCAAAGTTATTCTTAGACATGTTTCTGTTGAACACAAGATGGGAACATAAGCATTCTGGGGTATCTTTTTTCACTCTTTGGCCTCAGGTTGCTTATCAAATTCTTATATCTATGATTTTTAGGAACTCATCAATACGGGGTTTTTTTCTTCTTTTTTTCCATCTGAGTAGGAAAGGTAGAGATTCATGTGTTATACACACACCATATGATAGCAACCTAAGGAGTAGAAGCTGACTTAAAGCACATAAAACCTGTACAGTATATATGGCAAAGCACGAGTCCTGAGTCAGAGTGGTTCCCTTAAAAGAGTGTCCTTGCTGTAGTCACTCACAGAGGAGTAAAGGATTGCTCTTTCTCTTTGACAGTATCATGCTCAAGTGTGAAATTAATCAACTGTGTATTATGCCTGTCTCCATATCCAGTGCTTCTGGACATGAGATATTACTAGAGTGTGCCAGTTGGTGGTATGTGTTTTAGAATTGCTGGCGTAATTTTATACTGTAAAGAACACCTACCAACAAGGAATGGTTTCTCAAACCCATTGAAAAATACTCATGCTCCTACTTCCTTCCCAGAAGGCAGTTATTTTAATGCAAACAGTACTGGTTCTCTTACCAGTTGGAAGGGAAAGAAAATGAAATTCCCTTCAGAGAAACAAGGATCTTTTTTTCCTTTAGTGTACCTGTTCCATTCAGTAGCTGTACAATGCTGCCGTGTTAAGGCAGCAGTGAAATAAGTGATTGCTCCTCCTGACAGTCACAATCAAATCTTGTGCTGTTTTCTGCAGGAGCATCCTTGGGTAATAATGTGGAATTCGTGGCAGCGATTTAGCAATATGGATAATTATTGCTTTCTAAATTAAAAGAATAAGATAAAAAAATCAATTTATTTATACGTAATCCAAATGTTTGAACTGTTGTCTTATTTGCCATGGATGTTTTGTTTTTCCCCATCTTCCTTTTTTTACTTTTTTTTATTTCCCCAAAAAACCTGTCTGCTTTTCCCTGAGCAACAGTTGAACATTAATGAAGCTGTCGCATTAGTATTTCTTGAGACTTTGAATCTAGGGTCTTGCACATAACAGACGAGAAGGCTAGCACCTTGCCACTGCACCATTGTCTTGGTGCTTATTTTTAATTACATCAAAGCTTTGGAAACATGATCCCACAAATGTTTTGTGGGAATAGTGGTGAATGTGCTCATCATGTGAAATCCATAAATTGCTTATAATCCTCTCAAGATGTTAAAAAAAGCATTAAGTAATTGAAGACAGGAAGTCCTCAGTTAATTATTTAGAGGTGTTATCAATGCTTTAAGCAAACTGAAGCATTTTCTGCTATCTCACTGAGTTGAATGCCACTGGGACCTAGGGGCAGCAGCCATCATCTTCTCATATTCTCTAATGCAAACAGCACATGGCAGCTTGTCAATAAAAGACCTTTTTATATCATTTATTACTGAACACTTCCACTACCCTGTACAGAACAATTTGGATGACAGTTATGGCATTGTTTCACTTTGTGTTACTACTACTTTACAAATGGGCCTGCTAATGGTTTGCATGAGGGGCCAGGAAGAGGGTAAGACTGAAGAAAATAATTAGGGGAATTGTAAAAGAAAGCTAAGAGTGCCCTCTTCAGCAGCAGCAGCAGGTGGGTTTATCACAAAGGTTCTTCTCAGGTCCCCCTTTTAATTACACTGAATATAATATTCCGAGTAAGAGGTTTTATTGAGAATTTGTAGGAACAATCGTCTTTAGGTAAAAGTCAAGGAAGATCATTGATGCTTTTTTTTTTTTTTTTAGTAAAAGAAACAATATTAATAAATACTTTATGACTGAACCATTTGGAATTCTTTCATCCTAACATATTCTCCGTTTCAGGGGAGTGAAAACCGAAGAGATACAGGAATGTTGTCACTGGTCAACTCTGTCTCCATGCAGCACTGAATCATTAGTAATATTTATCTAGAAGAAATTCTTTGGGGTGGAGGGGTTGTGTGAGGCTGTGGTCAGCAATCTGACATCCTCCTGTGTAAAATTCCCATGGCAGGGCCCAGGAGCATTATCCTGGGAGCTAATTACTGACCTTGCTGGAGCCATACCCGCAAATGGAGACAAACAGAAACAGAAAGAATTGATTTGGCTAATAGAACAATGCATTCTTAAAAACCCACTTGTTTACAGCCTTTTGACAAATGGCAAATGCTGCAATAACAAAATAGACTGCTAAGTTAAAAAAAAAAAAAAAATTAAAAAAAACCCCACAATAATAGACCGAAAAAGAAAAGAAGTATCCTCTAGAGAACAATCAAGTAGAGAAATTGGAAAAGCAAAATGCTGCTTATGTTTCAAGATTATCTTACTTGTTATTTTTATTATTAATCACATACATAGATTTGCACAGAGCTTTCCAAAGCATGCATAAGACAAGGAGTTTAATGCAAAGCTTTAATAATCTAGGTAAAAATCTGCTGTGACTGCTCCATGTATGACTAGAGGTTTCAGGTATCAGAATTTCACCAATAAATTTAGTGAAACCATGTGCTCCTTTTTTAATGCTCATTTTTCTCTTTAAAGTGTAGTTGTAAATGAGTATTGCTTTATTATGCATGTTTCCTTTAAAAGTGAACATGACTCCCTTTAGGGGAATTCAAGTAATTTGTTGCCACAGTAATCTTTTCTATCCTGAAATGTTAAATACTTGGCTTTCCTCCATGCCTTTGCCTCTCTCTAGCCTGCAACTGTCATTTTCTCCCTTCTTACTTTTATACACACTGTTCAGACCGTACAACTCCCTGACACGAGGCTGTGGGCTGGTGTGGGTCGGTCTCTTCTCCCAAGTAACAAGCAACGGGACAAATGGAGATGGCCTCAAGTTGTGCCAGGGGAGGCTTAGATTGGATATTAGGAAGCATTGAAACAGGCTGCCCAGGGAGGTGGTGGAGTCACCATCCCCAGGGGCATTTAGAAGATGTGTAGATGTTGCACTTAGGGACATGGTTTAATGGTGGACTTGGCAGTACTAGATTAATGGTGGGACTCTGTGATCTTAAAGGTCTTTTCCAACTTAAATGATTCTATAATTTGGTTACAGCCAGGGCTGTCCCTCTGAGTCGTCTCTTTCTTTTCTCTCCTTCATGTCTTGTTCAATTCATTAAGCAGCCTGCATGTCTTCCATTCAGTGTTTTACCTTTCTAAATAATTGTTGCTTATTCTTTCTCTCTATTTTTCTAATATATTTTAATTAAAATGTCTTCATACTGGCTATAAGCAAGGATTTGTTTACAAACAAAGATCTTGCCTGGACTTCTTTTCTTGTCACAGAATTGCATTGTAATTGGAGTAATTACAGCTAGGTGCATGAGCTACATCAAAACTACGTGATTAAGGTCACAAAGCCACACACTTAAAAACTGACTTGTATAATATGTATGAATTGACCTGTATAATCCTAATTCAGCCTCTTTCACACAAGCAGTCTGCATTACACGGTAGTGTAGTCATGCATTTGTACGTAGGGTTACTGCCTCATTCAGGCTACAAGCTATGCAGGGGAAGAGTAAAATGGATAAAAAAGAAAAAGAAGAGGCTCCTGTATGTAGGATTGATGCCTCAGCTTCTGCTCTCAGCTTTTTCTGTGTTTGGTAGGTGTATTCCTTCTCAAAATCTCAGTGTAGATGGGCCTATTTCCACTCCGCATGTGCCCAGAGCTAAATTTCCTTTCTGCTCAGCAGAAGCCAGGGGGGCACAAGCCCAAAGTTTTGTGTGAATGCAGAGCACAGCGAGGGAGGCGAGAAGGATGGTGCCAAGCCAGAGAGCTAAAATGTGGGTTGCTGAGGGGCTGGCAGCATCGCCCACCGAAGGGAAGGAAGAAGGGGCAGCATCCCGGGAGATGGGCCGCTGGCAGCACGCAGGGTGGCCTCGCTGCTGCAGCACGCTCCCACATCAGCTCCCTGCCACTGCTGCCAGCCTCTCCTGGGCTTCCCCCAGCCCTGCTCGCAGGCCTGGGACCCCAGCCCAGCCCAGGACCTCAGCCCGGGACCCTGTCCCGGTCCAGCCTGCTGCCCTCAGTCCCTGCTCGCAGCTGTGAGGAGAGACCGTCACATCAAGGCAGTTGGCTTCTGTTGTCCCGGGCTTTCACAGCAGCTCAGGCTGCAGTACTGAGGAATGCACATCGCAAGCTTTCACAGCTTGACACAACCATGTCTTCATTTTCCTGGCACCCCACCTGAGACCTGAGGCCTGAATTTTGTCCAGCTGAAGGCACCAGTTATGCTTAGATATATAAAGTTTTCCCTAACACCAGGTCCTCTGGCAGCCAGGTCCCCACCATCCTAAATGGCCTCCTGGCAAGTCCAAGGAGATTTTAGTTTCTCTCAGTCTTTTTGAACCAGCATCCTGTTTCTGAGAGAGATAAATCTATCTTTCTTATATATATTATTATTCTGGTACTGTATTAAGCCATTTGCAATGCTGAGATGATTGGTGTTAGTAAAGCAACTGTATGCTCTAGGGGTGGACACCACAAAAAAATCTGTGTACAGTTGGGCAGACCAGAGACCACACGTTGGGGGGAATTTTGGATAGGACTGTGCCACAGAGCCTCTATGCAGAAGGTGTGATCTGTATCCTACAATGTCCTAATGCTGGGATTTCCTAGTTTATGAGTGTTCAGTTTTGCAATCTTAGCATTTTCAGAGCTTTTGTGTATAATTTGCTGCTTGTTGTTGTGCTGTTTGATCCCTTTACATTCAGGAACCTTGTTTTAACGTGTTACGAGATGTTAACAAGAGGGTCCTTGAAAGCATGCGAGGGAAAGGTTTTCAGTGTCTGACAGTAACATTTTTAAGATCAACTTTAAGAAATACCCAAACAAGTAGTTTAGCGAAGACCCTGTAACCTGCGCTGGACCATGCTCTCTGAGAAGTCTGATCAGCAGTTAAAGCTGAACTCTGAGATGTTCCAAAATAGGCTTGCAGACATCTGCATCTTTAATGATTTAACTGTAAGAAGCCTTTAATAGGTGTGCAGAAATGGCTATTTTAAAAGCTTCGTTTCTTAGCAAAATTTTAGATGCAATTTCATGAGGAGCCCTAAAGTCAAACTCTTAAGCTGCAGACACCTTGATGTCAAATCTGAAGTCATTGACACACAGCACAAGGATGTTTGAAATTTTCCAAGGAAAGGTCAATGTATTCTCTTTTAGTCTCATTCAAGGAAGTCCAGCATAGAAAGTTTGAGCTGAAAAAAGTTCTTAAAATATTACAAGTAACTAAAATTAATATGCTGTAATGGGGAGGGCTTGGTTGTCAGTCCTGCTTCTAACTGCTTGTAGCATTTATAGTAAATTTTGTAACAAATACGGTAAAATAGGAGTAAAAAATGAACAAATAGAAGTTGGGAAGGGGGCAGGAAGAGAGTATCTTTGGACTTGTCTGCAATATAGTAGAAAATTTCATGTTCAAGTTAAGAGTATTTTATCTTTTCTTATTGTTGCAAATATGTTTGTAATAAATTTTCAAAACATTACAGGCTCTTCAGCTTTTCAAGTCCAAAGCTCTAAGGAGTGACACTTTTAAGTGCTTATTTGTTGGAAAACTTTGGACTTCTGTGGTCATTACCAGTGATGGAGATTCTATCTGTGTCAAGAACGTTTAGGCGCTTTCCAGTTAATTTTTAACCATTTTGTACAGGCAGAAACATAGGTTAAAAAACCCAATGAAACAACAAAAAAAAACCCAAAAACAAAACAAAAGCTTGGAGACTGGGTAAATTTTCAACAGTAATCTGGGCTGAGATCTGCACTGTTATTACTACACTGCAAGTGCCATCTAAGTTAATTGCTTTGACGCTAATTCAGGTATGTCTATATGAGGGGCTTCCATAGATCCATTGCAGCATAGATATGCATTCAATCTAAATTGATTTGACAGTTCTTTTAAACTAATAGAGGATATATGTCTAAAATAGTAAGAATTCACCATTTTAATATTATTCAGATGTAAAATCAAAATAGCGCATATGCCAAAAATATAAAAAAGTTAACTGTAAGTCCAGTAACTCTCTATGTAGTGATACAATTCATGGGGTGCCTGATGTCAGTGTTTTGGTCTAACCTCCGTTTGCTCTTTCTAGGTCTGCAGCCGTACAGTAATTACAGCTTCATACTTACTGCATGCACATCTGCTGGATGTGCTTCTAGCCAACCACATTCAGGTCAAACTTTACAAGCTGCTCCTCATGGTAAGGGAAAAAGACATTTTTATAGAACAGCAAAGGGATAGTCATATGGGCTTGTATTTTCTGATGGTTGAACAAGGTGCAAAACTCCACTGTCATCCATCAAGCTATCATGTATAAATTCATACAAGAGAATCTGTCTCTTTTGGAATATTTGTATCTTAATGCACACTTTATACTGACTGCCTGGCACTGCATTTCTGCTTTCTTTTTGCGACAATTTCCCCAAGTTCGTCTTTAAGTTAGCAAGGTTAGGATTAGTTAGTGGATGTGTATTTTTTTAAAGCACAAATAAATATGCAGAGACAACTGGGCGTATAAAGGCTGAAGCCTTTGGTCTTGTTCTCCATTAATCTCTACCTTGTCCAGTTGGTTGCGTCTGATATGGGATAAATACAGAAAGTGTGTTAAATTCTGTCATTCTCTCTGGCAATGTTTTACGCTTTCATTACACTGCTGAAAGCAACAGCTCAAACTGTGGGAAAGGAAAAAAATCACCTTTGTGTTTCTCTCATAAAATTAAATTAGTGTCATTGTGATGTTAATAGGGGTATGGCCAAAACCTCATCATATCACAGTCAGCTCAACAGAAGTGGAAATCTACTGGAATGAACCAAAGAAACCCAATGGACTCATTACTCAGTATCGATTACTTCGTGATGGAGAACAGATTTTTCTGGGTGGCAGTACAGACCAAAATTTCACAGATGTTAACCTGCAGCCTAACGCTAGGTAAGGCATGTTAAAGAGCTCTGGTAATATGTGAAAGGTGTTCAAAAATATATGTACATGTGTTTGTGAAATGTACAAAATGTAAGTTGCTTCTTTAAAAAAAGAAAAATCTCTTACAAAATTACTTAATTACTGAAAAATCAGTAGAGTGGAGGCTTCCAAATGTTGGGAACCCTCAGTCAAAGGACTTCTCTTTTTTTTTTTTTTTTTTTTTTTTTCCTTTTCTGAGAATAGGTCATTCTGATTCAAAGAGAAGGAAGCTTTTTTTTTTTTTTTCCTTGGGTGATTGTTGGTAGCTCATTGGTTGTTTTTTCCCCTCATGGAATATATTTAGAAAAATGTAAGTCTTCATATGGCAGACAGCACTGCACATGTTTTATAATGTTTTTGTGAATATTGACCATACAGGCTCAAAAGTAGAAGTTGCTGGTATTTTTAGAGAGGCCATTCTGAAATTGGTTTTGACACTTTGAGTCAATACTTCTCTCTCATGTATGCTTTTGTGAATTTTAGTATTAAAATTATGATGATGATGACTTACTTTTCTCACAATAAGAAAAATTAAAGGTGAAAATCTTCAGTAATGCAATATTTGTATATTCTTTGTATAGTCTATTCACTTTAAATTATAGAAAATGGAAATGTTCTATTACTGATATGCCTAAAGCTTCTAACCGTAGTGTCTGCTGATCTTTTTTTGTTTGCGCAGATATGTTTACCAGCTGGAAGCCAGCACTTGGGGCGGCAGCAACACTAGTGATAAATATATTATACAAACACCAGTAGGAACACCAGAGAAAATTCATGTCCCATATAATGTCACAGTAATTGATGCATATTCTATATTTCTAGCTTGGGATGTGCCAGGTAAAAATGTATTTCTATGTAGTACTTTGTAGCAAAATGAAAGGATGGAAAAATTAGTATGTTCAGGCAGGCAGCTGAATCATTTTGAAATTTTTATTCTTCGTATTTGGTTTTAGTGTTTGTGTGATTTAAATAACCAGGGTCTAAAGCTGCTGTTTCCTAGAGACGTATTATTTTAATAATATTGACCTATATACTTGATGTGGGTTTTGTGAGGATTAGCTGATCAAAAATCCGTATGTTAATTTGATCTTGTAAACTATTATTGAGTGCATGTATTAAGGGAAAAAAAACCCAACAAAACAATTACACAAGTTTTCCCTTCTGTTAAGACTAACCTGAGTTATTGACAGGGAAACCTGCCAACCTGTTGGGTTGGTGAAGTCTTGATAGCTATTCCAGCAATTAAAATGTCTAGTTGTCCTGCGGGTATGTAATGTTGAGCTCCTTTAACAAAAAGTGTAAGAGTGTGACACAGAGATCCTGTGCTAGCCGTGACCTGACTGAGCACATTTTATTTGCCAGAGCATCATTGTATTATGTAGACATGCTACCTTGCAGGAGGGTGAGTCAGCAAAGGCCCAGAAATATTTTTCCTCTTACTACTCTTCTGAACATCACCAGGTTGTCTTGGCCTGCTACAGAGGTAGGCTAAGAAGGAATAACTGAATAATAGCATCTTTTTATATGAGAGACTGTACTCTGTCTCCTTAATATAGATCATACCTTAAGTGATTGGGGTACTTTACTGATGTTGTAAAAATGATATGTTGTAGTTATTGTGGGACAATGAGAGCATTGTAAATGAACAATTTTCTGTCTAGTGCGGTTTGCTTCCAGCAAGGTGTTTTCCAGTTTCTAAATATTGTTTTTTTCCAGTAAAAATGAGGTCAATTTTTTTTAGAAACTTCAGTTGTTTGCATATTGCAGTAACAACAGTATGTATTTTATCAGTGAACTCAGGGAAGTTTTTTGTCTCCTTTTCCTAATTATTTAAGATGTTCTTTCCTTGCATAGCAGGCACAGTAGAGTCAATTGTCATTAAAAATAAAGTCACCTAGAAAAAGTATTTTGCCTTCAAGGCTGGGATCGCAAGTATTGTGGCAGTGCTTAGCAGTGCTCACCCTACCCATTTAAGCAATGATTAATAAATCTATAATACCCTGAGCTGTCAATCTTTAGTTTTCAGAAGCACAAAATCCATTATAGAAATGCTATAATATATGAAAAAGATTAAAATCTTAAATTAAACTTTTCCCCCTACTTGCCTGAAAGGATTTAGAACCCAGCAGAAAGCAGGTGAATTCAAATGGCATATAATCTACAGTTGGCTTTATTGCAAAGTGACTCGTGCTGTATTATAGTTTTGATAATAAAAATAATTTAAGGTACAAAATACTCAGCAACATTATAAATAGATTTAAAACATAAGAATATACTGGAAAAGTGTAGGTTTGTGAAGAGTGAGGTGTTTCCCAGAAAAGCTTGTCCTTGTTAGTCTAGACCATTTTCTTTTCCAGCTGCTCAAATTCTTGTTACTTGCAGTAGGTTACAAGCCTGCAAGGAGAGTCGGGCTCTGTGTAGGACTTTTGGTATTGTTCAATTAAGGTTGTGCATACAAAGGTTCACATATTCCTGAAACCACACGATCAAAGGGGTGAGGAAGAGGCTGGATATTATGGCTCTGTAGCGGATGCAGGGGTGGTGCATTCACACAGCTGTAAGAGTCATTCTCCTCGGCCACGGGAAGGCACATATCCTTTTTCCCAGGTACTGGGATGCACCTTGAACACTTACCTCACTTCCGTGATAACTGGTGACTCCTCTCTGCCTTGTCATCGTGGGGCCAGTTATTTAAGTTTCTAAGTACGAATAAGGGATTGTTTTTCATACAATGCCCCTGATGAGTAGACAGAAAAGCAAAACTTGCTGTTCCTTTTATGATAGGACCTCAGGGCCACCAGCTCATCTTACAGGAATGGGGGGTACTAACAGCAGAGAAATGTTACTAAACGCTACTAAAGGAAAGCCTGTGTGCAGGAACATAGGTATATGCAGAGGATAGGAAATTAATTTTTGACCCTTCATACTCCTGCTTCATTCTGAGACCTTTGTGCTTCTAGTGTTTTTTTCCCAAGGGAAAGGCTGTGGGCTATGCAGGTGGAAGTTTATTTGGGAGGTTCTGATCTTCTGGAATGGCATTCATCCTATTAACAGGTCCTATGCATGCAGATGTCTGGGGCCACATACATCCCCAGCTTGGTAGGATTAGCTTCAAGACACTACAACTTTTTATCTCATTTATGTCATTGTGCACCAAGTAATTTTTTTTCTGATCTATTTTTCTCTATGTATAAATCCTTGTGTCATAATAGGCTATATTAAGATAATGTAGGTTTCCCTTTTAAACCCAGAATGCAGCATTTATTATATGGGTTTTCAGGCTTGGCAGTCGTTCTTGGATGACAGAGTTCTTTTCATCGGTATAGTCTACATGAAAAGAAGTGCTTTGTATTAGCCAAGTTTTGATGGGAGGGTAGTTGGTCATAGTGTCTTGTCTGTGGCTATCAGGGATGCTTTGGCATTCTGTCTTCTTATCTGCAGTAATAAATTTGGATCAAATAATTGCCCTCAAGATTAATTATGGGCATAATATTACAGAGATCTTCCTTTTGGATGGTTTTAATTATAAAGTTTCAACATCTGTAATGTGTCTAAATCGTATGACTTTACAGATATGTAGCATTTCAAAACTCCTGACTTAGCTAAATAGCAAGGTGGCCGAGTAGTGGTTAAAGTGACGGATTCAGAAAAAATATTTGACACACCTCACTCACTATGGAAAATAGGACTTTATTTTCTGAAATAGGTATCCCATTATCTTGTGTTGCATTGCTTCAGTGCACAGACCTCAAAGGTATGGTACATTTCACAGATACGCTACAGAAGGATATGTTACAATTATTATGGAACAACTATTAGTGCCATGGATAGAAGCAGAAAAGTTGAATGGAAAAAAACTCACCACATAATTCTCCTGAGGTATATCCATAAATGTTATTGATCGGTAGGCAGGTAGCCATCCTGTATTTCAACTCATTGACAACCCCACTGGTCCTTACTGGGGGCCTGATTCTTCTAGTACCCTCAGTTGCTGTTTGTGACATCACAAAAAAAGCTGAACATGCTCAAAAGAGGATCCTGTCCTCTGCTTCTAGGTTAGGTGCTTCATACGCTAATGATCATACGAATTAAAATGTCTTCTTTCGTCACATAACACTCTACTTCATCTACCTCTGGGTTAGCTTATCAGTTAGAATGAAAGTATAACATGTGGGTTCCTACTTTATTCTTCTTAGGATCAAATTTGGTATTTGAATAACATTTATTTGTCTCAGCTTTGTCTCTTGGCTCCCCCAGCTAACCTGGTTTCTCCTTTATTGGTGAGCTAACAAATCGTTCTGACTTTTCTAAGCCAATGTTACATTTCCCCAGTTTTGTTCTCTCATTTAAATTATTGTTTGCTCCAAATCACTGTAGGACAAGCTTTTCAAGCTCATTGTCCAAAGTTCTGCATCTTGAAAGCAGTCAGCATCTCCAGCTGTTACTGTCTATGGAGTCTGGTTGGGAATACTTGAAACAACCAGAATGAGAAATCTGGATATTTGAAGCTTAATGTAAATACTTAATCTCAGTAAGCCAAATATATTGTTTTATTTTGTGAAGCTAAGTATTAAAATATAAATTTACTCTTACTTGTTTTTAAATAAAAGATGTGAGATTCTTATCTTACTATTTGTTTACTATAAGTGACACAGTTCAACTGTTTTGCTTTAATTGTGATTTGGTTTCACATCATATTAAATAATTTTTCAGCGGTTGACTTCAAACAGATTCTTGGTGACCAGCCTGTAAAACAGACTGTGGCTTTTTTCCCCTAATTCTAAGTATCTTGTGCTGCAAAATCTATTTGTGACCTACCCTAGTTTTGAAGTACACAGAGCCATCAAAGCTAATTTGCAGAGTTTTGCACAAAATTGTCCATTAAATGTTATCCAAATATGCCCACAAAAAAACAAGGTTTAGTTTGATTGACTTGTCCCATTGCAAAGTGTGCACCTGCTGTGAAATGAAGTAACAGAGAAAAAAAAGTGGAATAATTTAACTTTTTTATTTGTAAAGATAATCAGGGTTTTTCTGATTACATCTTAACTTCATAAATGTTAAATAACCTATCAGCGTCTAGTTGTTGTAAATTATGAAAAAGAGTATTGCTGGGAATATTAACCAACTAGATCCTTGTTCTTTAGTGAACATGAAAATTCGTTATGGCAGGTTGTCATTGTGCTCATGGTAACTTTGACACCAAATAACAAAACTGCCATTTGCACTTAGGGTAAATTGGTTCACTTGTGCTTTTACGGTTCCTTTTATTCTGACATAAATTTATGAACTCTGGAACTAACCAAGTCGTGTGGTTTCCCAGCTGACTTTAACAAATATGCCCATTTCATTTCCTTCAGTCATCAGAGCACACAAGGTAGTAGTTTCAGACTGGCTGCAGATGCTGAAGGCTATTCTGGAAGAAGGGGTTTATTACAAGTTTCTGTGTTGTACTAGTATGTATTTTTTATTTTTCAGATTATAAAGTGATCCTTTGATCTTAGCATTTGATGAATTTAATCAAATTGTAGAAGGATTTCCATTGGATATTGGGATTTTTCAGGATGTTACTTAGTTTTATTTACAATTTCATGTGCACTGTTTGAGAATATTTTTTCTCCTGAGTATATTTATTATTGGCATAATTCCTAATATAGTGCAAATTTAGCAGAACTTTAAGATTTTCAGCTTTGGTTGTTGGCATTTTTTGGTACCATTTCTGCTGAGATACGGACTGAATGTGGGACATGGATAGGTCAATTATTTTGAAATAAGTGTCCTTTGCTTCATATCGATGGGTGGATGCAGCTGTCCTTATTTGTATTTAATCTTCCTTGAGAAATCAAGCATTCTGAATAGTTCAAATTTCAAAGGTTTCTGGTGAATTTTGCCTAGAATAAATGCACTGATCAGATGCACAAAAGTGAATTATGTGTCACTTTCATAAGATAGTGAGGTTTTCTGGATGAAATATCTGGTCTGTTGTCAGGACTGGAGAAGAAGGGGACATTAACTAGGAGATTTAAAAAAGGTTTCTATTTGATGTATTGTCTACCATTTCAAGCTCACTTTCAGATCTGTTGTGTCCTTTACAGACACCCCCATTATAGAAAAAAGGGGGGAAAAAAAGGAAAAAAGAAAAAAAAAAGTAGTTTAGCTGTAATTTTATATCTTTAATTACTGGTATAATTATGCAATGCACATTCAAGTGCACTCTTCTGGAGCATTTCATCTTCCGTGTATGACGGACAAAAAATAATCTTGGTTGCAGAAGCCATCTACTTCAAGATCACCTCTCATAGGTTTACTTTGTAATACCCTTTACAATTTTAAAAGTTGTTTTTCTATTATTCAGTTTTTAATGATTAGATCTTGGTGTTTTCCTTGAAACTAGTACACTGAAAAAGGAAAACTGTACAGTGGGATTTTTGCACTTCCCATCTCCTTTTTTCACCTCTTCCAACGACTAATATCAGCATCATTTTTCTTCCTGTAAGCTGAACAGTTGGATAAGACTGAAGTCATGCTTCCGTTTCAGGGCTGTTTTTTCAGATTTTTAATCTAATGGCATTTCCTTTGTCTAGCACCTAGTGAGGCAGCAGCATCTTATTTCTTTGGGATTTTTATTTCCTCTTTTTCTTCTGAGAATTGCAAAACCTTTGTATTTCAAAGATTTTTCTGATCTTCCAAAGTACAACAATTGTTTATAGTACCACAAATAAATTTTAAATCTCTCTGATTTCTTGTAAACTTTTTATTTTTTGTTAATGTGCATATTCACATACATACTCATCTAAAAGATGCACAACAATAAGGAAAAAATGCTCTTTGTAGCTTAAGGGTAATAGTGTCAATGGTAGGTGCTTTATCAGAAAAGGATCAAGACCACAATTAGGAGAAGGAATGGGGTTATTTTCTGAAGTGATGAATGGAAAGATTCTCAAGATCTGCTCATAGGCCTCTGGTTCTTGGTGGCATCACAAAGACATCTCTGTGATATCTAAAGTAGGTGTGTTGAAAGAGAAATTCTCTTACTAGTCAGATACATCTTGACTCATTTCAGAAGGGTACCTTGTCTACTTTGTTCTTAAGACTGCCTTATGTAACTGGAGAATGAAGGAAACACTTAACAGACACTCTTCTTTGGCTGTTCCCTTACTTACTTTTATGAGATTGCTTCTGTCTGCATAGAACAGTTTATAGACAAAAAAATAAAAAGCCTACAGCCCATTTCCTAATTAGAAAACCATACCAAAACAAAACAAAACAACCCCTTGAGAAGTCATGTAGGAGGAATCAAGAAAGGAAGTTCTGCCGGTCATTCTAAGCACACGGCACATGGCTTAGCTTGTTCTTGCAGAGAAACTGATTTTTTTCAGCTTCCAAACAGAACTGAAGAATTAGGAATTGACAGCATGGGAAGAAGAATAAATGGGCAAAATGTTTGAACTAAAAGAAAACAGTAAAAATGAAGGGGGTTTACTTCAACACAAACTAAACAGTTTGGTTTTATACTCAGTTGAAATGATATGTTTCTTGATTCAAGCTAGTGTATTGTACTTTAGTGGTAAAGCAGGCTAAGAACCTACACTCAGCTACTGCTGCTGGGCTAAAAAGGGATAATTTGCTAAATGGTGGCAATTCAGTCTTTTGATCATATGACTCTCTATTCAAACAGCAGTGCTTAGTAGCTGTTGCCCCTCCAAAATAAAGAAATAAAAGCTCTGTCATTCCAAGTCATAAGGTCACACCTTCCAAAAGCAGCAATTGCAACACTAGCATTGACTGAATTGAATTTTGATTTTTAACTAAGAACTGTAATGCCTATCTTCAAGTTGTGATCTGCAGATGGATCTGTTTCAGTTTATATTTAAATGGTTGTAGTTTCCAAAGGAGGCAGTAGGTAAACCCTCCAGAGGGGGCTTACATTTAAAATTGCATATGATGAATGCCTCTTTGAAGTTGTCCTGCACTGTTGTTAGTATTTCAGATAATCACTGGTTCTTTTCTGTCTCACAACAGGGATATTCATTGTCAATGTGCCTTTGGAATACAACATCTTACTAAATGCGAGCAGTCCCACTCTACTGGTGAAGCCCGTAGGACAAGCACTTTTTACATTTGTCGATGGCCTAGATCCCTACACCCTGTATGAGATAAGAATACAAGCATGCCAGAATGGTTAGATGATTTTAAAAGACTCACCTCTGTGACTTGAAGGGAATGGAGATTTTCCAGATAGATTCAACTCAGCAAAAGAGATAAAATCTTATTCCTACATTGGATTTAAATGTTTACCTAGTACAAAGAAAGCCTAGCATTGAATGAAACATTAAATATTTCTTCATGTTATATCAGAAATATTTTAAATGGAGATTTAAAAAATGTATTTTAGTTAACGTGCCATTTTATTAAAAGCTCTTCACAAATACCTTAACAATTTTTGAAAATGTGCATACAGGGCAAAATCAGTTCTGTAACTGTTACCAACAAGAAGTGGTTATTATAAAGACAGAAGAGCCCAAATATTACAAAATTACTTGACTTTAATGGAAATTTTCAAAATCCCATTGAAATGAGTTTTTCTAAAATGACACTTTGGAAGCAATTCTCATCTGCACTGGTGAAAATCAGGAGTAATTAATCAATGGAGTTTTTAAATGGTGGTAATTTAAATAAGTCTTTAATAATGAAATGAGGTGAAATGAGGCACTGTTTCATCAGGAGCTTCTTTACTTGAGATTCATTTGCTTTTACTGTTTCTTTTTTGTTATTGAGAAAGAAGCTGTTATCGCTAAGCAAACTTCGGGTTTTGTAGGTGGATGTGGAGTGGGTGGTCTGACATATTCAAGAACTGCTGAAGCACCTCCTAAAGATTTGAGCCCACCTATCGTTAAAGCAATGGGAACTGCGCTCGTAGAAGTGAAATGGGCACCACCTAGGAAGCCAAATGGCATCATTACTAACTACTTTATTCACAGGTAAATGCTTTTATCACCTCAGATTCTTGGCCTTATTGAACTGTTCATTTCTTTATTCCTTGATATACTGGGAGTTTTAAAAAAAGTAGAAGTATATGGTGAAATATATATTACCTTTCAAATGCTAATGTAAGATGCTGGATCTACAAATGGCAAAAAGCAAGTGAAAATATATTTTTAAAAATTCAAAGGGATAGAGAAAAATTATAGGATAGATACTCTCACTGTGCTTGCCCAGACCTCTAGGTACATTCTTCCATCCTCTCTGATAGACAGTTCAGGAGTTTGGAATGGAAACAGCAGTAATTCACCATTTTAAAAGGGAAAAAAGGGTATTTAAGTTCCTAACACAGATCAAATTTCCAAGATAAATAATTATGTTCCTGTTTGTAAGTAATCTGTAGTGTGATTACAGTGCATCTATTTGCGTTCCTTGCTGTTTATATTCAGCTGCCCTTTCTAGGTGGTTGACTGACATACCCTCAATGCCTATGAGCAGCTTCATGAGCCCTGTGTGAGGACTTTGCAGATATCTGTGTTTAGGGAAGCATCAAAGTAGCAGAGCACTGACATCTGTTGTGCCCACTGACCCTTTTTTAAGGGTCCCTTGCTGAAGGGACCTTCTTGAATAGCTTCAGAAAGTCAGAGAATATAAAAAAACTCAAGCCATGTATTGGAGAGAAATTTAAACTCTGAAGTTCCTGGTTTTCCCAGCTCTAAATATGTGTAGTAAACACATGCTGGGCTGAACCTAGCCTCCCACAAAGAGTTTGGGACATTTTATTGTATTAGAGCTGCGACTGAGAAGACAGGGAATCCAATTACCTTTTGGAATCAGCAGTGATAATTAATATAAATTCACTTTTTCCTTATACACTTTAGTAGTCTCTAAAAATTCCTGCTGTCTTGAAATATCCTTTTGTTTGCCTTTTTTAAATTGTCTGTTAAAAATAATATAAAAAAAAAAGTCCCACCCCTGTATAAAGAGGAATAAAATGTATGTTATAGCCCAAGACATGTCTTCACTGTGTTGGTTTTGTAAATAAAGCCGATGATTACCGCTGCTATTCCATGGCAACCATAGAATGGGAAAACAGGAAATATAATGCAGAAAGCCTGCTTCAGTGAAAAATACTGTAAATTGAATTTGACAGCATTTGATGGCATTTGATTATTCTAGTCACAGCCAAACAATGATATAAAGAGTAATATGAAACAGAATGTGTTACTGCCTAGCAGACTCAAAAGCAATAAACCTTCCTCCAATGTGACACAATCACTTCACAATCATAATTGTAGCCTGTTTGATACCTCTGAGTACAGCAGAAGGGCACTGACTGACATAGATACATTTTGTTTTTTATTTAAAGTGAAATGAAAATGGCGCACTGGGGCTCCAGATACAATCGGTATATTCACCTACATAGGCATGAATCACTTGGCAGTTATTTCAGCTGAAGTTTAAATGTGCTTAGACAACAACAATATCAAATCTTTCTCAGATAGCTGCAAAAAAAATCAGAAATGGGATGTAAGCACATAGTTCTTTTTCATTTCGTAGCCACACATAGTCTTATGTTGTTATAGCAGCAAGCCTGCAGTATTTCTATGGGAGGTTATGGCATGTAATTTCTTCTTCATCATGTGCCTCTTCCTTACTGCATCACCACCAAAATAAATTCATTTAACTTCAAAACCTGGAATGCTTGGGGAGCTACTGTGTGTACTGAACTTTGCATTAAAATGGCAGGACTTGTGCTTTAGTCTAGAATCATAAAAGCACTTGCAAGTTTGCAGCCATTTTGCTAGAAACCAAAAAATTAAAATGTTAGTTTATGATAAAAGAGATGGTGACATTTTATTTTTGATTCATATAGAGGTTTTAAACAGAGATCTGGGGCTTTAAAACTCCTAGCAAGGACCACAACTTAGAAGAGATTCTGAATGAGAAAAGATTATGAGACAATCCCCAATCTACTTCTCTTCCCATTCATCATTACATAACATCCCTGTGACAGCCACAGAAGTTGTCAGTCTGGAAAAATAATATTATGGAAATAGGTGATGTATTTCTTGCTGTATTTAATACAATATAGGGCACATCAGCTGATAGAACCGCTCTCTGTTGACCACTAGCATGCACTCTGTAGGATGCACATGAGATGACTCTTAAAAGAAATATTGCCTGTAAAATTATAAGTATTTTGGTTCTTGCTTAAGGCAGTGTCTGAATTTCTGTCAAAGTGTCTATGTCATGTTCAGTAAGATTGTATTATTTAGTGTATATATATGTGAGTTTGTAATGTAGCTCTCATTAGGTAAGCAATCCTGATGGTGACAATGTAGCAGAAAAATCAACAGGCAATTTAAGATAGAGGACATGTCTCAGTGGCTGTTGACTGTTGTGACTTGCAGTGTAGAGGCTTCTAGACTGACTCTATGATTAATTAATCGCCTACCCTTGTATCCTTAACTGTGAGCTGCACCAGATGGGTTCCAAGGTATGTATATTAGTAGAGTAGTGGTTTAGTATAAGAATCCTTATGGATAGATATGTCATGGAGTGTAAGAATTCCTGAAGGGTTTTATTTATACCTGTAATTGATAAAATACCTAACCTAAACTAGCATGTTACCTGCAATAGTCTCAAATGCCTTTTGTTCACTTTTTGACATCAAAACTTGTAAACCCCTCCCCCCCCCCCCCAAAAAAAAAATAAAAAATAAATGTACAAACTACATTAGTATAGATTTGTTGAATCCAAATGGGAAGTGAGGCTGCTTTATTTTAACTGGATGTGAAACTGTAGAGGGGGAGCACTGCTGATGTTGCATTATTCTCCCACATTTGACAGTGCGATTCCCTGGCTGTTTGAATCTTACCCCAGGACTTCTCAGTGTTTCTAGAAATAACTCACTACCACTCTGGTAAGGAAAACAGCAGGCACTGCTAAAACATGTACTTTTGTTGCATGGTGAAAGGTAAACATGTGAGGAATAATTCTGGGTTGACCTGCAAGACCTCAGGGATTCACTGAGTCTCCTTCCACGTAAGAAAGCTGAGGGGTGACTGTTGCAGTTAGTGTTGCTGCAGTCCTCCGCATAGAGCTCTAGAGTCAACTGTCACAAAGAGGATTATATTCTCCTCTTTGTGTCATCTGGCTCAGATTGGCAGTGGGGCAGGGAGAATTTGCCCTTATAAAAACAACTGTATCTGAGCATCTTTAAAATGAATATAAGCAGCAAATCAGACTGTGCAGATGAAGAGACAGCTTCCAGCTCTCGGAAATGTTATTCTCCTTTGCAGCTCATTGTACATAAGAAACACTTCCAGTTAAATGAGCAGTTGAATCTTAAATCTTAAGACAATTGAAATGATTACAGACTGTTCAACCACTTCTGTTCAAAGTTTATTCATACATGAAGATATTCTGGTTTTTAGCACTACAGATGGAACCATTTACCTAACCATAAGTTTCATTCATTAAATATTCAGCAGTAATAAGAGCTAAATACTTAACCAGACTACATTGTACAGCTTTGCTTGTAGATGAGCTTACAGTTTGATCTTTTAGTGTGAAAAACAGTTTATCACAGTTTCAGAAATTTATAAAACAACATAAATTTGTGTATTCATTTAAATGCCATACTGCTTGGTCAGACAAGACATATTAAATGTGATTTTATTGCACTAAAGTATACTCACTTTTCATTTGTCTGCAGAGATTTTTTTTTTAGGCATGTTTTTGAGCACATGCAGGAAAGACTATATTTTTAGGTGCAGGAGAAAGTCATAGTAGTGATTCACCTTTCAGAATTATATGCCTTACATTAAGTCAGTGAACAGCATCTAAGGGAGAGTTCTGCATAAAGCTTAATTTGCCATTACAATAGAGCATGGGAAAGTGTATTAAAAATAGATGATAAAATTTTGGGGTCAATGGGAAATTTTGTACCCTGACTCTTCCAGACATTTTGTTGCAAGACAGAGAATTGCTAGGGTATCTTTCCTGCCTGTTCTACCTGGCATGCTTCACCCAGTTCTGCCAACCAATTCTCAGTATCAACACATCTTATATTTTGTGTATTTCACTACACAAGAGACGTCATACCTCAAAACCCTTCTTTTTTCAAACTCACACTTTAATCCTTCTAAATTAAAGTGTTCATATTGCCTGCTTGTCTCAGAGTTTAGCAAAAATTCTTTAGTTTCATATAAGAAAATAATGTATTCATGCATGCCTTATATATGCATATACACAAAGGATGAATAAACAGCTGTGTACACACATGCATTCATTATGTTGTTCATATTTGCTTGTAAATACCTGGGTATATATTATTACAAGCAGCTAAGATTATAATTTGTAAAAAATTGTTGCATTTTGTATTTTTAAAGTAATTTCTGGGTTGGTCTAACAAAATAAAATCTGACAGAATTCTGTGAAATACAGATTTTCTCTTGCCAAAGAAATGTTCTTCAGCTTTTCTGTGTGTGTAGTGATGATGACACCCAGTACTCAGACAAACCAATTTTACTTCTGCAAATTTGCCCTACTTGCAATAGAAGTGGCAGATAATGTAATTTGCTTTTTGTTGTTGGCACAGAGGGTGAAAGTGCTTTTACGTTCTGCAAAGGCCAAGGTTCCTGTGAAGAGTAGGAGAAATACTTAAATTCATATGCAGTACAGCACAACCATCATTGAGATTTATCACAGTGTTTAAATGTAACCAACTTAATTTCACACAAACATTTTTATGCCAACTGAAAGAATTGATTTGATAACTGTTTTGGAGATGAGTGCTCGCCTTATTACAACTGTTGTAAATTATATACTAGAAGGGGCCACATTAGAAAGGGACTGAGGATCATCTGTAATCTCCTTTGATACTCAGAATATCACCAGGTCCAACACAAACATCTGTAGTAGGAATGTTATATATGTGTATGTGTGTGTATGTATAGATACAGATATATATACGTACATACAAAAATAAAAATCCATTGTGCCAAAAGCCTATACAGTGAATTGTCTTCATATATCTTAAGGTTGCATTTTTAAACAAATACAGCATTGGAAAAAATATGTCATTTATTACAGAAAGCACTACTTGTGATATTTTAATGAGTTTTTGTGATGGAGCTGCAAATTCTGCTATGTTTATGCACAAGGGATTGCTTACTCCAATTGCAAGAACAAATGAGATGTTTATTGTGGGCAAAAAAGAATTTAAAAGTGTACGGCTTTGGTTTTGAGGGCATGATAGAATATTTATCCTTTGTTCACTAGGTAACGCTTTTCTCAAGTAAATTGGTCATAAGTTTTCCATGAGGGATCCTGAGATGAGTACATCCATAAATAGTTTGATTCTCAGAAATGTTGAAATTTGCACCCATTTGCAATTCAAGTCATTACTTAGCAACTACTTGTGGATTTAAAAGTTAAAATTCTAAATTCTGAAAGTCTCATATCTAATGTGTTCTATCCTAAGTGGACAGTATGCTATTGTATTGCTACTCTGCTACTATGGACTGGTACAGCACACTTGTTTGACATATTTTGTAGTTTTCTTCTAGATAAAGGAGAATAATTAAATGATTGCCTCAAAAAATCTTTTCTTCACTACTCTAGCACCTAACACAAGTTCAGGGAAATGCTTTTAAGATGCAGAGATAGGTAGGCAGTTCCTTGCGTGTGTGTAATGTGTAGAAGTAAGTTCTTTACTTCTCTGAAGTACAGCTTGAAGTTAGAACTTCAGCACCTACTACCGTGGGACTGTTAAAGTTATTTTCAATTTTAAACACAGTCCCTTTGATTTCATTTCAGACGTCCTGTGGGCAGTCAGGAAGAGCTGCTTTTGTTCATCTGGACTGAAGGACCTTTGGAATTTATTGATGCATCTGATGCTCTACAGCCTTTCACCCTCTATGAATATCGTGCCAGAGCTCAAAATGCTGTGGGGTCAGTGGACAGCCTGTGGGCTTCAATTCAGACTCTGGAGGCTTCCCCATGGGGCATGGAAGCCCCCTGGGCACAAGCGACAAGTGCGTACTCGGTGTGGTTGAACTGGACCCAGCCTGTCTCTCCCAATGGTGTTATATCTCTGTATCGAGTAGTCTATCAAGAAAAACGCAGTGATCCCACGTTTAGCATGCCAGCTGTTACAGCACTAACCGTAACGGTAAGAACTGGACCACAAAAGAGTGGTTTAATTTTTTAGTTGGTTTTACTTTGCTTTGATCTCTGTGGTATTTTAAAGTCTCATTTAATACTGATTGGAAAAGTGGGGTTTCCAATTGCCAGTAGTTTTGTTGGTTTAAGTGTTGTGTTTGGCCCAGTGCAGACCAAACCATTTCACATGAATATCCAAATCCTGGTAGAGGCAAGTAGATTACTGGAAAGCATAGATGGGGTCATGTCTGGAGGAATTAAGCACATGCATGTAACTTTGTCAGCCTTGCTCTGAAAATACTGTCCTGGGCTTTTTGTCTGACTGTCGAAATACTTTCACGAGGTCTGCACAAAGAACAAAAAAATCACTTCTCCTTGTATATAATTTTAGTTTTGTGATTCAGTTGGAATCACAAAGCGAATGAATTCATTAGTAATTACATAGTTCATATATGCAACACATTTGCATGTTTCTCTCATAATTCATTAGTAATTAAAGCAGATCTACTTTTACTTTCATTACATGTACTTATATTAGAATGTAACTTTGCACTGCTAATATGTCTTTCCCTTCAAGGGACTTTCCAAACATTAATGTCTGTAAATATTACATTTCTATTCAGTATGTGAAGGGATAGACTCTGGAAAAGGCAGGTTGTTTTGTGAACTGACTAACAATATTATGTAAATCAGTGACAGAAGTGGTTATGGTTTGTGCAGTTACCGCTGTCCTCCCACCTATATATTGTTACATATAGATATATATAACACATCTTTTCTATAGAAAGACAGCTTACAGATAGTTGACTAAACTGCTCTGTATTAGGACAGATGCTGTACTTGGCAGTCTTCTGAAAATAAGTTTTAGAAAATGGTTAAGGAGTTTGTAATAAAGTTGGGTTTCCTCAGCAGGCCACCTCAATTTCATAAACCTAGAATTTGTCCTAAATTATGTTCCTAGGCCATATTTGTATTGAATAACACCGGAAAGCTCCATAATTCTTAATTACCCCAATTACAAATTATCTGTTTGACATTCAAGTTGGCTCCTAAAGAGCTTTCTCTGGAATACTCAATAGTAACCTTAAAGTAACTCCCTCAGACAAATCTCAACATGACAAGATGGGAGATTCCAGCTCGGTAGTTTTACATCCTCTTGTGGTCCCATGGTTCCAAAGCAGTTTTGTGTCTAGCTTCCTGGAAGCCTAAGCAAATTAAGTTGGTAATACAGCTTTTTCTGAAAAAGAAAATGGGTCCTGGACTGAATGATAGGAATATATACTTTTGGCTTCTGAAGTAGTTGCATTCACATTGTAAGTATGCTAGGTTTTAGAAAGTAGATTGGGATTTTGAAGTCATTGAACTTCAGTAGCCTTTCAGTAATTAGCTCCCTTAGCTTGTTTTTAAAAAAATAATCACAATCATAATTGTGATGGGACACCAAGATTTCAAAACCAGTGAAATGACAGGGCTTCTCCTAATACTCTGCTTCAGCAGCATGCAATGTGTTGCTGAGCGTTGGAATTGACCTGGCCGGTCATGCATTGCAATGTCTTCTAAGCATGCCAACAACAACAGAAAATGTCCAAGATGGTTGCATTGTGGGTAATAAAACCTACCAAATGGTCTTTTAAATAATGTTGCCACAGTGTGTTTCTTTAACAGCATCAGTTAAAGGCCTTTTAAATTAACAAGCTATTATTTACTGAATTAGTGTTTTCCTGGCTCCAAAGTCCTTTATTTTCCCCAAACACTATCCTGAATCAAAATGACATCCTGGCAGCATATGTATAGCTGTTCTACTAGTGTTGCAGCAAAGCTGACTTGCATGTTTTTTCTACTGTCCTTTGTCGTGAACATTTATCGATTATTATTTTTGCTACCCTTTTTTATTTCTAAATATTATACTACCCTTTGGGGAGAAATCTTTCTGCACAGCTATTCTATCAGTTGAACTCACTTCAAGCTGCTGTAACTACATTAACTCAATAGAGTTGCTGCTGATATATACTAAGGAGCTGAGGTCTGAATCCTACCTCTTCTGAATATAGCAGAACAGCTGAAGCTTTGAATCAAAGTTATTGACATAAAATGCACAGAGTCCTGTTATCAAAGATATCTTTGGGAGGTCAGGTCAACTATCCCAGCAGGCAAAAACCTGGACACCAACTTTCAGAGTTATAACCCCTTAAAGATAGAATTTTATCATGAAATTGCTGATATATCCTTAACTGTAGCTTTGTGAACGAGACACTTTAATTAAAATGTAATTTTATTGAAGGAACTAGCATTCCAATGATTAAACTTCTGCCCCTTTAAAATATAGCTTTCAGGGGTACTAGGCTAAATCATTTAATCTCCTAAAGCATCTCTATTGGAGCTCCCTCGTGGGATATGCCATTAGTCATTCTCTCACACAAGCTTCCATGTTACAAGCAAGACTTAAAGTATTAAGCGAGCAATGAGTTTGGTCCTTTATTTAATCTGTTAGACTCCATTCTTATCCCATTAGATTATTCCAGAAAAAAAAAGCAGTGCTAGAATCACGGTAGCCAATCCCACCCTTGCTCTTGTTGGTTGCACCCTGGTTGCCTGCCACAGGACATAAAGCTTGACCAAAACCTAAAGCAGAAATACAATCCTGCAGTGACACTGCAGGATACAAATTAAGCCCTTGGTAAAGTCCCTGCAGACTGTTCTAATTTGGCAGCTTCATTTCAATCCATTTCCAGAACCAAATGAGAAGCATCTTCTGGGTTTTCAAACCATTTGACAGACTTATGCACTCTACCTTCCCAAAATGCAGCTGTTCACTCGCCAGTTAAGGTGCATTAATCTGTACTTGTGTCAAAGGTATGGCTGTCCGGTACCTTAAGGTTATTGCTGACGCCCTGAAATTTTATGCTGCCTAGAAGATAAAAATGAGAACTCAGTTCTGAGAGCAAAAGCTGCTGCCACTCAAATGAACGGAGGATCTCCTGCACCATTGGAAGCGAGTGAAGTACATGTGAGCCGTTTTGAGGCTTTGCAGTTAAAGCAGTGTCACCCATTTCCCTAGCTTGTTTGGCCAGGAGTGTAGTGACAGATGTTAGGTGACAGCAAGTTAAACTGACAGTCTGGTTTATTTGCAGAGCAATGTCAAGTCAAGACTGGTTACAGCAGTACAAGTGTCTCCTGCAATGTCTTCCCAGTTCATTTTAACCCTCTAAAGTAAGAATGATATTTAGTGTCTTATTGACAGCATTAACATGCGACAGATGTGTTTGCAGGGGAATGGAGTGACAGTAAGTTCTCATTTACAGAAATCTGCATAAAGTGACTAGGTTGTCAAGGCAAGCTTCTGACTCTTGTGAACATAGGGCTTAAGCTTGTGAACATAGGACCCAGAGCTGATTTCATCATCAAGCCAGCACCTGCCAAATGGCAAGAAAGCATCACAGCTCTTTAACTGTTATATTCCATACAATGTCGTGAGGTAAAACTGTGGGTAAGTTTGGACTTTTTCTTGGTAGATGTTTTTTGGGTGTGTAATGCTGTTTCTCCCATGACAGTTATATCAAGTATTGGGTTGTTTATCATGAAAAGGAGAATTCAAAGCCAAGAAGATAAGTAAAAAAATACAACTATGTAGCTGTTAGAATGTGCTTGGAGAAGGAAAAGCATCCAGAGGTGAGGGCTGTAAAGAAAAATTCTGCCTGATATGGGCAGTGACTCCCATTATTATTATGTAGGATCAAGGTCTTGGTGTGTCAAATCTGCTTCAGCAGAGTGTAGCTAACAAGTACAGTGTGCTTGTCACAGGTTGCAAGAGATAGGTGTAAGCATTGTAGGCTTTATTCCTGGGAAATCTTAGACCTGTGCCTACCTAGAAGCACAGGTCTACTCACAATGTGTTTTCCAGTATGAGGCTTAGGCCAAATTTATACTACAAGGCTTTTTTTTTTGGCACAGCTATGTCAGCTAGGGGTGTAAAAAGTTAACACATCTCTTAGCTGATACCACTGCACCAGCAAAGCCTTTGTTTTGGATGCAGCTATGCTAATGGTTGAGAACACGTTGGCTTACCTTACATTATTTGAGGAGATGGTATATAACTCCACTGTCCAAGCTCCTCTTGGAAGATGCTTCATCTATGGTAGGGAAATCTGTACGCATGTTGCAGAATAGCAATAACAATAGCGACTTTGATAGGAGGATGAGGCTTTGGCTTGCATGATTATATTGTTGTAACCAGACGGTAATTTGTATATTGAATGTATAACCAGAGTAAAAATAATAAATAAAGCCTACTTGCTGGAAAACTCCATAGAAAATATATCAGAAGTCATCTTAAGTAGCCAGTACTGCCATAAAGAGATGTTTTCTATGGAAGATTTTACAGATATCTGGAATCTCACATCCAGAGTTAGTTCCTTTCTATTAATAACATTCAGAAATAAATACATCTGTGTGTGATCCTTCGTTTCTGTTTCCTCATATAGACCAGTGAACATCTGGCAGCATTAGAGATGAGATACTGTGTAGTTACTAACTCCCTTGTACATAACATTATTGGGTAATGCAGTACACAGGACTGTACATGACAACTTCCATCTAGCCATGAAGATTGTAGCCACACAAATAAGAAAAAATATGCCAAAGAGAGTGATCGGTGAAACCTTTTTATACGTGCCAGTTTCACATGCCTGGGAAATGGACTACGCTCTAAGAAAACAAGATGAGAGTAAATGCATGAATCCCTGCACATGCCATAAATTCAGAAGATGTGCTACTTAGCAAAGAATGAAAGCCGTAAACGGCAGTGGAGGGCAAAAGTTAATTAGGCTACTGTGCTGCTGTTAGTGAGTGGAAGGTAGCCACAACCAGAAACAAGATGGCTGCTCAGCAGTGCCCTAATACAGCCAAAAGATCATCTCCTTAGCTCTGCAAGGGCTTGTGGGTTAGGGGGAAATCATACACAGATGACTAATTTTTTTATGGTTCACAGCCGATCAAAGTGAAATTCAGCAGCTGTTCAGGACAAGTGACCACTCTAACGGCTGTAATATAACCTGCTAAATAGAGAGGGAATTGCATGAGAGCAAGAGGTTAGCTGTGATTATCGGCAGGTGAGTGCTTTATTGAAGTTGAAAGACCATTAACATTGATGGAGTAATTATTTCAACTTGAAAGTAATTACCTTGATGGGTGATAACTTCTCCAGTGTTCCCAGATTTGATTGGACCAAACAGTTGTGAACTCTTGAAGCCTAGAAAAATATTACAAAAATACTGCAATGTTTAAATTACTGAAACCACTGTTAGAGTATTTTAATTATGCCTAACAGTGAAAAGATTTTAACTTACAACAACTGGTGACCTCTCATGTATAGAGACGTTTGCTTTCTAATTCCAATGAAATGATCCACGCCTACTACTACATGTGTGCTGTATGTGATGGGTCTGCAAATGAATCATTTGATTTAAATGCAGTTTTTAAGATTCAAAGCCTCGTTAGCACAGTTTCAGGAAGGGCTTGTACTGGAATTGCTGTAATTGTTTTATTTGCCAGGAAAGCCCAGTAATATAAAATGCTTCCCGTGTTTTAATCTCTAGACCTCTTAAGCTTACACAGGATGAATACAGGACAAGTGCTCCTTCACATTGAAGGCTGCTAAAAGAAAAAAAAAAAAGTGTGTGAGGCAATCTGTGTCTCACAGATTCTGTTGTTTCCATGCTGCTGCAGAATATGCTGGATTTGGCACTACAGCTCTGTTTAAATAAGCATTTGGATTGGCACTACGATGCCCCTCCAAGAAACTGATTAAGTGCTTCAATAAGCCCCACCTATCAAGGCAGACATGTAGAATTGTCTAGTTAGAGCAGAAAGGATGAAAAGGATTGTTGCACAACTTCGATGATTTTGAAGTGGTGTGGTAATAGAACTGGACGAGAAAGGTGAGAGAGAAAGAGAGAGGCTTCAGCTTCTCTATTTATACCATCCTTGTTGTAACCAAGGCCACTTCACTGTCTCCTGGATGCTTTCGGCAGCCACAGAAACAGCTTTAGACCCTGCTGGCACTCTGCCAAGGAATCTTTGCATCCTCGTGAGTTAGAGTGCGGGGTAGCGGGGAGAGGTTTCTCTGGTGTCTGTGAGGTCTTAATATGTTGTCAGGCAACTGGCAATTTGGATTAGTGAAGGTTACAGCAAAGGAGGTTTTCATTCATTTATTTATTTATTTATTTTACTATTTTCTCCCTAATTCAGTGTGCAACATGAAGTTAACATAACTTTGCCCTTCGATACATTTTTGGACCAGAAGTAAAAACACTGATAGGGTTATGTCTGACCATGCCAAATCACACACTCTAGACTGACTAGACCCGAGCGCCTTGGATCAATAGGTAATTTTTTTCTACAAATAAATTAGTTCCCTGTTCAGAAATATCTGGTGTATTTTATCCTTGGGTTTCTCCTTGTGCAAGATCCAGTTATCACCCATTCCATAAGTCTTTTGATGAGTGAAACACATGTAGAATTAGGTCTTTTGGTGGATATTTAAAATGTCGGACTTTAGACATCTAACCTAGTTATGCTATTCGTAACCATGAATGTCCTCTATAGACCATGAAACCTCCAGAATTTCTAAGGCATGGACATTTACCTTCCTTGGGCTGCAGCTGTTCACACGAGACTGCTTTCCTCTAGTGCATTCGTGTGCCACTACTGGCATGTCAGTCAAAAGAAGGTGGTTGATTTTAAGCTGATTAATCAGCTGGTCTTTTCTAACCCACATAACGGGATTATGGAGGCTGACAGATTTAAAAGATGGTACCCTCTGACAGAAAGATGGTCATGGGCAGCAGTCTGGAAGTGGTAATCTTTTCAATTTGTGTACCTGCAGTCATAAGAGGAGAGGTGACCACATGACAAAGCCTAAAGTCAGATGCCTAAAGTGAGATTGTGTAAATGCTCCATATGCTGTTTCTCTCTATATGTTTTTATATGTATGTTTTTCTTTATGGTGTCTTTCTGTAATTCTTACATTTCAGTTGTGAGAATAAGGTTTAGCTAATCAGGCACTGTGGAAAAATACCATTGACAGGATTTTTACTAATTTGGAGAAACAAAATAGCAAAACAGAAACCCCTACTAACCTTCACCTTATTAATTATAATTTGATAAGATATGAATTATGGTATGAAATACGATATATTAATTTTATATAATATGAGGGACATTGTTCCCTTTGTGCCATGTTTGTGTGACTACACTAAATCCGCTTTAAAAACAAGGTTTTGGTAAGCTAAAGATGTTTTTTCATAAATAAGCAGGAAATAAAAATGGAGAAGGAGGCGGCAGAAATTTGTTGGGTAATATGTACAGCTGTTTTTCAAATCAGATATCTGTTTAAAAATGCTTAATTGGATTTGACTAGATTTTAATTCATGTTTAACCAACATTCTTAAGTGGATGTATCAGGCAACTCCAAGATAACGCTCTTTGTTGGTAAAGTCGTAGGGCAGCTTCCTAAATCCCCAGGGTCATGCCCAACAGCTACCAATACAGGAATTCTTCAGCTGATAATTAAAAAGGCCACCCCCACCCCCATCCTATTCCCCTGCCCACTCCCCTCCACAAATAAAGTCTTTTATTCAAATTGGCTGAGAAGTCTTATGTCATATGCTCATATTTCATAGGGAATTTTAACAAGCAATAGGTAATTTTAATAAACAGAATCCTACCTCTTTTTTTAAAAAAGCAAGATCAAGCCATATGACTCATGGGAATTGGTAATATAACATAGAGCCTCGTACCGCTGGGGACTCCATTTGAATCTAATCCAGGTCTACAGTCACCAAAGTCATTCTCATCAAACAGCCGTGGGGTGTCCTACGCAAGATAAGTTTAGTATTCTCAGCTGACCTCCTGTCCTTTCTCTTTACTGCTCCCTTTTGAATCCATTCCCATCACTCAGCGTCACAGCCTCATTCAAGCTCATCTCCCCTATGCTTGTTGCAGTTTCCCATTTTCTGCCTGCCAAGTGACCTCTCTCTCTCCTCCTTTCAGACTTTACAAAAAGCACTGGAATGCATGTATAATCTTGCCACACTGGTTTTTTTTAGGGGGCAAGACCCTAATTCCTGCACAGTGCTAAAACATGAGTTTATCAACAGAAAGCTCTTTGGGAGTGAGAATGGGTGTCTGTCTGTTAATTTACAGCACTATATAAATATTATTTTTGAGACTATAATAGCAATTATGGTGAATAGGGGCCAGATGGCCTCTGTATCTAGAAAGCAGAATGGCAGTGTATTTTTAATGGACTTAAATGTTACTTTTTGACAGGCAGCTAATATTAAATTCTATATTATAGGTGCCTGTCAGGTGAGTATGGTTCTGAGTTTTGGTTTTTGTTGAACTAATTACTAATGTCATGCCTGGATACTTTTGCCCACTAAAGCCTTGTTCTGTGGTGGGGTCTTTGTTGTTGCCTTTTTTTTTTTTTTTTTCTAAGGATGGTTATTGATCTCTTGCTGAGCTGAGATTTCAGTTTTATGCCAGATAGTTTGATTAATGGGTTGGTTTCTGTAAGTGGACTGAATGGGGATAGGAAGCACAAGCCGCTCATGCCGCCAACCCTAACTCCGTCAAGACGCATAGCTCATTATGAAACAGTTATCAAGTATACATGAAAAATTAATTGGGCTCAGTTTGATTCTGAAAAGGATCAGCTTTCTACTTGGCGGTCCCCCCAATCTTTCCAGATGTTGCACGCTAGCCCCTCGAGAAGCAGCGAAGGGAGATGTATTAATACATTGTATTGATTAGATCAAGACCCCTGACAGTTATTTGTAGAGATACCATCTGGCTGCTGTTCGAATTCCTTCACCAAAAACAGGACGTGACATGTTATTAATCTCAACTCTCTAAGTATAGACAGTTGCCTTTTCTGCTAAACCGCATTTTACCATTCCGTAGGAGATGGAGGCAGACCTGAAGGGTGCTGAAATTAAGGTTATTACACAAATTGAGCCATATGGTCCAAATATTTCAGCAAGAAAATTGCCAGGCAATAAAAATTGCTCCTGCCTTCCTAATGGTGTAAATTACAGTTTAACCATGGCTCTAATGATGTCCTTCTGCCGCGCTTAACTACTGTTACATGAAGGACATTGTTTTAAAAATATAAAAAACAAGTAAATGCCAGCAGCGTGTTTTACAATCTGTTAGTGTGTCATTAAGAACACTGTCAGAATTACATAAACATAATGGCAGGCAACCTAGCATACAAAAGAACGAGTATGGAAATAGAAAGTGTCTTGAAAACTCCTTTAGCTCTGTAATGTCAAGAGCCCTTTCCCTTCTGGAACTTTTCCAGTATGGGAAAACGTGGCTGGTAATTTATTCCAGTTCTCACACAGGCTCTAATGGAGATTTAAAAACAGAAGAAAAAAAAAAACTGAATATACGGATGCATTTTGAACAGGTGACAATGGAGAGGTGTAAATTTACTATCACATTATACTGTAACTGTATATAAAGTTAACTGGGTATGAAAAAGGAATCCAAGATGCAAGCCTCTTTTCAAACTGAAGCATTTTTTTTATTCTTTGGGATCATAATGGGACTTTCTGTTGTTTTTCAGACTGTTTGGAGAATTGCAGAGTATTAAAATGGTTTCAAAGCTCAAAAGCTCTGTGAATTTTACTAACAGAACTAGCAATCCTAAAAAAAATGTTTATTAAAAATAGCTGTAAGTTATTTGTTACTAAAAAAAAATATGAAAGTACTTATCCAGTCAGCAGATGCATTACTGATTCAGATGATTCATCATACCGTGTGAAAATTAAATTGTAAATAAATAAAGTGAATAATTGGCCACTCATCCAACTATGAACAAAGGAAACACTCTGAGATGGCCATACAGAGAGGAAGAATCACGTAGGTTTATAATAAATACTATTTGGAATATTTAGTTTGACCACTTCTACTTTAAACCATGTGCAGAGTTTAAGAGTTCATGTATGCCAGATTTCTTGGTAAAATAACCTAGTACAGCCATGTTACCAGCCTGGCATCTGGCTGACCAGGCGCAGGGCACTGGTTCGGGGAGGTGCACTTAGAGCGCTCCGTACCAGTAGTTTTGTAGAAGTGGCTGCTGGAAACCAAGGGGTCCTGTGCCCCACCGCTGCCGCCCCTCTCTCCCTTGGGCCATGTTGCTCTGGGTCTGCTAAGCAGGCAGAGCTGCTGCTTCCCCTGCCCGTGCACCTCTGAAGACAAAATCTTCCACACCCTTGCAAGGGCACCCAGTTCCTGCTAGATCTTCATGCTGGTTGAAATGTATTTTGACAATGATGAAAACACAAGTGAGTGATGTCGAACAGATGAGTGGAAGAAGGGAGATTGTGAATTAGCTGGCTGGGTTGGCTGGTTGGTGAATGAGCTGACAGGCAGCTCTTGCATTTGTCTTCAAACCTAGCACAGTTTCTGAATTGTGTGAGGATCTTATTTGTGTGTGGAACAGGGAAAAGATGACAGGGGACTTTTGACAAATTTAAAACGTCCCCAAACCAGACAGTTTATCAGATTCAATAGAGTTCAAAGCAGTCTTTGTATCTGTCCTTCCTGCTTCTCAGTACCAGTACAATCACAAATGAAAGCACTAAAACATAAGTAATTCGTGGCCGGTTGGGTTTTGCTCCAAAGAAACTGAAGGCAGAAAGCAGTAGACTCTTGTGAGGATGGTAGTCTGAAAACTTCCTATATACAATCTGTGGGGGTGTTTACATACATGTAATCTGTATTAGGAGGAAACAAAGTCCAATTTATGAGTTTATTCCATCACACACTGCAAGTATTTGCCTCGGCACCTTGAATTTTTTATCTAACCAAAGTTACAGAAATCCGTGGCAAACGGGATCTGGAACTTCTAAGTCTATTTTTCTCTATGCACAAGAGAGAGATTTTTTTATTTAACGATAGAAACTGTATAGTATTTTTAAATCTGTTTCTTTAGCACTCCTCCATTAAAATCTCTTCAGTCTTTAAAGAGAGAGATTGGTACAGATGTCCTTCCACCAGCATCTGACAGGCTGGAATATTTGGAAAGGATATGCTCATTGAACTGCTTTATGAGTGCCAAGAAAAGCTAGGAGCATGGAGAGAAGGTTTCTACCCATGAAGTGGAAGGCTTGCTGGTAAAAAACCCTGCCAAAGTTCCTACCAGATTCAGAGAAATTTTTCTCACCTTGTTAACAGGTGCCATGTTACAGCTTTAGGGCATCAAACATCATCTGTTACACCTGTGGCAACTGCAGGCTGCTTTACTCCCTCCACCAAAACTGTGGAAACTGCTTCTTCCTCCATTCCTTTGCCTCCATAAGCCTTCCTTTCTAAGAACCCACTTAGAGAGTACAATGAGTGATAAAGGGAGCAGGAATTCATTTCTGCCCTGAGAGTCTAGTAGAAAATAAATTCTGTCTTTTTCAGATTTTTGTCAGGAACTTGTTCCTATTTCCAGATGTTCTGTGGCTCCTGCAGTCCTTACAACAGGCAGGACGCTGCTACAGTCAGGTAATGTGCTTTAAAGGTCTTATGTTACTGGAGGCTGTGTAGTTACACAGGCAAAGCTTTAGGAGGCAAACACATGTCCACTTAAGGCAACCTATGATGTGCAAGAGCAGCAGCTGGACCTGCAGCACAGTACCCTTCACTAAGTTCTTTGACTTTGCAGCTGTAGGATGTCTTTTTAAACTGATCCATGGCTTCTCCACCTTCCTTCTTTATGTAGCACCTATGTCTTTTAAACACTTCTGTGCCCACACCACCCTAACATATAAAGATGATGTTACTGCTGGGGTATGGCCTATCTGAATGAAACCCCTGGAGTATGTGTTGACTGTGAGCCAAAAGGACTCCAAGGAGTTGTATACTCACAACAGGAAGACGAAGAGAGGTCCCAGCATCTGTTTAGCCTACTCATTTTGCTACTAAATTTTGCTCCAAGCATTTTTCCAAGTCTGTGTCCTACAGGTTTGAATGCGCCGATTCTTTTTTCCCATTCAGAGTAGAGTTCCTAACCTGAGCCAAATCCTCCACGCAATGTGGAGATGCTACTCTAGTGCCTGCAAAAAGGGCACCAAGTTTACAATTGCCCTACAAAATCAGAACTGCAAATGCAGATTTAATATAGCAAGAGAGTAAGCGAAGTGGACTCCTTGCAGGGATAAATTTTTTGTATTTTTGCCATAAAGAAAACTTTACTCATCACAAACAAAATGAATGAAACTTTGCCGAGCTCTTATATTTCAACAGGCTTTAAAAAAGAATTAATGAGAAGTCTGGAAGACATCTTTTCCCAGACAAAGTGAAGTATTATTCTTGTCATTATGGGATCATAAAATTATTTTTTATTGTTTTCTCTTCAGGGGTTCAAGACAGATGATAATTTAGATTTTCTCTAATGCTAGTCTATGCTAGAAATCCTAGACCGTGATGTACCAATAGATCATGAGATTTATGCTATAGTTGTAGCTTAAGACAGTGACATATTTAAGTGCTGTGCGTAAAGTTACTGGAAAGTCCTGGCCTAAAAAGACTGAATAGAGACCCTGAGAGTAAATGAGAACAATATCACCTTTTCCACCAGGTAACACAATAATTTGAGCTGTGGTTGCTTTTAATGTCAAACACAGTGCCCCCTTTGAGGACAAATAGAGCTGAGAACATGTGGCTTTTGAAATAGATTTCTGAGACAAAAACTTGCAACAGCCCTTCAGCATACTGCTTTTTCCATCTTTCTAGTCCTGCCTAGAAGAATCATAACACTTTCAATTGCTTTGTTAACAAACCCCTGTAATGATATTTGGTTTGAGGGTGTTAATGGAAATTTGAAACCATACTGACTGGAGTAACATCATCTCAGACTGAAGATCTTTACCAATACATTAACCCGTTCATAGGAATCAGGAGTCAGGGATGTGTGCTTCAGTATTATGGATTAACTAAACCCAACCTCTGTTCTGGTTGAATGCCATCTACATACACCATTTAGTTTTGTTGTTCTACTCATGAAGATCCTGATCCAGGATCCTTGAAAAAGCAAAAGAAAGCTTCTGTTGAATTTGAAGTGTTTTGAAACAGCTGCAGTTTAACTTCTGAGGCTATCAATAATTTTTGTTTTCACCTTAAGAAAAAAGAAACTGTTCACCTGTATGATCCATTGCTGTGTGCTGATTGAAATGTTGTCACTGGCTTCTTGGCTGCTCTTTGAGTCTTAAGTGAATTTAACCAAAAATCACAGCTCTGAATTCTAAAAACTTCCTTTCGATGGCCGGTGTTGGCTAGCCTATCTAATCTGGAGAGAGAGTGAGGCTTTTCCGATGGGCTATTCAAAACAGTACTTAAACATAAACGTGATTTTCACTTTAGAGGAAAAGTTTTCCCTTCCTCTGCACAGAGTATAGAGAATAAATGAAGACACCAGCTACAAAGTTTTGTGTCAGAATGTAGGAGCTCTGACCATTTCCCATAGCGCCTCTTTTAATCTGTAAGTACTTGAATACATTTATATGTCTGGCCCAAAATGACTACACTGTGTAGTAATTTCTTTTTGAGTTGCTCATTTATAACATGCATACACGCAGCTAATCAATAGATGAGACAGTGAATCTAGTGGATTTACAAGTTAATATGCTGGAGTCAATAATGTGCTGTAAAGACGTTTTCAATTCTGAAATCAGCACAATTTGTTTTGTACTAAGCTTAACTATATACCTGTTGATTTAGCGGTCTATTTTAATTCCCCAAGTAACTTAAATATCCAAGGATAATACAGAATCCAAACTAAACTTGTTACGCTTCAGCTTTCAAGTTATATTTTCAATATTTACATCTTTCATCATTTCAGTGGAAGTTCAGCTGTCCACTGGGTTCGCTTGGTTTCAGGACATTAAACCTGCAAGCAGCTTCTCTTCCAGTTATTCTACCAAACTCTATAACCACTCTGTCTTCTTTTCAGCCTTTTTCATGGTGTGGAGTAGATTCTGAGACTTCATATTGGCAAGACATGTTTGCTATGGGACACAACAATGTAGACGATCTTTATTGAACCTCATTATTTTCGTCAACGGTGCAGTCCATAGCAGCTGCAATGGGAAAACAAGATTTTTGTTCCTCTTGCCATAATGTGACACAAGGGCTTTCCAGGCTACTTGTTGAGGCTTTCCGCTAGTATACAACCAGTAGGGGCAGGGATCCCTTGTAGCAACCCCCTACTCTGAACTTGGGGGAGCAACCCGCAAGTTCTGGAAGGAAGGTGTCAGATCTGTGCTGGACCTGTCAGTATTTTGAGGGGAAGCTGTGCTTTGCTGAGGAATATGTCTCCAAAGTGTACTCCTAATTATATGTCTAATCAATCTCCCCTGATAATATTCAGAGGAGAGGCAGAACTTTCCTCCAGCTACTGAAGAGAGGGCGTCCCTACCTGCAGAAGCAGTGTGCGGTGTGCTTCTGGTGCGGAGCAAATCTTTTTTTCCTGGCAGGGATTGGCATAATTGGAGTGCACCTCTCTCAAACTGCTACCTGCACATCTTCATTTAATTTCAGCCAGTGTTGGAGAGCAGGTATTTACATGTAGGAATTGTAAAGCGTTAAGGGAAGGAATGAAAAAAACCTTGTGAAGGAAAGCCTTTCAAGAGATAGAGGTTTGCATGCTTTTTGGCCCATCATTTTTTAAAATTCATTTTAAAGGTGACATTTTAAGTTCAGCCACACATTCAGACTAAACTTTGGCCTTGATAATGTAGCTCCAAGTAAATTGTTTATGCTTACCTTTTAATATGTCTCAGAAGTGATTACATACAAATCAGGCAAAGTTTGAATGAAAAGCTAGAACTGTTCAGTACAGGGCAGAAAAAAAAAAAAAGAATAAAACAGTTGAAGTAAAAACCTTTTAGTCTCCTTTAAAATGTTGCTTTTATTTTCCATTGTGTTGGCAGAAAGCGGGGATTTAAAGCTGTGAATTGCCTTGAGGCTGTGTTATCTTCCTCTACTTAGCAGCAATTAGAACTGCTCTTTCTTGCATGTGTTGGGCGAGAGAGACAAGGACTCAGAATGACTGAGAAAAGGGAATGAAGTAAGCTCGCATTTAACAATAATATGACACATCTGTTGTACCTGTATAAAATGGCATCTAAAACAATAATGCTGGTTTCCTGAAGCTGCATAGAGTAACACAGGGAGATATCCTGAGACTTAATTAATGTTTGTAACATGATGTGAGGTCCTATGATGAAAAGTCATGTAGAACTGCAAAGTCCTAATTTTATGGAGCACAACTGACATTCAGTGGCATTTTCAAGGAAACTGATGTGGGAGTTCACCTGCAATCTATGTTAAGATTCAGATTGTCCTTGTACAAGTCCCCTTAAAGGTTTTCTGCAAACTTTTTTTTTTTATCTTTGCATTTCTTTTTCCCCCATTATGGCTGTTGAGCTGTGCAAAGGCAAAAAATGAAAACAATTGCTTTTACAGGGGAAAAAATAAGGAGGATTTTATTCACCAAAACCACAGCCAAACTATTTTTCAAATTTTACAGAAAATAGAAACCTTCAGGTACTACACTCAGGTCATTTTAAGATCAGATGGGAGAAGTTTTAAAATGTTCAGAGCCGCTTGTCTTCACAATATCATGTATCATATATGATGTAATTTAAAAGGAGATTCAGTGGTGTATGGCACAGATATATGTAGTTACAAATGTTATGGAGGAGCAATGTGAATGCTTGAAAAACAAAACTTCAAGTGAAACCAAAAGCCGCAACAGTTGATAATGACGAGGGCATGTTCTTTCTACAGCAAAGCAAAACTGATTGCTACAAGATACATTGAGTTGAGAAGTTCAGGTATGTAAATTATCCATTTTTCAGGATAACAAACACATCCACAATTTCATTACATTGTTTTAAAATTACAGAAGCCCTTCTGCAAAACATCTGCCACCTGAACATTACTAAAAGAAGAAAAGATTTGAGACTAAGACGACACCAACTGCACTGATGTAGCAGTCCAGATTTTGTTTGTTCTGACAAAAGCATCTAACTTCATTCTGGACATCAGCCAATATATCAAATGGAAAATACGGTTTATGGCATTAGGAAAAATATAACATTAACCCCCTAATGCTCCATATTAAGGGTTGTACCCCCTACCATTTGCAGGTTTGAGCCCTTAGGCTCTAGCTGCTGTTTTACAGCAGCAGTGGTTTTTCTTTCTTTTGCCATGCCTACAGACGACATAGAACAAATCCAACATGCTAACAAATAGTGGATGGAAAGTTGCTGCTCAGCAGGAGCACTATGTGTGGTACTTATTTTAAGCATATTCCTGGAGTTCAGCTGTATGAGTGCAATAGTTGTAATGTAGAGATAGATAAAAACCCCGGCAGAGTTTGTGTGCTTGCCTTTCCTAGCTTTTTACCTTCCCTGAGGGCACGCTTCTATCCCAGATTATAAAGCTCCACCTGAAGGACCATTCATTCCCATTCTCCTTGTGACTAAGGTAGACTCAACACATTGCAAGTTCTGCAGTGCCTTGATGAGTTTATGCAGATTCCAGATTACGCAAGTGTTTGAATTTGGAACATCAAAATAACCTCCCAGCTAAGTCCTGTAGTGTTTGACATTCTTTAATATGATGCTGGATTTCATATACCGTGAAGTCTTTGCTGATGTCTCTGCTCTATCCTCTCTCACTCTGATCAGCTCTCCACAAAGCATGCCCCACTCAGCTAAAGATCAAACTTACAACGTACGTCCATTTTACTGAGGGTAACTCATAATTGCTTTTCAGTGGGGTTTAAATGTTTTACCTCATGCTTTATAGTATCTCAGATAAATAGCATTAACATTTTTCCTTCAGATTCTGCCTGTCATTTTGAAGAGAAACAGAATCTAGTTCTTCATATCCAGAATGACTATCGAAACGAAAAAGGATCAGTCAGGTTAAGTAAGGATAGCACATTTGAACTGACCAAAAACAAATTTTGGAGAAAACAGTCCCGTCAGGTATCTAGTTTATTAAAAAACCATCTTTTTTCCTCTTTCTTTCTCCATCACTTTCTCATGATGAGGATTAATAAACGTGGTTTACAGTGAAAAAATGGGGGCAGGGGAGGAAGGTGCAAAACTGTGGTTTATTATACAGTAGGTCTTGTGAGTGTTGTTAGAGATAAAATATTAATGTTAGGAAAACATGTTGACATCGTCCTCTAGATGGTGTCTATAGTGGAATGTCATGTCATTGATATTTTGGTTTATTTGATTTATTTAGTCATGCAGAAAAATCTTTTTTGGGGGATTTTGGTATTTCTTAGTACAAATTAGACAAATACAGATGCAAATACATTTTTAAGAAGGTGGCGTTCAGCGATGTTTGATGGATTTGAAATACATAATTATGTAAGAAAAGGGAAAAAAAGAGAAGAAGGGAGAGGAGGAAAAGAAAGGAGAAGAGATCTTATCTGACAAGAAATAGAATGGAAAAGGCTACTGAAGTGTTGGCTTTGCCCAAAGAGGTTTTTTAAGATTTTAGCAGTAAAACTGCAACATTGCTGGTGGTTTAAGCGTGTGTACTCCTACCCAAAGGCCAACACAGTGACTGTGTGCGGCTTGTTAAATGTGCTTGATTTCATTTTAACGTGCAGTGCATCCTAGTTTTCTTTTTGGTGCTTAGCTTTCAAGTCAAAGCTGGAGATTCAGACGCCTGGTGAGACTGCAGCAGGTCCCCAGGTGTGCCAGGAAAGAAAACTGTCTACTGTGAAAATAGGCACCAGCTCCACTAAACAGATTCAGCTACATGCAATTCACAGTTCCTTACATGCTCTGCCAGAAAGGAGGAAAATTAACTGCAATGTAATATTTCTATATCAGGTATTAATTGTTGTTGTTTGCAGAACATTTTAAACTTAGATTGCTGCTGTTTCTAATGGTTTCCCCCGGTATAGTCCACATGCCCACATAGAAATGATTCAGTTATGTGCTGAGTGAAACAGGGTGTGCAAATTAGGTTTCTTATTAAAAAATTCTGCTGGCATGGTACTGTTACGAAAGACAGGAACATGGAGTTACAAAGGACAGATGATTAGTGTTCTCTGATGTCGATAGCAAAACTAACATTTGTTTTAAAAATAAACTACAAGAACCTTCTTAAAGGTGAAAAAAAACCCCAACCAAACCAACATTAAGTTTGCCAGGAATCACAACGAAAGAATATTTTAAGATCATGTAATCAAAGCTTATGTTTTAATAAAGGAGCCATTTTATGTGCTTTACTTTGTAACTTGGATCTATTCTAATACACCTAAAAAAAATTATTTTTCCTAAATTTATTTATAAAAAAGCAAGCTCAAATATAATGAATTCCTGACTCTTATTTCCTAGCCACTGTAGAAGAAAAGACTGCATCAATCCACTGCAGGGCTGGGAAAACAAAAGTGCCTTTTCATCTCAACCAAAGATGGTTCAGAATAATCCCTGGGCAAAAATGTTTCAGAATTATTTTGTGTTTAATATATAAATGCCTGGGTTTAGTAACTTAAAAATTTAAATTTTTATTTTTATTTTTAAATTTTTATTAGTAACTTAAAAATTTAAATGTTTATTTAATTTTCTTTCACCATTCTTGGGGGTTTTATATACCATAAAAATTATCATCAATGTTACTGCTATTGAAGGCCTGTTGGGTAATATCAAATAATATAATAGTGATTTTAAATGAAAATATAGGCATTGAAAGGCAGTTTTAAAATTCTAAAATGAAATGCTGAGTTCTTAAAATGTAAAATTTTAAGAGTGTAATTTGCCCACAAAATTGACCAAAAAACGTTAAAAAAAATTTACACAAACTGGAAGGAAAATAAATTGTGCAACATCAATTTTTGGTGACAATGGAAATTCTAGTCACCTCTAAGCAAGATAATTTCTGGTAAAATTAATAACACTGGTTTCTGTTTGCCTAACCTTTGAGGTTTTTCAGTACTATCACAGGAATAATTTATATCCCAGTCCACACCACTACAGGAAGGGGGCTCACAGATTACTTGTGTATCCATAAGTTGTATCCCTGCGAATTTGAGTGTAAGGCTTTAAGAATAGAGTAGATTTGTTAAACAAAAAAACCAGTGTGCATGATACAAGCCTGAGAAGGAAGGCAAGCCAAAGGACAAGTTAGGGATTGCATATGAATGTGCACTCAGTGCAATTTTTAGAGTGAAGGCAGGGGCTAAGAAGTAGGCTGGGAAATAAGAGTGAATATCAGAGTCAAGGTGCAAGCACTCCCTTGCTTTGCAGAAAATGGCAAAGAATCTGGGTTAGATGGGGAACTGGATAAGAGGATAACACCAAAGGTGAGGATAAGCTATTTTAGTAAAACCCCAAGCATTCCCCATCACTTCTCTCACTTGTGGAAGAATCTGTTTGGCTTCCTTGATGGAGAACTTGAAAACTGTCATTGGAGGGTGGTCAGATGAACGTTCTGACTGCCAGGAGACCATAGCTTTCTCCTCCAATGTCCAGGGAGCGTTTGGCATCTCTGCCTCTGTAGACAAGGGAATGTCATAGTGAATTACCTTCCCATCATTTATGTCTGTGGGTTATGAAAGAAGAGGTTTGGTTCCCTGTATCGCTCCTACCATTGGCAGTGTGGCAACGTCTGATGCCATTGAGTTTGGAGACTCACAGAAAGAATGAGCTAGCTTTTTAATCAGATGCTGAAGATAGCTGCCAAATAGGAATTACTGTATGAAGAGAAGATAGGGAAAGAGAAGAAACCAGAGCCTAACCTTAACATGCCTGGTGATGACTTGCTGAGTTTTGATGATTACCCCTGAAGAAAGGACAGACACTCAAGCTGCCTGTTGGGGCAGCTTTTTAGTGGTTCGGAGATCTGATGTAATTGTCACATTTTGAACTCATGCCCTGAGACCTGGGCAACTGGGTAAGCTGGCCTGCCTTGAAAAAAGAGGAAAACCCATAATGACACCACTGGAAAGTGCTGCTTTATCAGATCGATAGATTCTTAAGATGACTAGGTTGTGTAGTTGTATGCAGTTTAAACATTTGTGCAGGGAGTCCACCCGCACAGAGTATTATTGACAGCTACAGATCAATGCTAATTTTTGATCATTTTCAACCTACAAAGACCTCTTGACCCGGTTGCCACCTTAGGGGCACTTCAAGTGGTCAGAAGCAATCACAGTAGGCAGTGTAAAATCATCAGACCCTTGAAGGCTGTGCAGCCTTGCCCGTGCCCAGGAGAGGAGGACTGGGAGGTAGCGAGGAAGGCAGGCACTTTGCATTATGGATGCTGCTGCCTTTGAACGGCATGAAAGACTATGCTAATTTGTTTCCAGACTTTAAGTGACTTCTGTGCTCATGAATTAAAAAATAAACAAACAAAAAAGGCAATCTGAAGCAAATCTTGACAGATACATTATTCATGATTCATGTTCTCTTGTTTTATATTTTGAAAAATGTGTTAAAACAAGGTTTTATTTTAAATAACTTTTATCCTAATTTGCAGTTGGAAGGCTAGAATTAGCCGAGGAGCGTAGTTGTTGCTGTTAACAGCTTGTGCTGCCACTGGCAGCACGTGAATCATTTTACACAGCAAAAGCAAAGGTGTGGTCCTGCCTGGAGTAGTGGTGGTGCTGTCAGTGCTGCACAAGGGCAGGGGATGGGGCTGTGGGGGTCAGGTCATGGCAGCTGGTCACAGCTTGCCTCAGGTGTCCCTTTCTGTAGTGTTTACATCAAAAGAATGGGCTGTATAAGAGGAGTGTGAGAGTGCACACACGTAGATGGTTGTTGGATTATTCTTAATTTAATGACTGGCTGAGTGAGAGCGCTTTGCGGTAGGAGACAGAGAAAGGAGGGGATAGGCTTGTAGTCCGTCAGATTTCATGGTCGCTCAGTCTACGAACATCTTAATGTTTGCATTAAAATTTTATTTTGTTGGTTTGCTTTTAATGGTGAATGAAATCTGGACTGTTAGCAGTGTGTAAACATGGGCTATATGAGTTCATGGCTTTGCAGACAAAGACTATTCCAGGCAATAATTCCAGGCAGAATATTCCAGGCAATGATTTTGATCCTGCACCTGTTTAAGTCTGTGTTGCTGTCCGCTGAAGCCAAAGGTGCTCTCCTTTCAAGGTGTATTTTGCTATTTATATTTGACCATTCCAGCAGGTTAGTATTTCTATGCTGAAAATGTCATGGGAGGACATAAAGTAATTCTTAAAATGAATCAGTCTGCCATCCGTTCTCTTTTCAGTATCAGCCTTTGAGCTGAGCAAATTCACACATGGCAATGGCAGCAGCGCAGGGGAAGGAAACGTGGCTCTGTATTCTGGGAGTGCATCCCTTGAGCTTACTTCAAAACCAAACCAAACAAAAATACATGTAAACCATTTGTTCTTCAAGAAGTATCTGTAGGAGCTAGGGATAAAAGTCATCCCTGGAAGGAATGGTTTAGCAGTCTCCAGAGAACATGATGAACTGCAGGCAAGGAAATCCCTCCATCCTTGTTTCATTTCAAGGTGTGGTGGGGCTTGTAAATAATTAAATCTTGGGGTTTAGTTGGAAAATGGTAGAGGTTGATGAAAATATGCTGGTTTCTGTTTAAAAAGAGAAGCCCAGTTTTGTAGAATTGCTGTTACAAAAGCCCACCCCGATGATGCAGCTGATTAGAAAGCAGAGCCGTTGCTCTTTCTATGGTGTTTGTAATAACGGGTTGTACCTTCGGAGAACCTCTGTGTAGCGGTTCAGGGACAGTAATTTAATGTTGTGTGCTCCCTTCCTCCCATCCCTACCCCTGAACCATGGAATGTAAATTTTAGGCTTTTAAAAGTTCTGTTTTGAAAACCTAATAGATAACTGTCCTCATAAAAACTATTAATACAGACTACATCCAATTGTAAAGCTAATTTTAATCATGTTTTGTGCCAACATAATTTCTGATGCCAGATTTTTATGCTAAGCGTGAGCTTCAATTTGAGCTCGGTTCTTTAACCTGCAGTTCATAATTTTGCATTCGGCTGTATAGGTTTTTTGGCTATGGCAGTTTGAACGCTTCCACTTTCAAGGATCTAAGCCATAAATGTTTATTAAAAGAATCTATAATGAAATCAGTTTTGTTATTTTTTTAATGGCTGCCTTGAGTATGTTGGATGACTGAACGCACGTTGTTAATCATTAAGTACTCATGTTACAAAAAGTGTTTGATAGTATTGCCATCTAGGGGCTGAACTAAATTCTCCATACTGAAATAAACTGTAATTGAACAGGTGCTGCTATTGACAATATACATATGTTTTTGCTTTATAGCCCACATGCTTTCCATGTTTCTTATGACAAAAGATACCTCTAAATGTCCCACAGCAGCCAGAGCTTTTTTTATATATAATCTGTTCGAGGTGATTGCTATTTGCATTTGAGCTTATGCTTTTTTGGCAGTGATGACTGGGAATTCCTAACAAAGAATTATACTTTTTTGCATTATTAATCTTGCTAGTGTTTGCCCTGTTTAACAGAAAAAGGAATCATTTATCAGAAAAGTATGTTTATAATCTGTACTTGTGGCATCTTCAGATTTAATATTCATAATGGTCATTCAAATGCTGTGCTATATTTATCTAAAAGACTAACTCATTGTTGTGAGGAAATAACTATTTAAATATTTATGATCTAACTTTTAATATTTAAAAAAAGAAATTAATATTTCTTTAAAATTTGTTTCTGAGTCTGATAGCTTAACAAACGTTTAAATATTAAACAAATGGAAGTGTTAGCATTTAACAACTTAATATGACTTACTGAAACAGGGAAATTGGCTTCAGCTGTTTCTGCCACATGAAGGAAACTGAATCTCTGCACTCCCCTTCTTGAGATCTATGCAATTAATGCAAAAGTATAACTAAAAATGAGATTAAATATATGAGTGATCAGCTGAACTCCTTTCTTCCTTGCTCCTCTGATGAGACAAATCTGAACAGTCTTCCATTGAAACGTGTTACCCCTGTTCTTTGTTAGCCACTGTATCTTCTCTGGCTGTTCAAAACAGCGCTACAGCTGTATTGTCTTCTTGCCAGATGGGAGTTTGCACTGAAACTCGCTTTGCCTCGTACCCGAGCGGTTTTCAGGTCTGTCTGATGCGGTTTGGGTTGAGCTGGATAAAGCTGTGAGCTACGAGGCCAGTGGCCCCTTCTGGGCATGGCTGAAGCCCCTCGGTCTGCATCCCCCCGCCCGCCCCTGTGCTGGGCTGCGGTCTGGGTGCTGGCAGGTCAGCCCTGGCCAAGCCCGGTGGGATCCATGGACAGCTGTGCTCCTCCTCGCCCCTCTTCGCCGGTGCGAGGTGGGGGTCTGGCACCCGCAGGGTCTATCCTGCCTGCCTGTGTCCCCATCAGCAGCGCGGCTGCTTCCTCCAGCCTGAAGAAACAGGGAGGGGTCTTGTAAGGTGGCAGGTTGCCCCACAATTGTCCTACCTTATGAATTTACCTCAAGTGACATCTTTACAAAGCAGGAACATAGAAACCAATTTATTCCCTCCCTCCCTCTCCTCCCCGCCCCCCTCCACTTCTAAGGGATTAGTTTGCAGTAAGGGAACAAAACTGTGCTCTTGGAAATACTGTTGTCTATCCAGTGCTCTATGTAGCTGTAACAGGAAGGCGTGCCTGTCAAACGTCACATCTACACACAGGTTGTGTAAGGACTCTGTAGAGGCAGGCATCACTCACATACCACAGGTTTTCCCATGTGCTTGAATCCTTCATAGTACCAGGCACTTTCATCCTGGCTGAGCAAAGCTCAGACACATGCTGAACGAACTGCAAGGTGATTGCCAGCTGAGATCTGAACTGTGCAGGACTTCCCAGAAGTCAACCTCAAAGGCTCTACCATAATGATAGATGTTTTTTTGAAAGCCTAAGAGTTTCTTTTTGAGGTTCAGCTATGGAAACCCACCAAAAAATCTTGGTAACCAGATGGGGTATTCTGCAAAGCGGTCAGTAGCGACCCCAAGCTGAGACTTTTTTCCAAGTGACATAAACCACAGATGCTGATTACTTTTTTAACTAACTCAAACATCTGTATTCTTGCTTCAGGGAACAAAGCATCAGGCTCATTTATTTGGACTGAAACCTTTCACAACGTATCATGTTCATGTCATAGCTGTAAACAACGCCGGGCAGGTTTCAAGCCCCTGGACATCTGTGCGCACGTTGGAAGCATCACCCAGTGGCCTGAGCAACTTCACTGTGGAAAAGAAAGAAAACGGCAGGGCTTTGCTGCTAAAATGGTCAGAGCCTTCCCAACCCAATGGTGTGATTAAGGTAATCTTCATTTTGACACTTCACTTGATCAAAAAGGAGAAGGGAAACACTGAATATTGAATCAAAACATTTTTGCTGAAAAGGACTCACAAATGCATTATACTTTAAAATAAGACGGAAGTCCTATGTAAGCACAAGACACTCTGTGAGTGTTCTCTGCTTGTGGTTATATTAAAATGAATAATATATTAACATTCCTGTGCTACCCTACAGCTGTAAATGTTCATTTACAATGAACCAAATTGTTCATTTAACATATAGAAAGCTATGCGTGAAAGCTTATAATCTTACTTGGCATACATTAGACATCACGAAAATGTGTTTCTAGAAAACATGGGTTTGACAGAGTGTTGATCTGAAATTTGGGACTTCTTTTAGCTCAACGTTTTCAACTGAGTGTAAACCTTTACCTGCAAGATTGGCAACTAGAGGGGTTTATTTGGAGGGTTTTTTCTTAAGTGATTTGCTCTAGAATTAGCCTGTGAGAAGCTTTGTGCTAGCCCATGAGAGCCTCACAATGAGACTTGGTAACAAACAAATATAATGAAAACTGTCACTAAGTGATTTATTACTGCACCCAAAATAAAAAAAAAAACAAACATGAAAAATGGATCAAAACATTCCTTTTGTATCAATGATCTGTTTGTGTGCTGATTTTTACTAGTAAGGAAGTAAGATTCTGAATCATTGGTTAATAGTCCTTACCCTGTTGCAAAGATTGAGCTGTCTCATCTACCGGTTATTGAAAAAAAATGTTGATTTTTTGTTTTTTTCTTTTGTCCTGGCTTCTGTCCTTTCTTCCCTCCCTGCCTTTTTTTTTTAATTTTTCCTTTCTTTATTTATTCACCAGACCTACAATATTTTCAGTGATGACAACCTGGAGTACAGTGGTTTATCTCGCCAGTTCCTCTTCAGACGCCTGGAGCCATACACTCTCTATACCCTGGTACTGGAGGCTTGCAGTGTGGCAGGCTGCACTCGTTCCGCACCCCAGCCGGTCCGGACAGGTGAGGCACCCCCAGCATCTCAGATGGCACCTGTAATCCAGGCAGTGAACGCTACCAACATTGAACTGAGCTGGTTGCAGCCAATTAGTCCAAATGGAAAAATAATTCGCTATGAAGTTATTCACAGATGCACAAAAGAAAACGCTGCAGGGTACAAAGCAACAACAGAAGACGAGAAAATTGTTTTCACAGAATATAACACTGAAAGTAACGCATTCATATATAATGATAAAGGTTTACAGCCGTGGACAAGGTATGAATATAAAATACGCACCTGGAATGCTGCAGGCTACGCTGACAGCTCCTGGACAGTGGCAAAGACTAGTCAGACTGCCCCAGAAGGTCTCGCTGTCCCCAGGTTATCCTTGGTGTCGGTAAACCCCCGTAAAGTGCTCATCTCATGGGCCTCCCCAGCACAGCCCAACGGTATTCTTCAGTCATACAGGCTGCTAAAGAATGACGTTCTGTATCCTTTCAGCTTTGACGCTGCTACTTTCAACTACACAGATGAAGATTTACTGCCCTATTCAACGTATACTTACGCGATAGTTGCCTGCACGATGGGAGGCTGCTCTACCAGTGAACCAGCTGCAATACAGACGCTGGAAGCAGCTCCTGCCTTCGTGGACCCACCATCTCTGCAGGCTGTCAGTGCCACTCAAATTAATGTGTCTTGGACACCTCCTCAAATACAAAACGGAGATATCACCAAGTACATCTTGAAATTAAACAATGAAGAGTATTATCCTGGCAAAAGTTTGCAAATGTTGGTTTCTAATCTGCAGCCTTACACCCAGTATGATTTTGCATTGGTTGCCTGTACTGCGGGGGGCTGCACATCTAGCATATCCCAGTCAGTGATGACCATGGAGGCTCCACCATTAAATATGGAAGCTCCCAGGCTACTTGTCATGGGCTCAGAGTCAATTGAAATCACATGGAAACTTCCAGCTAACCCCAATGGTGAAATCACAAGCTACGAGCTAAGGAGGGACGGTCTACTTGTTTACTCAGGTCTGGAAACTCGGTATCTTGATTTCACCCTAATGCCAGGCATGGAGTACAGCTACACTGTCACTGCAAATAACAGTCAAGGGAGTGTGACCAGCCCGTCAGCTCAGATAAAAACCAACCCCTCTGCTCCATCTGGGATGTTGCCTCCTAGGTTGCAGGCATGGTCTTCAAAGGAGATTTTGGTGGCCTGGGATCCTCCTATCAAAGTAAATGGTGACATCAGAAATTACACAATCTCAATCCACAAGCCTGCTGAAACAGGAAAGAAAACTGTTGACTTTGATGCATCTCAGGTTTCCTTTCTGAGACGGTCATACATAGTGGCAGAGCTACAACCTTACAGTAGGTAAGTCTGGAAGACCTCATTTGTTGAATAAATGCTGCGGTGTGGTTCAGTGGGCTGGCAGCCAGTTCAACCATCTTGTTTAAACAGATAGTCAAACCCATGGGGTTTTATTGTCTAGAAAGCACATGATAAAACCAGGATTATTTTTTTTTTAGTTTGTAGTAACACCAGCTATATATCATCTTGACAAAGTGCATAGGGTTGGCACAGGTTGCAATTAATACAAGGAGTAATTCAGCACTCTGCTGTAGACTCCAAAACCTGCAATCTTGTACTTGTGTATCTTTTACAAGATGTCTGCATTCAAGAATAAATAGGGCTTTATTTGACAAAGTTCATGGTGAGAAGACTAAAGACCTGTTGGCTAGCCCATTCACAGCGTAGCTGGGCTAAAATTAATGAAGTCACACCAGGAATACGCTCACACCCTTGAGCCGAAAGCAAACAACTTGTGTTTAAGTGAGAGCTAAAACTTAAGAGGGTGTACCAGACTCTGCTACAGAAGGGGCACACTTGATATTGAAGAAATATCTTCCCCACTAATTCTTGATTATTTATCTGACCTTTCCTTATGTATTTGTGTAGGCATAATTTGTGTGTCTTACATGGTTGATAAGTCTGTCTACTATTTACATGTAACTAATCTAAATCCAAAGAGAGGAGCGTAATAGAGTGAAGCTCTATAGCTCTCAAATGATAGCCAAATCATATCATACAATGAATCATCATTTTGATTCATATCATCAAAATCAAAACAATTTTGAACATTTGACTCCTGCAGATGTTAACTCCAGTCTGGGGAAAAAAAAAGAAAAAAACCCACCAAAAACACAACCGAAACCAAAACAAATGAAAACCCAGAAGACAGCATTCTTCCTTTTTACTGAAAAAAGGCACAGCATATAATCTGCATGTTTATACAAACTGTTTTCTATTTAAAAATGCCAAAGACCAAGAGAAATTAAGAAATCCCCCAGATCTCATGCACATTCTATGTTTGTATTTGCAGTGTTTTAATCACTTCATTCCTGATTTGTGTTCCCAAAGGTATGAAATACAGCTCCAAGCTTGCACAGAGCTGGGCTGTGCCTCCAGTGAGTGGGCATCGGTACGGACGCTGGAGGCACCCCCAGCAGTGCAGCCTGCCCCTCTCATAGAAATACAGACAGCGGCTGGGGGCTTCCAGCCCACTGCTTCTGTCCTCTGGACTGGCCCGCAGCAGCCAAATGGGAAGATTTTATACTATGAACTTTACAGAAGGCGAACGACTCAAGCCCACGTAAATTTAGACCTTGCACTTGTTTACAACGGTTCTTCAACCTCTTTCAAAGATGACAAGTTGCTGCCTTACACAGAATATGAATATCAGGTGAGACTCTGATTATCGTTTCAGTACACTTTGAGAACCTTACTTTACATGTACAGTGAACATCTCAATTCTAATGTTAATAGTGTTGTGAAACCTGAATGATTGTTGTTAATGTATTTTAAATAGTTGAGAAGCTGAAAATAATTTTGCACAAGTAATAGATCCATTCAGCATTCATTTTTCTTTGGCTTAATCGTAAATGCCTGAGTTTCTTGTATGTTAATTGTTTGTGTACCATCCAGAGCTCTTGCAAGGCTCCAATGTTATGTAAGAAGTGGGAAATTCTAGTTCCTAAAACGCACCTTCATTTCATTCGTTTTTCTTTCTTTTTCCATCCTCTCTCAATCTATTACGAATTTATTTTTATTTTATGATCCTAAAGTAGTTTACTAGACCAGTGTTGTTTTCTCTTTAAATTAGATGTAGGATCATGTGCAGTTTTCCTGGGTGGTTCAAAAGTGTATTTGTTGTTGATGGTTGGTGTTACTGTTGCATGTCAGTATTTTTTCTATTGTTTTTCTTATAAGGCTAAGATAAAGGAAGGAGACCAGTTCTGCCATTCTTTCACCTGGAATTGTTTTCCATGTCAAAGTTGCAAGTTCTAGTGTCATTATTTTGTCATGCAGTACCTAGTGATAATGTAGGGTTTTACTTTATTTCAGCCTATGAATTAAGAACTTTGTATTTGTAACCATCTGAAATCTTTCCCTTTTTTATGAGTTAGTGGAATTTAGACCCTTATAAAAAAAAAAAAACCTCGAATTGGTTGTTTCTAAAAGTAAAAGTAAGGACGAGGTTGATTTTTTTCAATGATCTAATGATTTTTTTAATGTCTATGAATAGCCATGTTTACATGCCACCGAACAGGATACCACTAAGCCTTGCTACTGATTCCGTACACAATATTTGTGCACATGATATGTCTTGAAGATGCATTTGGCAATGCTCAAAAACCTTCATCACCTTTAAAAAAAAAAAAAAAAAAAAGTGTTCAAGCACGGATTTGTTTTGATGTATATGAAACACAGTGTGTTCCACCTCTTGAGCTTCTGCAAGATGGTGGCAATCTTTCTTTTATGATCTTTTTTACATTTGCTTTATAGGATCACAAGGTAATTTAGGTTGGAAGGGCTCTCAGGAGCCCATCCAGTCCAACTTCCCACTCAAAGCAGATCAGTTAAGAGGTCAGGTGAGGTTGTGCAGGGCTTTATCCAGTTACATCCTGAAAACCTCCAGGGAGGGAGACTGTATAACCTCTAGGGGAAGTCTGCTCCACTCCACAAAGACTGTCATTGTGAAAAAGTTTTTTTTGTTATGTTCAGTCTGAACCCCTTTTGCTTGAACTTATACCTGTTTTCTCTTGTCCTCTTCCACCACGTACCATTGTGAGGAACTTCTTGTTAGCCTGTGGGTAGGCGCTGGGGGACTGTGATCAAGTCTCTCCAAAGCCACCTCTTCACCAGGCTGAACAAGCCCCAGTTCCACAAAGGCCATGGTCTCCAACCCCCTGATTACCTTGGTAGCCCTCTGGTGAACTTGCTCCAATTTATCGATCTCTCTCTTGTATTCAGGGACCAAAACAGAACAGACACTAAGTAAAGGCATGTAATCACTTCCTTTAATTGTCTGGCTGTGGTCGTGTTAAACAGCTCAAGATGTTGTTGGCCATCTTTGCTGCCAGATGACACTGCTGGGTCATGTTCAGCTTTCTATCTCTTAAGACCTCTAGGTCCTTTCCAGCAGAGGTGCTCCTTAGCGGGTCAGTCCCTACCCTGTAATTCTGCAAAGACTTACTCTTTTGCAGGAGCAAATCTTTGCATTTGTCTTGCTGAAATTCATAAAGCTGATGATGATCTATTCCTCTAGGCCCTTCTGAACAGCAGACCCGCTCTTCAACGTATCAACTGGTCCCCCATCTGCAAATTTGATGAGTGTGCACTGTACAGGTCAGGTTCTTTGGTAGCTCTGCTCCACTGCTACTGTTATATTCTTTTTAGTAGCCAGAAACCTTGAAGAATTAAATCTAGAAAGTTGTTTTATCACATTAGTCTATCCAGCTGCTCTGCGTACATGTGTTGTAGACTCACCGAGTCATGTCATTTGGAAGGGACATCCAGAAGGCATCTGGCCTAGCTCCCTGCTTGAAGCAGGTCTAGATAGAGCAGGCTGCTCAGGGCTGTGTCCAGCTGAGTTTTAGATCAAGTTCTGCATCCTTGGACCTCCAAGGATGGAGATTGTACAGCCTGTGTGGGCACCCTGTTCTAATTTCTGACTGCATATCTTTTCTATTTGCATCTAATTGCCTTGTTTCAGCTTGTGTCCCTTGCCTCTTGCTCCATTACTGTCAGAGTCCCAGGTCCTGGAGGGAGGACTGCAGTGGCTTTCTTCATAAATCAGTTCTAGCAGCTCCAGTTTGGGTAAGAAAGGACTCTGAAGGGACAGTTATAAAACTATTGAAAAGAGAGCCTAGGATGCTACTAGAAAAGTGTAGTCACTGCAGTATTCATAAAGCCCTTCTCTGCTTGACAGTCACAATCCTCTTTTTCTCCTTTGTATGTTTCTGGATTGGCAGCATGTCTGTAAGGTAACAGTCAGTGTGAGAAGTGGAGCGTCATCGTAGAATCATAGAATGGTTTGGGTTGGAAGGGACCTTAAAGATCATCTAGTTCCCACGCCCCTGCCATGGGCAGGGACACCTTCCACTAGACCAGGTTGCTCAAAGCCCCATCCAGCCTGGTCTTGAATGCCTCCAGGCATCAACAGCTTCGCTTGGGCAACCTGTTCCTGTGCCTCTCCACCTCATAGTGAATAATTTCTTCCTTATATCTAACCTAAATCTACCCTTTTTCAGTTTCAAGCCATTCCTCCTGGTCCTGTCACTTATGTGCCCTTGTAAAAAGTCCCTCTCTGGCTTTCTTCGAGGCCTCTTTAGCTCCTGGAAGGCCGCTGTAAGTTCTCCTCAAGAGCCTTCTCTTCCCCAGGCTGAACAACCCCAGCTCTCTCAGCCTGTCTTCACAGGAGAGGTGCTCCAGCCCTCTGAGCATCTTCCTGCCCCTCCTCTGGACTCACTCCAGCAGGTCCATGTCCTTCTTACCCTGGGGGCCCCAGAGCTGAACGCAACACTCCAGGTGGGGTCTCACAAGAGTGGAGTAGATGGGGAGAATCACCTCCCTTGACCTGCGGGCTGCGCTTATTTTGATGCAGCCCAGGATTCAGTTGGCTTTCTGGGCTGCAAGCAGACATTGCTGGGTCATGTTGAGCTTCTTGTCCACCAGCACCCCCAAGTCCTTCTCCTCGGGGCTGCTCTCCACCCATTCTCCACCCAGCCTGTGTTTGTGCTTGGGATTGCCCCGACACAAGTGCAGGACCTTCCACTTGGCCTTGTTGAACTTCACGAGATCTACACAGGCCCACCTCTCAAGGCTGTCAAGGTCCCTCTGGATGGCATCCCTTCCCTCCAGTGTGTTGATCACACACACAGCTTGGTGGGTTTGGCAACCTTGCTGATGGTGTATTCAATCCCATTGTCCGTGACAAAGATGTTAAACAGTGCCAGTCCCAGTACCAACCCCTGAGGAACGCCACTTGTCACTGGTCTCCACTTGGACATCCAGCTGTTGACCCAACTCTTTGAGCGTGGCCATTCAGGCGATTTCATATCCACCAAGTGGTCCATCTATCAAATCCATGTCTCTCTAATTTAGAGACAAGATTTTTCAGGCAGGACAGTATTAAATGCTTTGCGCAAGTCTGTTACTTTGTGCTGAAGGAAATGATGAGCATCTGTGAGCTGACTGCTGCTTATTGCTGATTGCAGCCAACATTACTTGATTTCCTCCAGTTACTTAATAACATCTTCTTGAACCTAGCCGTACAGGAAATGCTGCAATAATACTCTCCAAAGCAAAAATGATAATTACTCAAAGACTGAAAATTTATTGCACTTAAAATATATAAGGGGGATATATTTTCCAGTTCTCACTTCTCTTGTGATGAGAGCTGTTCAACCTTTCCCAGAAACAGCACACTTTAGGGTGAACTGTTTGCATTTTAAGTCCTACTATGTACAAATATTAAGGCTTCCATTTCTTTCTCCCAGCTTTCTTTTAATGCCTTTGTAGGACCTATCTGCTGGCCACAACAGTGTGAAGTCTGCTCTCCATATACTGAGGTTCCCTTGTAGCAGAACTGTTGTTAGACCAGATCTCCTTGCTGCTTGGGACAGAATCAGTGAGGAATATGAATTCAAGTGCAGATGGGGCTAAGTAGGTAGGAAGCTTTGTAGCAGACCCAAGCCCTACTTATTAGGAATCTTTCTTAAATCAAGAAAAACTTCCCAAGTTGAAAGTTGTAGACATTGGCTATGGGATGTTCTCAGTTGCACCAACTTCCAATTTTCCCAGTCAGAAGCTGTTCTTTAGGAAGTTGATACCACAGAGACTTTCTTGAGCCAAATTTTTTAATGATCTATTAGTGATGGATAACAAAGGAAGCCTCTTAACCAGATTTCCGTGGTTTACCGTGCTGTATTCAAGACTTTGCTTTTTGTCTCAGTTCTGCTCCATAACCGGGCTGAGCTGTTGACTGCTGTCCTAAATCATTTTTGGTTTTTTTCACTGGTGGCCATTTATTTCACCATGAGAGGTTTTTGCATGCATGTGTTTGTCTTCTGCTCATGTCACTTGCAGCAGTCCTCCGGGATCTGTTCTGAGCCCCTCTATTGTTGACAATTTATATCTTGCCTGTGAGACAAGTTATTCATAAGTATAGGGCTTGGCTTTTGCTATTATGCTGATGAAACCCAGATTTATATTTCACTTAAACTGGATATTGATTCTGCTGTCTCTGCATTTGAGGCTTGTTTGCTGGACATAAAACTTTAAATGCAACTGAATTTCCTCCAGCAGAATGCAGATAAAATCAAAGTGCTGTTTTGGGACTCTCTCCAGGACTTTTGGAGGTATTGAGATTTACTTCAATGAACCCTGACAGCTTCTTTGGATTTTAAATCAGGATTTTGGGGTTGGGGTCTGTTTGGTTTGGGTTTTTTGCTGGAAACTTCAGTAGGATACTTAGATAGATGCAAAAGTTGCACCTTCAGAAATGCTGAAGTGGCTTTAGAAGCTCATGCTGGTCGAAGGGACTACAGCCCCCAAGTGCTTAGGTCACTGTTCAGGAGAGCACTTTTATTCTCTAAAGAGAAGATCTGCATAAGGATATTAGCACCTGCCAGGTTTCAGTGGGTTTTTAAGAGGCATTGAGGTGCCCACTGTCCCATACTCAGAAATAATTACTTAGATCTTTGAAATTCCCTTTATCAGTTTGTCCATCTGTACATTTAGATATCTGCATTTTCTAGAGCATCTGGCCTTTTAGGTATTTCTTGGAATGCTGCCTGAGATCCTCAGCTGTGTTAAACAGATGAAATTGTATAAGGTCCTGAAAAAAACCCACCTGACTTCAACTTTATAACTCATGAGGCCTAATGTGTTTGCAAGTGTAATATTTTAATTTCTGGAATATTTCTGAAACAGAGTGTGTAGACCTTTCTCAGGAATTATTGAGGGTGGCGTGCACTGTTACCATATAGCAACCTATAGAGTCAGACCTGTTTTTCTCAGCCAAGAGAAGGCTCTTTGGAACAGAGACTTGGGGCATTTAGTGCTATTCTGCAAAGCAGAGCTGTCAGAGTATGGTGTGATTTCCATGCGAGTGCAATGTCACTCCTCCGCAATTGCTTTTAATTGAGTGCTTAAGACTGTTTCTTTAGATTAATGGCTTAATGTCTTCCTGGTTTAGGACACATCCTTATTTCCATTTGGCAGACACGGAATATGTGAACGACAGAAAAGTAGGATTGTCCTTTTTCAGAAATTTTATGGCTCCCTGTAGAGGTTTATTCTCCAGGAGGACTAGCCAGTGCACCAGGACAGGGTCTGCAGCACTGGAGCTGGCTGCCTCCGACCACTGTGGGAGGCACAGTATCCCTCTTGCTTGTGAAGCACGCTTCTCACGCTCCAGTTAATGCAGCCAAGTAAAGTGCCTAGGAAATACCCTGAGATATACCAGGGCAAAGGTTTTTTGAGTCCTCCATCTTGAACTATCAAAGAGAAAACAAATCATATGCTGCCTTTGGAGAGATAAAAGGAAAAAAAATGGCTGCAAAGTCATGAAGATTAAGGAAGGACCAACTACACAGAGTGCGGAATACGTCAGCCCTCTTGGTCACTTTTCAGAGATGGCAAGAATGACACTTGGTTTACCAGTTTGTCAAATAATTGGCTGAGATCCAGTTTGTGGTGCTTAGTTACTGACAAACAGCTCAGTGACTTCTGCAGCTTAAAATGGGGTGAAACTGGTTTTCTGACTGGCTGGTGATGGATAGTCACCCATTTGTAGTACCCCTCGTATCTGGCTCCTTTTCATTGTTTGAATTCACCATTTCTTCTTGTCTCCCTGACAGAAAGATACACTACAAAGTAGTGACATAAAATGAAATGTAGTTCGTTCTTTCTTTCCCTGCTTGTTATCCCCTCTTCGTTTTGTTTGGAAGAGTGTTTTTTCTTACAAGGTTTGTTGCGCTCCCTGCTTCCAAGTAAAGAGAGATTCTCATGCTACACCTGCATTACGCTACTGAGCTTCCGAAAAGTAAAGCAGATATAACTGTATTGTTTCACTGATGTAATGGCAACACCTACTCTAAATACCCTTTTGCAGAAAAGATGCTTTCTTTCCCCCCGTAGAGGGTACACAGTAGGGAGGAGGTCCATTTGAAACCACACAATTTCATTAAACCCTGCTTCAGGCACTATGTTTCTGTTGTCAACACTATCCTAAATTCAAATATGTAAAGAATACACTGATGCAACAAACCTTGACTTTTGTTCATTAAACTGAATATGGATATTGGACTGGATTTGTTGGCTTCCAGATTTACCAGTGAGACTGTTACAGCACCGCTCTTGCAAGACCCTTCTCAGTAAATTGTGATTCTGACATATTCAAAACCACGGCAAGCTATCCTTTAAAAAGACATTAATGTGAGTGCCAGGGGAAAATACACTCCAGGGCTGTAGATGACTTGATATGATTTCCTTGATTGTATCTTTTTATTTATGAGGCATAATTTATGACTGCTGAAAAGCAAACTAAAATGAGTGATGACTAACTACAGCCAAAGTAATAAATCAGAAGCAGAGAAAGAAGTGGTGATTTTGATCGAATCTATTGAATTAGCTGTTGTCCTTAGCCATTATAGGTATTGGAAAGACCTTTTAATATCTGCTTATCTCTCTCATGGGAACTTGGTAACTATCTTATTATACACCCATAGGAAACAAATTATTTCATTTTCTACCTTTCAGAGTTAAATCTGTTTACATCTCTCATTAATTACTGGTGCTATACTATGTTATATAAAATGAGCTTCCTCTAGAATCCGATAATTTTGTTTAAGTCCCAAAGTGTTTGCCTGTTCTCATTCCCTTTCCCTTCCCCAGAGTGGTTTTAGTACTTTTATTTTTAGCATTTGAACATGGAGATGAATAGCAATGTTAAGAGGCTCAAATTATCACCATGCTAGAAGCCTGGATCTAAAATCTATGCCATTGTATGTTTACAGCCTCCCTAAGGATGCCAACAATGTTGAAGAGGAAAAAGTATGGGTCTGAGTATGGGCAATCAGAAAGCACACATTTGCTTACTTTTTTTTTTTTTTTTTTTACTTTTTGTGCCCCTGGTCACGAGTGGACACGACGCTTTCTTGCCTTTGCTCTGTTCCGTGTAGATTGCAACCACTTTTGAAACTTTCTACTTTGCTAATACCTGGCTGACACTATCGTGCCCAGATGTGAATACATTATCCTAACGCTGAATGCTAGATTTTGGTAGACAAGCTTTGTGCTCTGGGCTGTACTGACGTTGCACAAGTAACTCCAAATTACCCAGGCTGCCCATGAGTCAGTTCTGATGAGAAGAAAGACTCGTGAAGGGTGCTGCAGCTGATGAGGAGGGGGAGCTTCTGATTTTCTCTAATTTTAACTAGCCAAGATTATGGTCTCTTCAGTTTTCTTGTAGACTGCTATTTGAACACAACTGAAAATTGGGTGCTGTGTTTCTGAACTTACCGATGCATCTCTTATATACCCCTAAAATATCTTCTGATTGGAAAAAAATTATGCTGTGAAAACTGCATTTATGCAAGTGTAGGGTTAGAAATTGAACAGATCTGATTCAAGAAATCCAAAGCAAAGTCTCAAAGTAGTGCTGTGTCTTTGCGACCTCCATGAAGCAACTCTAGAAAGAGTGGTACGAACTCCGCTCTGCTACCATTTATCTCTCCTAGCACATGCCAAGTAGTGCCAGCATTGAATCCTTTTTGGGAAAGACGAGCAGTCACAGGTGTGTGCAGTCTGTGGATGCCCTAAGGGCAGAGACCCAAGTTGTACCTGACTTAGACACAGGAGTAAAAGTTATGTGTGCATGTGAAATGTGGTGGCTTGATATGACCTTGTGGTGCCCCGGGAACTACAGCACTAACTGCCCTACAGCTTTAAGCAGTGCTCAAAGCTGAAGGTAGGTAGTGTTTTACTAATGAGACTTATTTTAAGGCAAAAGGCTGTTTTCTGAATGCCTGCAGGAGCTTACTGCAAGCTGCTGCCACATAAAGAGCCGAGATCTTGTCCTTCACAGAGGCAACTGTGAGGCACTGCAGATTAACAGCAGGACAGAGCAGTATGATGCACGGTGCCTCTACGTAGGGCAGATACGGTGGGAGCCAGAAGTTGCTGCTTGCTGGTAGTCAGCTGTTTGGCTCGCCCTCCCTTCTGCTGATGCCCTGCAAGCAGGAAGGGTGAGAAGCACCTGGCCTCAGTGCAAAGCAGAGTATCCCAGGTCTCCCTGACCTGGGAATTCAGCAGGAGGTCAGGACTGCTGCCTTCAGACAGGCAAGGTATCGCCAGCCAGTCCACCCTTCTGCCTGCTGCTGCCTTGCCAGGCTTCAGCAGAAGTGAACGAGATCTCTCCGGTAAGGGAGAGTTTCTCATTCTCTGTAGGCTGTCAGCTGCCTGAGGCTCCCCTTTGCAGAACAGGAGAGATTTCCCACCTGGGGACTTCTCGGTCAGTCCCTGTGTTTGCAGCTGTAATACCTGTCACGTTGTTCGAGCCAGGTCTGAGATGCGAGTGTTGTGAACTGCAGACATTAGTGCACGCACAACATCCTCTGCCAAAGCGCTGCTGTCGGCTGTGGTTGCACTTGTTCATGTAATTGGAGTTGTATGATCAAGGGATTGCTTTTTTGTTTTGGGGAACTTTGGCCACACACTGTGTTTTCTGCCTTAATCTGGTACTCTCTTTGCCCTTTTATTGGGGGTTGAGTGCTTTATTTTGGCAGCTTCACCTTCTCTTTTTCCTCACGGCAAGGCCATAGTGCTGACCTGGTTTATCATTGCCTTTCCTCTTCTAGTGCCTTTCTTGCACTGCAGCACCGGGGGAGCTGTGGAAGCATATAGTCAGACATTTCCCTCAGTTCCCATTAGATTGTCCTGTATGGCGTAAATACCTTCACATATGATCTCAATTTGGTGAAAGAAAAACTTTTTTAGTTTAAAATGTAGCTTCCTCAGTAAGGATCTGGGGTTTCAAGTGTGTTTCAGCAGATGAAACTGTGTGGCTCAGGGATGGAGTAAGTCATCTAATAGGCTTCTTCCACTGTTAGAATCTACAGTACCATGATCTTTTTGCATCTGCGCCTGAGGGTTGTTGCGATTTTGTTGTCCTTTATGGAGGAGTTGTTACTCAGCTTTACTGAGCTCAGACAGGCTGGGCTCACCATGGTAGGGCTGTGGCCATCTTCTCAGCCCTGCCTTTCCTGCTCCTCAGAGGTTTTGCCCAGTCTTGCTGTGCCAATAAACCTTGAGGTTGTCCTGTGATCATTTTGAGACACAGCTGATCACTGGTTTCTTCCAGGAGCAGAGTTCTGTAAAGGCTCATTTATGATGGAAAAAAGCTTGGTTACCTGTAACTAGAATTCTTCAGTCCTCCGAATATGCGGTCTCCAGCGAGGTTCCCCCCCTCCTCTCTCTGGCCCCTCTTCAAAGTGCAGCCTGGGCCAGGGGCCAGCAGGTTGATAAAGCCTTTAAACAGTAACCGTGGGGCTGATTCTGGAGCTTTCTCCTGCCTTCGGGGGGACAGTGTGGCCAGTAGTCGCAGCACATCTTTTGGCAGGGTGCAGAGCCATTCGCTATGATGTCAGACTTAATGCTTTTGGCAGCAGTATATTCAGAAAGTCAAGTTATAAGAAACTTTTGTTGGCTTTCTGCTGTCTGTCCTTTGCCATTCTATACATTTCTGGGATGCGTTTGCTTCTTGTTTGCCCCCTGTTCCTGCGTGCTCTTTTATAATCTTCTTAGATTATAAGCAGCCGGTAATACAGCTGCCTATTAAATTTTTTACATTTCTCTATGAATGCAGTTAAACATTTTTGGTACTGATTATATCACAATTTAGAAGACATATCTGTGATCCCAAAAAGCTTTTTACAGAAGTCCAAACCATGAATTTTCAGTTTAACCAAGCTAGCCAGGCAACGGCTTTAATTTGTGACTGTTCTGTGGTGATTTTTTGAGGAGCCGTGACCACACCTCTGATTTTAACTGGCACTCCTCATTGTGGCTTCTGTTGCTATGCTGTCACATCTCTTCATGCAAAGAAGTGGCTAAACACCAGCATTTCCATCTGCAGTCAGTTCTGGGCACTTAACTGCTCCGAGTTTCCAGCCACTGACCAAGATTTACTTGGATGGCAATTCTCAAAGGGAGATATTTTTACACCCACCCATCCTTTTACAGATGGTTGAGCAGAAGCAGAGGGAGTTAAGGGAATCCAGCTTAGGTCAGTGTATACCCAGAATTTAGATCCACAGAAGTCCTGTTTAGCTGTCACAGCTGTTTCAGAAGCTGGCGTTAGAGAGTTTCATGGACACCTAGAGGTTTTCTGCTGGCAGGACTGAGTAGCTGCTGTCTGTCTAGAAGGCATACTCAGAGCATGCCCGTCTGTCAGGCCCACACACACGTGACCATGACCTTAGCCTTTTTTCAAGAGGAACAGGCATGTGGTGCCTGGAGGATGGGCCATAACCTCAGCTCCCTGCCACCTCCCTAGGGAAGGGCTGGGCTGGGGAACCATGCCTGCTCCCGCTTGCTCGTGCTCTGCCCAGTCAACCATGAGTTCACTGTGTTCATGCAAAGTCAATCAGCTCCAAAAGGTGCCCTGGGAGCACCCCAAGTATAAAGATGGGTCATCCTCTTGGGCATTCCCACTCTGGAGGGCGGCAAGTTTGACCACCTCCACTGGAGCATGTGTTTGAACTGAATTACCTGCCTCCTGGAGGAGTCCTTTAACCACTTAGCTGTAGAATGAAAGGGGATGATCATCTCGCTTCCCATGCCAAAACACTAAGACGGTGTTTTGAGATAAAGACACCTTGTTTGCCTGAAATAAGGCTTGTTTTCTGAAAGACAAGGTGCAGGCACCTGTGATAGGAGAGGTATTGACGGAGGAAGGTGTGTCCATCTAACCCTCAATGAGGCAACTGCTTCCCAAGTAAGTTGTATCCCTCTCTCCTCCAAAATTCCCAAGGGATCCCATTCTGAGGCCCAATTCCTGTGCTACACAGGAAGCTTTTGTTCCTTTGTTTAAAAAAAAAAATATTCAGTTTTGCTGTGGGCAGCTTGCTTGGCAGATCAGGTCCGACACCGCTACGCTCCGTGCTCAATAAGGCCACAGCCTGGATATAACTAGAGCATCTGAGCTCAGGCCAGTGCCGAGTCGATGCCAGTGGCACACTCGGAACTGTCCTTACCGTACGTGGCTCATTCTTCCCACAAAGAAATATGTCCCTTGAAATGAACGGCTGCGGGTAAATCTTGGTGGCAGCTCGAACTGAACTGAGATAGAGGGTTTGACCTACTGCAGTAAAGTGAACAGAGTTTGACTTTATGAAAAGTTCACAACAGAGATACATTACTGATTTCGCTGAAAATGAAAGTGCTTTGGCTGAGCTTTTTATCATAGGGTGTCATCTGTACTTATGTAGTGTTTCACTGGATGGTGCTCTATGTTACTGACGGAACCAGGCAGGAACTTTGGGTTTGTAATTGGCAGAACCCCAGTCTCCAAAGCCATTGTAGTGGGTTTTGGCTTTTTTCCTTTCCCAGGCTCCTTGTGAAGTGTCCTGTGGTCTTGGAACTTAATATTGCAAGCTGGGAAGACTCCAGGGTCAGTTTTGCAGACCTCTTATTTCTAAACCTCTTTTTTTTTTTTTTTTTTTTTTTTTTTTGAGGTGTACTCCCAACATCCACGTCCCCAGAACCTCTGCCCACAGTAGATCACATAAGAACATGTTTTACTGTACTTAGAACCACTTGACGTGAAAGCTTACTAAGGAATACTTATACTAAAAATCGCTCAGACAGTCCTCTTGTATTGCCATTTAGATCTATCATTCTGATTGATCACTATGTGGTTGGCTAATATTGAGCCTAATTTAACCCTATATGCTCACGCATCCATCTATTCTGTCTATTGTACCTGACATTCTACAAATTACTTACTCATGCAAATGATGACCTAAGGCAACCTTTTATGGTATTCGTGTTTAATTATACAAATGCTTTTTGATAAATAAGATTATACATCCTTCCATATGTTTATTCACTCCTTGATGAAAGCAAAATTTAATTTTCATGCAGATTTGTTGGAGAGTGTGTTTAATAAGTGCTGAGTTTTATGTAGTCTGCAGTTAACTCTGGTTTTGGGTAGCTGACAAAATCAGTAGGCATAGTTCATAGAGACATGTGGTTTTTAATCAGGCCTTATTCAAGCTGCTAGATTTTGAAATCTTGGAACCGAAGCCATTGCCTTGTGCTCATGCAATAAAGCAAACGTTGTGAAAATAAATGAGAGATGCTGACTTTACATTTCAATGGACTTTATTTATATTATGAGTTACTGAAAATGTTGCCAAATGACCGATACGTTAATATTTTTAAGAGAGGGGTATTCCTGTGAAACTTTCTGGTTTTAAAGAGTAACTGGAGTTTGGCTTGTGTGATTCAGTCAAGGTGAATGTCACACAGTGCCAGGCTGGGTTCATGGGTCCTGCTTGCATACGTGAAAAAAGTGTGTAGAAGGGAGACCTTGGCAGGACTGGGTGTCAGTAAGTATTTCTGTTCAGATATCTTTGAAAACATTCTCACTGTTGATCACAGCTTCTCAGGGAGTCCTCGTTGCATGGTATGATACAGACTATGGTGGGAATTCAGAGTTTGGGAATCAGGTGTGAAGAAGACACGTGAATACACACTGCCGGAGACATGAAATTTGCTTCTTTTCCCCTAAATGTAGCAGTGGGAAATATTCCAGTCTTCTGTTAGAGAGTCACTAGGTCAATGCAGGTGCTGGGCGGCAGTCAAGGGACATTCTGCACAGGTGTCATTGCACTCATTTTTCTCAGTGTCAGTACCACTGCAGTAGCATCCCTTACTAATTATGAATGTTCTGTAGGCTAGAGGCCTTCACTAACGGTTTCTCTGTTTTTGTGTGCAAAGGTGTGGTCAGTAAACTCAGCAGGACGGACGCCGAGCAGGTGGTCCCGCTGCCGGACAGGCCCTGCCCCTCCCGAGGGCCTGGGAGCTCCTGTCTTCGGCACAGTGGCATCCACAGTGGCTGTGGTGAACATCAGCCCCCCTCTGAAGCCAAACGGGGTGGTCAGTATCTACAGGCTGTTTTCTAATGATACTACAGGGACCGATGTGGTGGTGAGTATTGTCAGCACTAGTTCTGTACTCGCATTTGAGCTTGTAATTTTCTAGCTTTAACGAATTTGTTCTTGCAAGCTGCTGCTGTTGGTGACAGGCTGATTTCCTCTCCTGCACTCATATCGTTAACTGCTCTGCAATGCTCTCTTCTGGCCAAAGTGCCACTGACGCTTTCACTCATCTAAATGTGCTTCTCAAGGAACTAACCTCATCATTAAACACTTCTGATGTGGTAACGTGCAGTGACAATGTGATGGGAATCATAAGTATTGTTCAGGGGCGGCTAGCCATCCAGACAAAACACTCCCAGACAGCTCCCACCCGTCCAAATGGTGCAGGTGATTGTGTGCCTGTGAATGTGAAGTTGAGATACTGTGCACGAGCTTCCTTTAAAATCTTTCTTGTTGGTAAGAAGCATTTCGTAGTAAAGAACTGAATAGTGCAAGTAGCCAAGCAACTTCTATGTTGGGTGTCTCAGCCTAGAAACCCTTAGGTGTCCAGAAATGACTGGTCTCAGCTTAGGAAGCCTGCAGGGCTTCATTAGAGTTATAAAACAGGGAAATGTGGGGAAACGTTAGAGCTGTGTAAGGTGCCTGGAACAGTTACCACTGAATCAGTGCAAAATATGTGTATACCTTTTGTCTCTAACACTATCTGTTTGGGTTTTACATGTAAGTAAATATTTGTATGGGATTTTCTCCTTTATCCCATCTTGTTTAGCCTGGAAGTGCTAGGGGCACCTTCCCAGGTCATCAGGCCTGTCTCTGTGCTTAAGTTGCCTACTGACTGCACATTATGCATTTATTCCTTCCAGTGCAATTGGCTGTGTCCGTGTCTGACTCAGCCAGTTCATCTTGTTGGTGCGTGCATGGCCCTCCATTTCCATCCCCTCAAACCCACCATGCCACTGGCTCGTCTCTGTCTCTGGCATCAAGAAGTACCGAGTGCTTTGCTCGCTTGACTCTTTCCTTCCTATATTTTGCTGCACTCTGCTAAATCACATGCTGCCAAGTGAGAGCAGATGTTGCCCCTTTGTTGGTGTTTTCTACATATTTTTGTTTTGTTGGCTTAAGAAGCTATACCCACAAATGACTACAGCCACAAGGAGAAGTGCCAGTTGCTGCGAGCAGTTTAGAAGGCGGCACCGTTTCCTTTGCCAGAACTGCCAGGCCTCCCTTGCTGAGCATAGGAGAGGTTCCTAACAGGCTTGCCCAGCACCACGGCCGTTTGAGTGCAGAGCCAGCAGCATGTTGGCCCTCAACTTGGAGGTACCTACCGGAGGGCACGTTCTCCTGTCTGTGAGTAAACTGACACACCAGGCACGGTCATACCACTCTGCCCAGTGCCACCTCCTGTGTCCACACTGGGGAAGCTTGTGAGTTACGCATGAGTATTTGCTAGAACACTTATCATGGAGCTATTATCCACAGTAATTTCTTTTTGCTTCAGTACCACTTATGGCAGAGTTTCCCCTTGAAGGTTTTCTCTGTTCCTGAGAATGACATTTGCAAGTTGACATACAGTGGTCACAGCTCAACTTAAGGCATCTGTGAGGCCACTGATGACATGGTCTTTTCCTTTGAACAGTGCCCTTTAACTTCATAATGAGAAAAAAATGAATGCAGAGTTCCCAATGCACAACAGCTGCATTAATGTCAGACTTAAAGGACATGCAGAACCTTGTGCCAGTCTTCTTCTGGAGTTAATTCACCTCCATAACTCTTATTTAGTACTTGTGGTGCGTGAAGCTGTGACAAGTTCCCTCTTAATTTTTATAGCTGTCAGAAGGGACTGCCACCCAGCAGACAATACATGGGCTAAAACCTTTTACCACATACTCCATTGGCGTGGAGGCCTGCACATGTTTCAACTGTTGCAGCAAAGGACCCATGGCCCAAATGACCACGCAGCCGGCTCCACCCTCAGAGCAGCCCCCCCCCCAGATCCGCACCGTGACCTCCAGGAACGCCTCTTTCCAGTGGAGCGCCCCTCAGTCACCCAACGGCATTGTCACCAGGTAGGAGCTGCCACTCAGCCAAACCTGCACGCCTCAGCTAGGGGGGTGGTGGCAGAGCATTTTGAGCTGGAATGGTGGGGCTGAGAGCACTGGGTGGTTGTGGTAGCCATGCTCCTCCTTCCCTGTGGTGGTGGTGGTAGCCCCGGTGGCCTGAATACCATCTGAGAGGTGTTTGCATGCAACAGTTGCTTTTTTCCTGAGCAGGATACTGGGGAGGATAAAGGAGGAGAGGATGAGCTGTTGTGAGTGGAGGCAATTGTCTGACAGCTGTGGTTGCACAGCCAAAAAGTTATGAGCTCAAATGGCAGTGGAGCCAGCTGCATCCTGTAGTTACTAAGGCAGATCCTGATTTGCAGAAGGGAGCAGCAAGGTAACAGGCATCAGCACTTTCATTGCGTGTGTGCTCGCTTACCACCACCATTGCTCAGAGGCATCTTACCCTTGGGGCTAAAATCTCCAGCAGAAAAAATGGCATCAGGTCCGTTTTCTTCTCCAGTAGCCAGATATACAGCAGTTGGGATGAGATGTACGATTGGCAGTTATATTATTAAGGCTCTTGATGGATCAAAATCTCAACTTTGTTCTCAGCTATGAGCTCCATGTGTATATGGCTTGTCCCCTGAACCTACAACCAGCAGTGAAGGCTTGCAGTCCTGGCCCAACGGAGGTGAAATATACAGGAAAAGGACAGAGTGCCAACGTGTCCAACCTGGAGCCTTACACAACTTACAACCTGCGAGTTGTGTCTTACAACTCTGTTGGCAGCAGCGCCTCAGAATGGATTGGTTTCACTACAGAAAAGGAGCGTGAGTATGAGAACTGGTTGAGCGATCACCAATGCCCGCTTCTGATGCACAGGGCTGCGTAGCACCAAATGACTCCTCCACCTCTGTGAAAGATGATGTCCCCAGAAACCTGCTCTTCTGTGTCACTGTGCCTCTGCTGCCCATTCATTGAAATTCTGCTCTGGGGCTTGACTGCTCATTCCTTCAAAAATATTTCTTTGCTCATCATCTAATACCATATCCTCTGTCTTGGGAGCCTGGAAACCTTTTATTTTACTGAAAATGGGCAGCAAAGCTGCAGAACATAAAATGTTCAAGTGTTAATAGAAGGGTGATGTGTAGTGATCAATACACTGACATAAATAATCTGTTGGAAAAGTGGAGATCTTGAAAGAGAAATGGTGATTCTTTTCAGGAACAATCTTACTGTCCTAATTCATGCCACGCTTCTGCCAGGTCTCATGAGAGTTTTTCTTGGATGCCATCTGAATGATTGGATCCTTGTTGACACTGAAGTAGGAATTTTTTGCTATCTATCTAACCACCACAGGCAGTACTTTAAGGCCATGTGGTGATCTGCATGGAAATTAAGCATGCAGGACCTGTGCCTACCGTCAGGATAGATTTTGCCATCAAAACTGAATTTGTAGTAGTCTAACATCAGCTTTTATTAAAAAGTTCTCCACTGCTGTTGCCAGAGCCATTTCATAACAGATGAGAGGGGCATTTCACCTCAGCTTGCCAGGTAGGGGCAAAGAGGATATTCACTTTTAATCATAGGTCTTAAGCCAGGGTTTCAGAATCACCTTTCTAATTTTTAGAATTTTGCATCGCTTGGTAGTTCTGCCTAGCAATTACTAAAAATTTATCTGCTATATCCTTAGCTGAAATTTTCAAGTGGAACAGCCCCAGAATTTCTTTAATATCACCACTGAAAAAAAGAAAAATGCCCTTATCTCTAAACCTGTGTTTTATTAAATCACAAAAGTAAAAAGCTGGAACACGATAATGAACTTTTAAATGGAGAAAAATTGTAAGGAACTGGTGATACAGACAGAAGGAAGGAGTTTGAAAGGCATTTTTACACCCCCACCCACGGGGTCCACAAGCCCTCTTCTTTCAGTCTTGCTTTTCTTGCCTTGCTGACCTCTTCACACCCGGTCTCCTGGGTCACTGTGACCCTCTCCTTCCTCTTGCCGGGGGGTTGGCTTCAGTGACAGTGGGAGATTAGCAGCACGGTGCAGCTGGACAAGCAACTTTCTTATGAACAAACCAGCGTATACTGGGCACATGGCATAATGGCAAAGCCACAAGGAAGGACCACCTCAAACTCAACCTAAGTCTTGTCAGCAAGCTGTTGAGCCCAACTAATGAGCTCTTCCTCCCTGAAGTGAGTTCTGGGGTTCTGTTCTCTCTGCCTGTGATTTGCTCTTGCTTTTCTGAAACCTCAGGTTTTCATGTGTGTGCGTGTTAAAAGATGATCTTGGGCAGTTTCTTGGGGCTTGCAAGAGGCTCCCCCTTAGCAGCTGGGTTCCCACAGCCCAGCATGCTGCAGCTGAACTTGCACAACCTCCCGTGTCTCCCTGCCCCCTCGCCTTAAGCTAGATTTTAATTTATACAGTTTTAGTGTCTGTACTACATACACAAAGGCAAAGAAAGGGAGTTCTAGGTTTTTATTTTGAAGATATATTTCTGCTTTCTTAGTGTAGAGGCTGGCATGCTACAGCAGGTTTCTCTTTTCCCTTTTGTATCTTTCCTACTCATACACGTGTATATGAGAGGGAGTGCATGCAACAGGGAGCTTGTGTCATGCAGAGTCTCTTCCTCTGCGCTGTCATGCCTGTTGGCTAGAAATGAGCTTTTTTACCTTCTTTTGTAGCACCTCGGTACATGGCTCCCTTCTCCATTGTCAGCAATTTATCTACCATCCACATAGACTGGAGTCGCACTTTTGTGCTCAACGGCCGCCTGAAGGAGTACGCGTTAACAGAGAGCGGGCAGCGCATCTACAGCGGCTTTGACACCGAGCTGTATTTACCGAGGACATCTGACAAAAGTCAGTTTCAATCTCCTATAGCTTTCTCTCTGTGAAAGACTGCTGGGTGAGACTGCTGTGGCTCATTGTGAGGGTCGAGCTTTCCCAAATCCTGGAGCTGCATTGCAATTCCTTCCTTCAGGGCTATGCTCCGGGAAATGCATGGAAATCTGCAGATTCAGGAAAGACTGGAGCCTGAATTTTCATTTGGATCAAATTAAGTCAGTAGCTCTTGGAATCAGGCATGTTTTGAAATGCAGTTTCTCTTCAGAAATTTGCAATCTCTAAAATGCAAGGAAACTGACAACAAGGGGGAAATAAGAAGGTGAAAAAAAAATAAACAACCAAGAAAAAAATGTTTTCTGTTTTTCCAGACATTGGGTTCTTTGTATGTCAAAGGCTTTTATCATTTATATTTTACTTCCCTGATTACTGCAATGAGGCTAATACATTTTTTGTTTTACTCAAACATTCTTAACATGTTTGTATCAGCCATGAATGGAATATGAGAGATTTAGGGCAAAATGATGAACAAACTGAAAGTTGCCAGGCACATGTCATTGGAAGAGGGAGGTTTGGGTGGTAAAATAGGAACATAATTTATAGCAACATCATAGTGGTGACTACCTATGATCTGCCTCGGTTCATAGTTTAGCAGTTCAATACCCATGGATAAGGGATTATGTGATCTGGGACTTAGGTGGGTTATGATGGATTATGTGCTATATCTGCCTTGGCTTTTCTTAGACCTGTCCATCTCTGCTGGTGGATCATGGTGAAAAAGCAGCACCTACAGAATTTTGACTTCTGCTGACAGTATTTTTAATTTTTTTTGCTTTTTTTTGCTCAGCCTTTTTGTTTCAAGTGACCTGCATCACTGATGAAGGGAGCGCCATGACACCAGTCATCAAGTACAGCGCTGGAGATGGAGTTGGTAAATATGTGAAGAAATTACCTAGCACTTATTCACTGTAAGTGTTTGGGGTAGAAATTTGGTATCGTGTAGTACATGCCAGACAGGACAGCATCTCATTGCAGGATCAGGGGATTCCTTAGTGCCTTAGGGTATGAGGTATGTAGGCAATGTGCCTTTTTTGCCATGGATGGATTTCCGTTCCTTTACATCATGGTCAGCTTGGGATCCTCCCTCCAGACAAGTAATATTTTTTTCTTTTATTTTTATGTAAATATATTGCTCCAAAATATAGTGCTTTTTCCTGCTGAAGAGAGTCTGCTCTCTTCCAGATTTTACTTCTGAATTAAGAGTATCTTGAATTGTAACCCTGTCCTCCCTCATTCCTCCTCAGTTTGGCAACGAAAATACATATCCTCTCCTCCCTGCACCCCACCCCCGCAGCAAGGGGCATCCACCTGCTCCTTTCCTATGACCAGCCAGCCAGTCTCTGCAGTTTCACCTGGGATGTGTTCCTGAACCACTGTATGAGAATGCCACACGAGATGCTGTCAGGACCCAGTTTATAACACCTGCTGTTTTCCTTCTGTCCGTGAGGCCTTTGTCTGTTTTGTAGAAGCAAAAAGAGTTTGGTGTGGTGACATCCCAGTCACTTTTGTCCACTAAGTAGTAGACGCCTAATCAGCAAAAAGCTGGAGGTTTTTTAACCCCTTAGTTCCCTGGGAAGCAGACCTAAGCTTGAACCATTTCTAACCGACATATCGGTTTTAATTAATTTATTTATTAAGTTGCCTCTTGTTCAGCTCCTTAAAAGAGTTGTGCCTCATCTTTTGCAATTACTCTTTACATTGCATATCCCTTTTCATGTTGTCACACCATCCTTCTGCAGAATTTCAGGCAAGGCTGCTGTAAAGGCATTATAAAATGCCTTTTATAATATCCCAGTTGCTCTACATCCATCAACTTCCACACTCGGCTTCTCTGCTCTTTTGATTGCTGCTTGTACTGAGAGTCTAATGCAAACTCGATCAGCACTGCAGGCACCTTGCAGAAGAGGCTTGCCAGTGAAGGTGATGAAAATCCCTTAGCCAAGTGTCTGGATATGCATGGAGGATTGCAAATAACCAGGAAACCCTGTCACTGAGATTTCTTATGCTTGTGTTCTGTATAAGCAAAGACAACCAAGCGACTGTTTTTTCTAACAGGTGGGAGAAGGAGGAATAGAATGTTTCATGTTTGTTTTTGTATAAATTTATCACTCATTTCAGTTAAGTCTTCCTCCTTCTCTGTTTTTAACTGCACAGGCTTGCCACTACACAGTGCCAGAGAGAACGTCCTCCGTCTGTATTGCTCTGAAATTACTGTAGTCATTTCCACTCTTCAAGGTTACTTGGAGAACCCTTTTTTTTTTCTTGCATTCCACCTCCACTGCCTCCTCTCTCAAGAGCTGCTGATGCAGTGGTGATTTCCAGCCTAAGCAGCAATGCCAGAACTTTAAGCAGGGTCTCTTGAGGGTAGTAAGGTTTTTATTATAGCCCGCTAGCATATTGAACCATTATGCCACCTTGAACATAAGTGCAAATAGGCACATGACTACACAATTACTTAAATTTCTGCCTAATTTATTAGCGAGGAAAGGGATAACATATTGTTAAACGCTTTCTAAAATAACATTCCCTTTCTCCCCTAATCCCTCTTGATTTTTACAGGTCTGATCTTGACAACACCTGGAGAGAAGGACAAAGCGGAGTCCAAACGTGCAAAATTCTACAACGAGTTGTGGTTTGCAGTGCTGATGGTAGTTCTAGGTTTGATCCTCTTGGCTATTCTTCTCTCCTTAATTCTTCAAAGGAAAGTCCACAAGCAACCCTATGCACGAGACAGGCCTCCTTTAGTTCCACTCCAGAAAAGAACGTCGCCGATGAGTGTGTATTCATCAGGTGAAACCCATCCGGTACGTTTGGTAAAACGCTGTGTTGTGTATCCATCATTTACAGTTAATCCATCCATTACAGTTGTGTAACACTTTTATCTGCCCCCCACCCCCCAACACACACACACAGTTTTTCTTCCTCCTTCCACTGTTTTGTTGCACACTCGGTTACCGAATGAAGGCTGCTCAGTGTAGGAAAAGAACTGCCTGGTACCTAACACGGGCACAGAGAGCCAGGCTACAGGTGCTTAGCCCAAAAAGAGCCCCGTGGCACCTGGTCTGCAGCCCTGAAATGCTTCTGATGCCTGAGACAAACTTTGGATCTGGAGTCACAGAAAATACAAAGCCACTGATGCCACCTGATGTTAGTTGACATCTGCAATGGAGGTGAAAAAGTCTCGGCATGCTGTGAGAAGGTAGGTGATAAAATGTGCCTTTCAGAGGAACCTGTCCTGTGTTTCCAGCTATCTGATGGCTAACCAGGATCCATCCGACAGTCTTTGTCAGGTACCCATGAAATGTTCCTGCAGAAAGGAGGACTTAGGGGGAGGCTTCTTTCTACTATCCACATACCGCCAAGCCTGACTGCTCTAGGACGAGCTGCATGCCACCAAGGTTTAGAGTAAGGGCAACCAGGGAAACGCTAGGGACCTCCACAAGATGTGTGTGTGCATCTGTACACACAGAGCCACAGTGGGACCACTGCAGAGGTGGGAGGGGGACTGCTGGGGAGTGACTGGGAGGGAGGCTTTGTATCATTTTTATTATGACAAGTTAAAAATCTGTAAAAAAATGGATAAAGAGCATCTTCCACCATGTCGCATAGCAGTAGTGCTATCCTACCCTTTGAGGAAAAGCAAGACAAAAGGAATATGGCACTTGTTAGGAGACTGGGAGCAGCAGTGCCTTCCATTTCTGTGCTTCTTCCCAGCCACAGGCCGTGAGATGATTCTTCTTGTCACTTCTCAGCGTCTTTTTCCTGTGAGCACCATCAAGCAGGATAGTGACTCCTGCATCCTTCACGCATTCTGTTCCTTCTTGTCTCAGTGCCAAGAAGCTGCATCTGTGCCTCAACGAAGGAGCTCTTGGAAACAATAGGATTTCCAGTGTGCCCCTTCTTCTGGCAAAGGCTAAAAGCGTTAAGAAACTTCTTTTTTTTTGTCTCATGGTTTTGATTCCTTTTCCTCTACAGTCTGTCATGTTGTGTTGTTCCTCTTGACTTTAAAATGTCTTTGCCGTTGGCATGCCTGTGCAATTCTTTTCCATATTCCTGTCCTCTTTATTTTTTCCCCTTCCTTTTCATTTTTCCAGAAGCTCATGGACTTAATAGAAAAGAAGATTCTACAGTTCATCAGAGGAAGGACTTAATCTGAGAAGTTAGGATACAGCTACTAGGAAGTAGCAAAATCACTTGTGTTTTACAAGAGTTAGTGAGATCATGTAGCAAGCAATGCTGGCTGCCCACATGGTACCCAATGACCCGTTAAATAGTGTCTCATTTTTGCCAGTTCTCTACTCCCCCACATCCTGCTACATTGCTCCCCTTCACACCCTCTGCAAGGAACAGACTGCACCTGCGTTGCACCTTGCCCTGCCCTGATGCTTTTCCTCCCTCTCTTTAATCTCAGTTCGAGACCATTGCTGACACATCTGATGCATCAAGCAGTGTCACTCTCAAAAGATACACAATGCACTTTGAGGTAGAGTTGTTAGCTTGCAGAGTTGCAACGTGTGATGTGCCAGATGACCCAAAGAGCATGCACGAAGGCATCTTTCTTACATTGCATGCTTCTCCTGGTGGCTGAATTTCTTTTTCCTGGTCACAATAACAGGAAGTCTCCTAACATCCCCTTGCTGTGCAAGTCTGGGCTGTCGTGCTGGTAGTAAAACATCTTTGGCCCTCTGCCTGTTGGCTACTTTAAAAAAAAACAACAGAAAATTAGGGGGGAAAGTAGTAATCGGGGAAAGTCCTGTTTTAGAGGCTTGGGTGGGGTTTTTTTTCCTTCTTTTTAATTATATGATTATCCTACAATGGGGAAAGGTCCACTCTATTTTTGTTCTTCTGTCTATGACTGTGCATGATTTTTGAAGCATGGGTTTCTCTGTTCTCTTCCGCTCCTGCTTTGGTTTTGTTCAGATAAAGTGTTTGAGACCATGACCTTTATTTTTGATTTATTACTTTGTGCCTTCCTCATAGGGGCTGACAGATACAAAAATTCCGGGAGTTGGCTCTCCCACAAACAGCCGTGGTTTCCACATCGCATCTGGGGCAAGGAGACCAAGTCAGAGCCAGCTAAGTCACACATATTCCCCAGCCTCTCTTCATCGCAGTGTCAGCCAGCTGCTCGACCTCTACGACAAAAAGTCTCTTGTTGAGGAATCACCTTGGGATGCCATTATTCGCAATCATCATCGCACTACTGGTCGTGGCTTGGTAAGCACTCCTGTTCCTCTGTGATGCTGCTGTGCATGGTGAGCTGCTAGTGATTTGTCTGTCTCGTTGGGATCATGAAAAGGACTAAATATTAAAAGCTGCTGGAGGTACAGCCAAAAGACCTAGAAGGACGTGGTCAGATTAGATCCTGCCTACTGCTCTCTTCTGGAGCTGCAGGTGGTCACACACTGCTCTTACGGGATGTGAGGGGTCCACATGCCTTTGTCTATGATTCCCATTGAACCAGTAACTGCATGGTCTACCAGGGCTGTGCACCTTGAAGAATTCCCTTCTATTTGGTCAACACATAGGCCTTTCTCTCCGTGCATTTTAGCAAATGTACCTGTGCAAGGAGGGATGTCCTGGCATCCTTCACACGTTCATTGCCAGAAGCAGAAGCTTGTACTCTAGTGACTCCTGTTCTGTGACCTTGGGCTCAGTTGCTGACGAGGCCTCTCTGTCCTCTGCTCAGTCACAATGCTTGAATCTTCTGGCACGTGTGACAAATGACTTCCAAGTCTGCCCAAGGGGGACTGGGGGGGGACGGGCAGAGTATCTGTCTTTTAAAATAGGAGAGGACAGGATTGGCTGGTGTCACCAACATGGACCTGAACACACAAACACAAGAAGTTATGATTCTTAAGTAAAGGACAGTGGCAACTTCCCTTCCTGTCTGTCACCAGGGAACAGGCTTTTTAACCTGCATCCCCTGGCTTCCATCCTTCCCTGAACAGATGTGTGGGAAGTGGTTCGGGGGCCAGCGAGATGGGAGCGGTTGCTCCCAGAAAAAGCCAATAAGGTTCCTAAAAAATGGGGCAGATGGGAGTGAAAGGCATGTGAGGTACGAGTTAGAACGAGTGTGCAGTTATTGAGTGGATCTTGTTCAAAATGCAAAGTGAACTGGAGAAGGATGATCTGGCACATAAATCCAGACAGCTCCCTTGGGCTTTCACCTTCAGGACACCAAACAGCCCCAGAACCGGGGTGTTGCTACCACTGCTGCCGTACCTGCTTAGACCATAAAGATCAAGTAAGAAGATACTGACACTTAGCTGTAGGCAACCCCCCTATAGGTACAGGTTAACCCTCAGCCTGCATTCAGCACCTCATGGGCTTCCTGATTCAGTGGTATCGTAACTCAGCCTCAAGTCATTTTCTCGGAGCTATCACATCCTCATGATTTAATTCTTTGGAGACTAACAGCCCAGCCAGGGTGTACCTCTGTATGATCTCAGCCAAATGAACAGCTCCCAGTGCTAAGAGAGGAAGCCCTTGTTCCCTTGTTCTATCTGCTTATCTTGGGCCAACACCATGGTTTGGGTTAGCTTGCACCGCCCCACCCCCAGCACATGCTGCATGTTGGCATGTTAGAAGTTGTTTACAGAATAGTCCAATGAAATTTCAGACGTGGTAGGAGCAGAACAAAAAATTCCTCTCACTTTTGGTGGCAAACCACCCGACAGCATGAACTCAGGTGCTTTTTGAAATCAGCAGCTGTACAACACAAAGCTAGCGCTCTGTCCACCCTCTGTACATTGCTCCAGTCTCTGCTCCTGCATCGCTCTGCTACTCTTGTCAACAAACCTCCTGCAATGCTTTTCACTCAGTTCTTCCCTTTACTACACTCAGCAGCTTAGGACTGTCAGCAAGTGTTGTTCACCCCTTTGTCCACCTTGCAAATTAATGACTGAACGTTGAAGTGGATCAAGACACCCATCTGCAATAATGCTGCTGGTGATCTCTTCATGCTATGGAAACAGAGAGTTTTATTTCTTTTCAACTCTTATCCTGGCTCAGTGCATTAGCATGAGTACAGGTGGAAGAATCTCAGACTCTGCTTGAGAAGCTTGAAGAACAAAAAGAACAAAATCTTAACTAAATCACAGGTGACAGGGTTGTTATACAAACCAAAAATCTAAACATGTATTCTTTCTCTTTTTCATCTCTCCAATTTCCCCATCACGCTGTAACAAACACTATTTTCTTTAGAATTTATCACCATTTACCAGTTATCAGATGTCTATATAGTAATTGATTATTTTAAAAGTTGTTGCTTACTATGAAAATCTAGCTGGTTTGGATTCAGGTGCTTGAATGCTCTAGGATCTTACCTTATGCTGGGAGGAGCAATGGGAAAACATGCACTTAATTATTTCACAATTTTTTAGGGGGTGCAAGGAAAGAGAAAATGAAGGAATTGCCTTTAGTCATGTACAGCTTTGGCTTAAATGCTTTCCCCCCCTCCTCTTAACAGTATGTAGATGAAGAAGATCTTGTCAATGTCATCAAAGGCTTCAGCACCGTCACCAAGGAGCACACCACATTCACCGACACCCACCTCTGAAGAACACAAGCACCTTCTCTAGAAAATGGAAAGTGGGTAACTTGCCAAAAGCAGCCTGCATGGCTTTTGGGGGAGAGGAGAGGGCTGCTGTTTCCCCACCCCTTACCCACTACTTAAAAGTCAAACCTGTTTGCTAGGAGGGGATGAGTAAATTGGCCTTTTTTTTTTTTCACAGTCTCTTTAACTGTATAGTAAAACAATGTGTGTTAGCACTGACACCTCAGAAAAGTAAGAGAGCAGTTTGAAAATCCCTAAATCATATAGTATTAGAAGACTGCGAAGGTAGAGGCTTTCATTGTTGTCTCCATACAACTTTCACAGTTGAGGAGGGGATGGGAGGGGGGGGCATCATGTTTGGTAAGGAAAAGTCTTTTACCTGTCCAAAAAACCAACACGTGGCTAAAAAAGGCCTGTGGCAGGATAGCCACGTCTTTTCCTGGCCTGACAAAGCTCCACCACAAAATTGTGTTCGTGCACAAGTAAATAAACATCAAATGAAGGAATTCTGGAGTTGCTTTAACCTTTGTGTTCTTTCCCTCCCTCTTCCTCACCCTCTCAGCTCAAGTTAAAAAAAACAACCAAAAAGCCATTAATTAAAGTTTAACTCCAAGCATGTTTTTTCAGAGGTAGAAAACCTCCTCACCCACTCCCTGTCAAAAACTTGCTGTCACAGCCTTCCCTTTTGCTTATGTATTACTAATCTACCGGCAATAAAATTTGTTCACCACCCACAGTAAACTAGAAGCAAACAGCAAAACAGCCAGTGCAACACAGGTAGGAAATATCATGTCAAGGCACTTGTAATTGAGAATTATTATACCATGACAGTAAACCTATTCCCATATTCATCTCTGTCCTTTTTCCAGAGAAAGTGACAAGGAAGCCCTCAAGAGACTGCCAGTCCCATGTACTCTGCCAAGCCTATTTTTATGCACGCTCTCAGTCACAATCAACAAAACCCATCATCTGATACCACACATTTTCAGGAAGCACAAGCAACACTCCTCTGGCAATTTATTTGGACTAAGAGGCAAAATAATATGCTATTTTGAATAGCTTCCCCCTTAACCTGCACAAAACATTTCAGATTTCAGACAGCAGCATACAGAGCAAGGATCCCATTCATAAAACAAGACTACAGATGCAGCCCCTGTGAATTGGGCAAAATCCAGCCAAGACAGCAGCAGCTCTTGGCTGTGTGGCTGTGTCTAAAAGGCATCTTCCACTGAGCAACCAAGTATTCCTTTAGCACCCTCCTTTCCCCCAAAACAAAAATAATCACAACATATCACATGCCTGACCACGTTTACGCAAGAATGCACAACAATATTTTGGACCAAGTACCATACTACATTTTGGAGCATCACATAAAGCCACACATTGATGTGGATGACTCTTCAAAGGTTTGGCAGCAGCCAGTTAATTTCTCATAACCTCACACTTTTTATTCTGGGTATCAGAATACAGTCCTGTTCAAGAACCATGTCATGTTATGCCTGCTGCCAGCCAGAGGGCACCTGCCCCTCATCTTTGCCACCAGTCACATTTTCACAAGCCATAGTCTTGGCAGGATGCATCATTCTTCCGGTGCCGTGGTGAAGCAGCTGTCTTCGTAGGCGATGGAGAAGCCGCACCAGGTAATTCGGGCCCACCTTCGGCAAGGACTGGTGCGGAGGCCAGGAGAGGCACTTTCTTCCTTCCCAGGAAGCCGGCTCCTTCAAACCCCATTTTCTTTTTGCTTTCTGCTTTGGCTTCACTCTCCTCTTCTGGTCCTCTTTTTTTGAGATCCAGAGAACTCTCTGGCACACGGAGAACCTCCGTACTGCAACACCCACCTGCATCTGTCATGCCTGTGCCTCGCACTTCAAGTGCTGTTGTCAGGACTGCCTTCCTCTCAGCTGTGCTGCCCTCAGCTGCTGCCTTCCTGGCCTCTGGCTGGCTTGAATTCCCATTTGCAGCAGCTGCCTTCTCTGTTGGGCTTTTGCTGGGTAAATTAAAAGCCTGGAAGTCCCGGTAACTGTGGAAGCTCTCCGTCCGCCTTGCTCTTGCCAGTAGAGGGCTTTCTCTGTATGGCCGCACAGAGCCATACGTGGCAGTTTCGTGGATTGTTTCGTGGTGCTGCAATTGGAGGCTTCAAAAAAGAAAAAAACACCGAGGACGAGAAGAGCAGATGTTACGCTGAGAATGGTGGCCAGTTCTTCTCCACACCCTGCTCCCACCCACCACTGCAACTCCCACTAAATAGCAATATACTCCTCACAACCCACACACACAAGGGGCTCCAGATCACTCCAGATTCTCATAGGATACTTTTTATCTGTACACACGTAGACCAACAGCAATTGAGGAGTATGTGTGTGTAGTTCAAGAAACTTAGGGCATAGACTCAGGGGCTCAGCTACAGCATTCAGGCCACCAAACCCCTCACTGCCTACCTGACAGGTAAAACCTTTGGTGTCTGCAGCCGGTGCCACGCTTGGTGACTAACCTGGAATTAGACTCCCGAAGCCGGTTTGGCTGAACAACTGAGGTGGCAGGACTGATGTTGGGTGTGGCACAGCGAGACGTACTCAAGTCACACTGGTCAAGCAACTTGAGCAGCTCTTCCTCTGTGGGGCCACCAACATCTGAAAGACACAGAGTGCTCGAGTTCATTTACTGTAGTCATGCACATGTGAGGACAGAAAAAGACCCACACCACAGTCCTGGTGTAACACAACTTACCTTTGTCTTCACTCTTACTAACCATGTCCATAGCTGTGGTCAGGTCCCACATCTGGATGCTGCCATTTGAATGCCCAGTGAAGAGGTAGCGGCGTGGCCGGGAGCCCATTCTGCTGGATCCTTCACATTCTCGCACAGTAAACGATGAGATGGTAGTGCAGTCAACTGCCTGGATCTCACAGATCCTACAGGAAGAGAAACCTCAAGTTACCAAAACAATTGTACCTGGCAGTTTGACCAATAAAGTTAGTACTGTATTGATTTTCTGAGATGGCATCAAACTTGCCAACAGAAAAAAGACTTTTCTTCCAGATGAAATTCCTTTCCCTGCACGACCAGCATGCTGCTCAGCAGCAGACGGTACCTTCCCCTCAATCCATCTGCAGTCCTACTACTTGTTTACTTTTATTAGGGAACCCCCATATATTTGATGTCCATTTTCAGTTTGCAATGATTAGAAACCTAAGGCTTTCAACAAGAAGGACAGCAACTAAGCCCCTTCACATGCTAGACACTCTAGGAAACTAACCTGCAGGAACAGCACATTTAATCATATAAAAGATACACAAAAAAATCCAAGGATGATAAATCCAAGGTTATCTATACAGGTAACTTTTGTCTTAAGACAACTTGACATGGCAGATCTCCATAGCTTTTTTCCATTTTAGAAGCTTATGAGAGGAGAGAGAGGAAAAAGACTCCCAAAACTAAGCCGTTAAGCCATACCCCAACACCAGAACCTCACATATTCTGAGTAATTTGTTTTACTGGCCCCCTGGATTGAGCTTCTTGCCCAAGATGTTCCAAAATAAATCATCTACTAAAACTCCCCACTACATACAAATCTAGCCTGAAGTAAGTGGGGGATGGGGGAAAAGCACATCAATAATCTGCAGGGCTTCTGTCCTCAATTCAGATGCTAAACGTGTTAAGGCATCAACATTTTCACCCAGATTCAAAGTTATTAGGCAAGAAATGCAAGAATAAGAAGCAGCACAGAAGTGAGATGCACCATCTTTTCTGATCTTTTGCCACCTTACTAGTCTAAGAAACCGGAAGAAAAGCAGCTGCAGTTATCTGGTAACATTTTTACTACATTGGCAACAATGTAGTAGAATATTGTGAAGTCAAGCTTAAGTAAATAATTGTATAGCTGACCTAGAAGACAGTCTCTCCGTTTTAAAGGTTCTAATATCTTCAAAGACAAGTGCAAAGGGAGAGAAAGTGCTTCCTTGTCTACCTCTGTGAGCAGCACAATCCCTGCCACCAGCAACTTCAGCATTAGTTTTAAAATTTAATGTTAGCGTGGTACCATGGCTAAGAGTTACAGATTCTGTAGAGGTACACAAATGTTTGTTTTGTGAGCTCAGCAGGTGAGCCATTGTGAAGTGAGTTTCTGATACCGCATTTTGCAAAATACCACTTGGCTTCTAGGTTATAGCAGAGGATAAATACAGTTCTGTTACTAACACACAAACTAGAGTTCAGCCAGAATGTCAAGCACATTAGAAGCTTGCTAAGTGCAACTGCATGCACCCCCAAGGGACAGGAGACCCTGCCACCTGAAGAGTCCTGCTCCTTTCCCACTTAAAACCCTAAACATGGAGGTACCTTTTCCCAGTTGAAGACAGCCTTACAAACAGCTTATTAGTGATGGGAACAACTTTCTGGATAAACACCTGCTGATCATCACGTTCACCAAAGGGTCCTAGAGAAAAAAAAGATCACTTTTTTGTTTGTTTCAATTCCCTCACCCTCTTCCCCACAGTCCTGAAGACCCAAATTCACATTAGTATGACCACTGTAATTTTTAAGAATCAGGAACAGGAACCAAAGATGACTAATAGCTAGAAAAAGCCATCCAATGGGTAGGAGCCTCTACAGATACAGATTTTTTTTGTTCTTTTGTTTTAAAGGACACCCATTCTTGAGTTGCCTGCATATTCCTGGAGGAATTACACTGTCGCTACAAATCCTACATCAGCCCTCTATAATAACAAGTAGGACCTTCTTATTTCACAGCTCCTAGATGTCTAAAGGCTTAATCAGATTTCTTGCCATAGTACTGACCCCGCCCTGTGTTCACAGGGCATCCTATTCATCAAAGGTTCATTTGCAAGACTCGGACCACAAAGGAATCGAGACTACCTGTCTACCCATATTTGGCGACGTGCATTCCTTCAGTACCTTGCTGTAGCAATGTGCTAGCACCATTTGCCTCTGTGGTTTCAAGGCTTCAGTAAACCTTGCCACAACTTCAAACTCATTTAAGAATTTGTCACATGTGCATCATTTAACCCCGACTGAACAATGCACTGGAATTCGCAGCAGACCCAAACCTTGCTATGCTAATCTGCTTTGATGCAGTCTCCTGCGCTTTCTGTCATTCTCTAGTTACACCAAAAGTGAAATGCTACATTGGTTTGCTCAAGGAAGAGGTATAGTATCTGTGTTTGGAAGTTTTTCCTCACATTCACAGTAAGCCCTTTAAGTGTACTCACTCCAAACAGCCTAAATAGCGAGTATTTCCAGGTGAATCTTAGATTCCCCCCATCTTTTCAAGGAGAAGGCAGTATCTAAGAGCTTACAGCCATCCGCTGACTTGCATGTTACCAGGTTGAAGGTCTGTTAAACCTTTATAAAGGCCAGCGAATGTACAGGCTCAGCACAGCGCATTCAAGAGACATCTTACCAATGTCATTTCCAGAACAGTAACTGCCATGACTCTCTGCTTCCTCCAAAGATAAGATTTTGAATGATGCAAGAGGTGTTGAGCCTGGCTGAGTTGAAATCATGCCCCGGAACCGAGTCACAGTCCATGTCCGTACATGGTTGTTATCAGCACAAACTAGAAAGGAAAAGATGTATAATAACATTTACAAGGGATGACAAAACTTTTCAGATAAAACTTATCTAGTGATTTCTATATGATAAGTTTTTCAAGATTGAGCGATCAAGCAGAATTTAGTCAATGTCAGGTCACATGTTATGAATCCAGACAATTATCTAACAATCTGCAAGTTGTTGCTGGTGTCCTGTTTTCTATCAGTTTCATCTCTTCTCTCAGACATTCAAGAAACAAACTGGAGGCAGGTGGAACACAACATTAAGGTCTGACTGAGTCAGCACCAGTGGCCTACAGCACACTTAATCCTCTGTGTGCAGGTGCTAGGACAAGACATGTCAAGAGAGCAGCCTGGCAGCAGAACCCTCATCACATAATAGTGCTCTTTATTTCATTCATCAGTTAGCTTGCTACATACATACAGCTTTCCCAGCACTGCGGGTTTAGCACCAGGCTGCAAGAGAACAGATGACCTCTGGCTTGTTTGTTTACAGTATAATTGGATACCATGTTTCCTGTTCCTTTTTTTTAAAAAAAAAAAAAAAAAAAATTGGATAGCAGCAGAAAGTAAATCTGTTCTCTGCCATGCCCTGGTTGCTGGATTCTGGGCGAAACAGATTCTTACGGAGGGAGGAGTGATTGCATCTTCCCTAAAAGCAAGGCACTTTCCCAAGCATAAGACAGGACAACAGGGTAGCACAACAAACACCAGAAGACTGCTGAGAAAAGAAGAAACACAGACAGCCCTTTGAAGCCATGGGAAGGCTTTTTCTAGGGCCCAAGAGGAGATGATGCACATTTTGCTGCAATCAAGAAAGTTCCTGAAATGCTGTCAAACAAAGACAAGTCCTAGAGGACTTTGCCCACAACAGTAAGACTTGACAGGGATACATTTGTTTACAAGCCCTTTCATTTCCACAAATGACAGCCTTGGAATAAGACACAAACAAAGGTTTTCCAGTATCTGGTCAAATAAAACCTAGGCCTTTTAACTGCTAGAGCCTTTGAAGAACGCTTACTTTAAGAAAGAGGATCCAAGTCAATCTAGCCCCTCCCCTGCCCCCAAATGTTCCGATTCATTCTATCACACGTGGGAACAATGCAAGTTATAAAGCACTGCCTACAAACACTTCATTGCTCAGGAGGAGGGGAGAACCGCCAATAGAAATCTGTACACGGAAAAGATTACCTGACACAAGGTGTTTCTCTGAGAGCATGATCTTCGTAACAGGACTTCGATGAACCGTAAAGGTCTGAAAGAGCTGAGGCCCAGACCCAACTGTTTCAGGGTGCTGTACAATCACCCTCACTGCTCCAGAGCTGGTGCCATACGCAATCTCAATCCAATTGCCACTTACACCTAAAGCAAGCAAGAACACAGTTGTTTTCCCCAGGAATGAAAGTTTGACTTACTGGGGCCAGGGAACGAGGCTGTAGAAAGCAGTATTTCCAAGCTTCCACAGTAAGACTGATATTTGTTTTAAACCGTTTACTCTTTATTTTCCCATGAATAGAGAGGACATTTTGCCGCTAAAAAAACCCCAACATTCCATACTGTGCTCTTCAACACACTGTCTTAACAACAGCCTTCTCTCCCATTCTCTCCTCCCTCCTGTAAGTGAGATGGACAAAAACATGATTGGATATTTTGGCACTCCTCATAGTGATATGGTCAATAAGTACCTCATATCGTTTATCTTTCTGCCTTAGTGGGAGGCAAATGGGAAAGCAAGGCAAGAGCAGGGAGGACTAGAGTTAAAAAGGTCACTGTGGTATCAACATAGTTATGTGAGTAACCACTGTCTTCCAGTTTGGTTTTTTGGGTTTTTTTTTTTTTGCATTGATTTGGTTTTTTTTGTTGTTTGATTGGTTTTCTTTATTCTTTTGTTTTGTTGGGGTGTTTTTTGTGTGCTGCTTTTTTTTAATTTAAAAGCTGCACTGTGATTACAAAAGGGTGTATAGACAGAATAGCTAAGCGTCATTCAGCCGCATATAGAAATGGTTGTTAGTATATTGGTTATCAGGTTAGACACCACAGCAAGGTTGTCTCCCCACCCAGATCACCACAGACTATTTCAGTGAATACGATTCATAATCTGAGTACTTATCTTGTATAAAAGGCTTAAAACCAGCAAAGGTCTATTAGGCATTAATATATGATGCGTTATGTTATTACATTATACATTAATGTATAATGCATGATATACAAACATATACACATACATGCAAGTACATGTACCTATTTATTCATATGTACAGATGTAAGGAAAACAGTTATGCCTAGTGTTCATCATTCATTTGAAGTTGATTAAATGAAGAAAAACACATTGTTTATGTCAAGGGCTACCTTGTCTGCTTTAGGCCTGCTATACAGTGACAGATAAAGTACATTTAGAAAAAACAAAAGACGCCCACACCTGTAACAGACTCTAAGAGACACTAATACAGTACTGACTTGTTTTAGGCGTGAGGTAGACACTGAGCGCTGTTATAGCATCATTGGAGGGATCATGGTACAATTCTGTCACTAGAAGATCATTGTCTTTCATCCGCAATGGGAACTTCTGCATGTCTGTGGGGAAGATACATTTATTTATTACACTGGATAGACAGAGTTGCTCTGATGCAACTTAGACCAACGAAAGAGTTTAAGAACAAAGCTGCTTAGCACCACCTCCTTTTTATTCCACCCTGCTCCCATTTCTTACCTATATAGTAAATAGAGCCGTTGTTACAGCCCAGCAGCAGAAAAGATCCAGCAGTATCATAGCTTGTGATAGGAACAACATCCTGAACCTAGTGCAAACAGAAAGAAAGAAATAATAAATAAATAAATCAAGAAGTTAGGTTGTTACTTTCTCAGTTTTCAGACCTTTCTGGTATATTTTGTTGAAGAACACCTGAGTTTGGTACAGGTCTGAAGCCATTATGCACACACTCACACAAACAATGGCATTCTTAAAGTACTGCTGGTGAACTGCATTCCTCTACCAAACTGGATCTTAAGTCATGGAGTTCAGCAAAACCACGCATATAAGTTAGCACAGCTGCTCTGGAAGATCCTTCTCCATGTGAAGGCACAAAGCTTGGAGTGCTGCAGCTAAACCTCATCTTCAAAAGAGGATTTATTTTTTTTCACCAGGATGCAAAATGAGCGTACTTCACACTTTTTCCTTTCTGACAACTCCTTAAGAGGTTGCTGGGCAGGGGAACTAGGTGTTGCCTCTCTTAAGCCCTCCTTTACCCCCAGTTCTCGTGTCCCTCTGCCCACCTCTATGGATAGGTAGATAACCAGCAGATACATAACGAGAGGGGGAGGGAATTCTTATCCTATTACAACTTCCCACTTCAAATACACATCCACACCAAGTAAACTAGAAGGCAGCCTTGTCATATTTTACTTACTGGTCTTCAACTTAAGGTGAGGGATTAAGAATGCCCTCTCTTTGCCCTCTAGGATCAAAAAGAGTGCTTATCCCCTCTCAGGTGTGACAGAGATCTCAAGCAAAGAAAAAGTTTAGCTTATCCTAGGTATGATCCCCTATCTCAAGCAATTCTTTTTTGCTTCCACCCTGTGGAAGAAAAATCCAAAAGCCGTTTCATCCAGAGCACTCAAACTGCACAAAGCCATAGTATTTTCCTATATTCTGTATGTTTCAGCCAGTCCACTTAATGGCCACTAAATACTAATTCATGGAAATACCAGCTTAAGTTCTCATTTCTCTCTGACCAGCAGCATCCTTGCAATTGCCTCAGAGACTTGCAAAATCATTTACAAAATACCAACAATGAATCTCTTGGATAAAAGCAAAACAAAGAAATTTCCCCACACCTCAAAGAGCTAGCATGTAATCCAGAACCCATTCCTAACCTAAGGATAGCCTGTCAGCCCCTAAAATACATTCTAAGCCATTACAGAAAAAGCTGCAACACGAATATAGCTGCTGCGCGTTTTCCAGGGTGGTGGGGAAGGAGGGGAAGAGGCACTTTCCCTCCTGTATTTGTTTAATGAGCTATGCCCCTCTCACTTACATTCACCTACAATTCAGCACAGATCCAATGCTGAAAATAAACTCTTCTGGGAACACCTGGATTTTCCCTGTGTAGCTTATGACTGAATGACCTGGAGAAGGATCCTTCCCAATTACTGAAAAGAATGGGTATTCTTGATCTCAGTGCTTTCACACAGTACTTTTCCAGATACAGCTGTTTAAGTACCCTCTTCTCCCCACAGTCAAATTCATACTACACCTAACCAAATAAGGCATCTAACGATCAGGGCCACAGAACTTGGTTTTGAGGGTTGGGGTTTTTTCCAGACTACTTTAAAGAAGTAGAACAAGAACAGAAAGGCAAGAACCTAAACAGTCTCTCAGCATCTAAGAGTCTATGGACCAAGGTGCAGCGTGCTCTCTGGTTCTGTGGATCAAAGATACATAAAGAAGCTCTCCCATTTGCAAAAAATTTACAAAACTACTGAAGGTACAGGCAACCCATCAACAGATACACCACTTCACTTGTCACCTTGCAAAGACACAACAACTGCAAGGAGAGGACTGAGCAAGAGGATCTACCATGCTGCTGACAGCTGAGATTGACTGCCTGGGTCAGACAGATCATACAACACAAGGAGAGTCCTTTCTTCTGCAGCAGAGATAGGAACACCAGAGATGATTCAGCAGGTGCACCTGCCAACATGGGAACTTTCATTAGGAAACAGAGTGGCACTATACACCAGTCACTGGTAAAACACAGCCAGTGAGAATCCTCGCTTCGCGGACTGTTTTTCTGTCATACTCCATTGCTTCATGTTACATCTTACTCTGTAACACTAAATACTTGGCTTCCTTTAAGCTCTTCTGTGCTACAAATCTAATTACTGATGTATCTAGCACCCACAACCTCCTCTCCTTGTTGCATGCAACACCACCAGAGTTATGAATAAGTACTAGGGAAACCACCTCAGCTGGTCTGCTCAAGTCTCCAAGGTGGGAAGAAGATGAGAGAGCCAAGTAGAGGCAGCAGTCAGAGTTACATCTTCAGGTGCAATCCATCAAATACAAAACTCAGTGTCAGGAAGGATAGCTTTGCACAAACTAAGCCTCCTTAAAGTAGGACTCTGAAAGCCATCAGGAAAGAAAGCCCCAAAAGAAACAAATGGGGCATTGGCGTATTCTGTGCCTCAAAACCTCTCTCACTGCAGCAAGTATGATTACATAGCAAGTCCAGAGCTATGCGCAACTCATGGAAAGAAGTTACACAAACGCCATGTATTCTCATAATGAATTTGAAGCTCAGAGGTACAACCCCACCACTTAAGGCTTTATAGGGCTCTTCAAGAAGAATGTCTTCTAAAGGGAGATGATGATCTACAGGAAGATGTTCCCTCCCTCTCCCCCCACCCCCCCTTTCTAACAGAAGAGCCTGAGGTACACAAAGCACATTGAAGGTAGCTGGATTTGGGCGTTTTTTTATTTTTTGGGGGGGTTGGGGTTTTGTTTGTTGTTTTGAGGTTATGTTTGTTGGTAGGTTTGTTGTTGGTTTTTTTTTTTCTTTTGTTTTTGTTTTTTTTAAGGGAGCCATTAAGGGAAAAAAAAAACCCAACAAAAAACTAGAAAGCCAAAAACCTTGGTTTGAAGAGATCCTGGCATCCCTCCTAAAGATTTTCTATTCTTCAATAAGAAATGCTTTCACCAAAGGAATAGTCAGTCAAACCGAGGAACTATTAACGTGATCAGAAAGATTTCTGTGGCTCCCCCTAGCAACAATGATGATGAACAGGACATCGGTTTTTACTCCTTCAGAAAATATTGTCAAACACCAGCTTGTCACATAGCATTAAGTTGTCTCTTAACAGAAGATTTTGCAAGGCATCAGTAGAGAGCTTTAAATAATGTTTTGTTTAATTCAAGACCGTACTAACATGTCTCTCTCTGCTGCAGAAGCAATGCTATCCCGTGCTTATCATCCATGTTATGTGTTAGCAGTACTGCCACTTAAGGATTGAATCAGAATTTAGCAAACAGTGCAGCTGCCTCAGGTCAGCTTTGCCTCTCGAGATTTGCAAGACAGTTTTGGGATTTTTATTGCATCCAGGTTTTATGCCACAAAAATGTACACCTGGCTGTGTTACAAGCTTTGTTATTCACATGAATGCTCGACTGTTTTCTCAGACTCATACAGACTCCAAACAACAGGAATAGGGTCAGTGCAGCCAGAAGCATCCACATACAAGACAGACACCTTTAAAGAATATCCATGTATATTTCTGCTGAACAGTCTCCCATTGTAAAACAACTTTTGAGATACCCAGATATCAGACTGCCTTCTTGTTTCCTCCTTCTTTCAGATAGTGCAGAAATTGCTGTCACATATTCCCCACAATTTATTTCCTATGATCCTAGTGAATTTTTACAAAGTTAGTAATCCACAAGTAAGTTTAAATATACACACACTTGACATTTATTACTCCAAGTCGCACCATGTCCTTTTATTTGAAAGCCTAAAAAGCATAGTAGTACCACCAGAGAATTCAACATTCTGCTCACAGGCACAATTCTCAGGTATTACGGCGGCAAACTCCATAACACAAGTCAGGGCTGAAAACCCTGTGACAAGCATTTCACACGTGCTTTTAGATTATTTTATTCTTTTTTTACTAGAAAGACATACCAGCTCATTGAAAGTGATGCAGAAAATTGAATTGAACACACCTGCCAATGCTGAGTCACAGCGTTCCACACTCCCACTTTCCCTGTATGGCTTGTAGCCACCAACTGGTTGCCAATGAAGAAGAGAGCATCTACAGGGACTCCAAGACTGAACACTCCTACAAAAAATGAAGAGTCTATGAAGCTCATCTAAAATAAAGAGGAAAAAACCAGTAACAATGGAATCTCTCCACTATTATCATCTGTCACATTTATTACAGTAGCAAGTAAAGAACAGCCAAAACTGAGCTTGCAGCATGTGAGGTGAGGTACCATTCCAGCAACAAACTGGGTTCCATAAATAAAATGCCAGCATGATGTTATCCCTGCTGATGCAATCATTACTTGGGAAGGAGAAAGGAGGCAAGAAAAGGAAGAAGAGCCCATGTAAAATATACATTCCTTGTTTTTCTAAAGCCATTGAATTCTCAAATGGCTTTGCACATCCTAAGACATAAAAAAAATAAATTAAAAACCCCCACAAAACCACCAAAAAAATCCTGCTTGCTGTAATAGGATTTTTATTTAATCTGTGACTATTAAGTGTCATGTAAGTTGTAATTTCATGGGGTTTGCTAGACAGACAAATTTGTGCCATACTAGTTTGCAATTGCCTTTTAAAGTATTACAGGATCTCACCACTATTTTTTACCCAAATTAAACAGAGTTAGTCTGAAAACAGTTTTAAAATTAAATATGGCTACAACGCTTCATCCTTATTCTTGGGAAAAGACTGAACACAATGTGACATTAGTTGAATACATTCAAATTTCTCTTTTAGCAGAAATACTTGAACCTGGAAAAATAAGCAGCCTGTGAAAGCCTGTTTCTTTCTTTTTTTCTTTCTTACTCTCCTCATCTCCAGATCTTTGTTTGGTTACAGTCCATGAGTAGTGAGTCAAGGCTATTAAAAATTGATGCTATATAGGGAACCAGTTTCACCAATCATCACCTAAGATTCAAAATCTGGAAGACTTACTAGCAAATGCTGGCTTTCCAAATAAAGCAAATGTGGCAGCAATGTTTTGCGTAATAAAAATCCAAACACTGCGGAACATGACAGGCTTTGATGGCTACGGTTACAGTAGACCTTAACATCTGAGCTTTTCCAGAAGATCTGTCCTCTCCAGAGCTTCCTAGCCTCATCATAATCCATCATGAGTATGTTTAGTTGAACTGCAAACTTGGACAGCATACTACGTTTCATACTATGTATTGTACCATGTATTTAAAAGTTATATGAAACTAAAGATCATAGATTAACTCCAAGTCTGTCAGCTATGAATCCGTACAGCAAACTGGCCCTGTAAGTAACTGCATTTGTAAGTAATTCCAGGTTAAGCTTTACTGCCTGGTCAGTAAAAAGCCATTACTACTGGGGATACATTACACAACCAAGTGTCGAGCTTCACTCACAAGTTTTCTATCCCATACTGCTCACTCTACGTATTTATATTACTCCCCACTAAAATACTTTAAATGCAGCAGACCAATGTCTTCAAAACAAGAATACGCAGTAACTGGAAAATCTCCCAATATTTTTTTGGACAAATACAAATTAACAGAGTGCCATTCCCAGCCAAGCAGCAGCCCTTTGTTACACCCCAAGAAGGAACCTCAGGAAGCTCAATATATACTTATGTTTTAATTAGGATGCTAAACTGTTTTCCAGGGAACAGTACAATCATTCCATGCAGATAAGATGCAGCAGTAAAGGGCAGATGAAAAAGGCAATAATAAAAAAATCCACAGAAACAACTCGAATTGATTACTCTAGAGAAGGATGAGGTTCAAGGAAATCAAGGAAGACAGCTTGAATGGTCTGGAGGAATTTGAAGTGTCAGTCCTGCTTAGGCTCAACAATCTTGAGACCCAGCCACAGGGGAGACAACGCTATACGTAATGACAGGCTCTTGTCTTAAGGGTCCCTCTCAGTAAAATACTGCTTACAGAGCAATCCGGCAGCAGTGTCTTATGTAAGTAATATTGAAAGGAAGGAGAGCGCTCTGGGAGAGCTCTATCACAAAGATGCCAGCCCACACAATTTTCTGAGGATGGTGTCACCAGGCTTCGACGACTGTTTGGAACAAGTACTTTCTTTCACAAGATGATAGCAATGTACTGCAACACAAAGCAGGACAGCAAGCATTTGCCACTACAAGGAAACAAGACTGCTATATTCAAGTTGTTACTATTAAACACAAGCTTATCCTAGTTTTTTTAAGCCAAGCAGCATGACCTATTATCCAAATGAGGAATAGTACATTTTGGCCAATGTTAGTCCGACTACAGATTCAACCCTGCAGGCATTTTCTCTCTGCTCCCCCCCACCCTCAAGTGGCATTTCCTTTGTTTCACAAAGTCACTTCAACATAGTACAGCCTGTTTAGCAAAAGTGCTTCCTTCAGTTTTGTTGCCATGTTCCGACGTAGTCTGAGCTATGAGAACCTTATGCTATTGGCACATTTCAGAGTTATTTGAAGTAAAAGTCCACTTATGGTTTTTGCATCTCTTTGCACTCAATTTCCAAAAATCCTAGATGCTGCTTCACGTATCTCATTGCAAATTCCAAGGCAACACAAAAGCGGCTAAGTCAAACCAGAAAATGCAGGAGGAATGGAACAGCACAGTGCTTAAAACGATGCCTATTACAGTGTGTCGGGTCTGGCTGAGCCCCAGAGCAGCCTCACAGCACTGTGCTTTGTATGGGCAGCTAGAAAGGTGTTGAGAACACACCAGTGTTTTGGCTGCTGCTGAGCAGTGCCCACACAGCACCAAAGCTGTCTCTCTAACATTCCCCCCTCACCAGTAGGCTGGGGGTGGGCAAGATCTTGCAAAGGGACATAGCCGGGACAGCTGACCCAAACTGACCAAAGGGATATTCCATACCATAGAACATCATGCTCAGTATATAAACTGGGGGGAGCTGGCTGGGGGCTGGTGATGGCTGCTCGGGGATAAAAGCTAAGAGAAAGGAGAAGGAAGAGGGAGAATTAGTTATTTATGACATTTGTCTTCCAGAGAAAGCACTATACGTACTAAAGCTCTGCTTCCTGGGAAGAGGTCAAATATTGCCTGCTGATGGGAAGTAAAGAATAACAATATTTGTTTTCCTTTACTTCTGTATGCATGGCCTTTGCAATTGCTTTATTAAACTGCCTTTATCTTGATCCATAAGTTGTTGTGGTTTTTTTCCCCATCTTATTTTCTTTCCCCCTGTTCTGCTGAGGAGGGGAGTGATAGAGCAGCTTGCTGGGCACCTAGCATCCAGCCAAGGTTAGCCCACCACATACAGGAGTGCAGCTGCCATGCTAAATCTTCCCTACCTTTAAGATTTGTTCACCAGGGGCATAACAGGAGAATAGGCTTCAAGTATTCACAGTATTTACTCCCTAACAGATATTTCATATTCAACTGACACACCATTCGTATTTATTTTTTTTAATACAATGGAACCTCCTTTTCTGTTGTGCTGATTATTATTATATAAAAGAGTTCTGTGAGTCACAACTAAAAGAACAGTACACAGCTGCATTAACTCATGCAAGACCTTTGCCCTTCCCCATCTTCACATCTGACTTGGTGTTTCCACTCATTCAAGCATGAAAAAAAGCAACAGCCCTTAACATAGCTGGAAATTGCCTGAGCATCTTTCAAGTAAGCTCTTCCTTTAAAGGCATATGGATCAAAACTTGAATTTGGTCATTTTGACTTTCATTAATGACCACATTAATTCTCATGCCTTCAACTATGGAGATACATCTAATAACAAATTATCTCAGCATTAAGCTTCAGAGAAAAGTGTCCACATAAGGAGACTGCTGTCATACTTTGTTAGCAGTATCCACTGCCAGAAGAAACAGACTTTACTGGCCTAATAGTGGTTATTCAAACACCAGGGATTAGACTGGAGTAAGTTCCTAATACCTAATATTGCCTCCCAAATTTGCCCTGTATTTGAACAACAGTGAGTCAGACAAGCCATCAGATTAGTACCAAGTAATATTTGCTTCTGAAAAAGCCGCCTTGCTGTTTCTAAAGCCCCACTAATTGTGTGTCCTTCAATACCAAGGTGTACAAGCAGCAATTCCTGTATGCTTAGGGCAGTACAGCTTGTCTTTTTCCTACCTAGACACCCACGTCATATAAAGAAGAAATTTTCATCTTTCAGATTCCATTTATGAACTACATGTGACAGAGAATTAAATCTTTTCATTGCCTCCATTAAAAATACAGCTTTAATAAGACACAGGAAAGAAAAGAGCAGAATCTCTCAGCATCTGTAGCTTTCCATCTCAGGAACTTAGTTCCTTTGTGCTATGGCCTAAACTCAAATGCAAGTCCAAGGAAAAGTTTAACTCTTAATTTGCATCTTGATACAAAAACTCAAACTGAACAGTAAGTGTTAGTAACTGTTCAGTAGACAGACTACTTTTGTATTCTCCATCTTTTTGATTTTGAGAAAGGATTCTTCTAGCATCACAGAGAAGAAATATGTTCTAATAGGTTGCTGTACTATAGCTTGTTTTGTCACTTTGTGAAAGCAAATACTGAACACCATGGATCATACATACCTCAAAATCAGATCACAGACTTCCTTCTCATTAAACACACACACGCAAAAAGAAACCAGTCAGTTATAGTTACCAATTTCACTGCCGCTACCACCATCTTGAATGCTCCACAAGATTATGCTACTCTCCGAGGCAACTGCAACCATCTTATCCTTGTCTCCATGAGGTCCTCCAACCACCTTAGCATTAAGAGCCACTCGCTCAATCGTCCAGTCCAGATAGGGACTTGTAAACACTTGCTGCCACCCAGATGACTCTTTGATTCTGGAAGGACAAAGGAAGGAACAGGGAGTAGAGGTTACAGATTCAGAAACAGACAACTCTACCTAAGCCAGAATCAACATGGATGACCCAGTCTTACAGGCTACGCCAGAGAACTTCATATTCCAGTAAAGCACTATAGTTTACAAGAGCTGCAGGTTGGTTTGTTGGTTTTTTTTTCCTTGAAGTCTGATACTGCATATTGTTTCAGTGTTTTGTGGCTACTAAAAGCCTGTGCTGGGCTTTTTCCTCATATAAGCACGTCTGATATAGAAGTCACCAGACCAATCCAAAAACTTGGGCTAAACAAGTGCTAGAGAACAAGGTTCAGCATAAGACTTTAGAAGAAATATCTATTTAAATTCCCAGAAGCAAGGTATCTTATATATCGTGTAAGACACCCAATCACGCTCTAGCATAAGGCTGTGCTATCTAGTCACATTTTCTATTTACGGTATACTGTACACAGGTAGTACTGAATTGACTATAAGCTTTATTTTTAGAGAAGCATTTGCCTGTGCAATTTTAAAGACTTACATGATGCCAGAAGAGCACAATTTATCCGATTTAATTTCAAGCAATAATTTAGATGCTTTGTGACTGAGCTAAAGCACACTAAATCTCAGCAGTCAAATTATATAAATGTTAACATGGAAAGCAAAAACATATCTAGTATCTTTTGCCATTGTTGCCATTCTTCCACTCCAACATTGCATCCTGCCTGGAGCTGAAACATCACAGTTCACTGTGCTCTACCCATACAGCATGCACAAGCTGTAGTGAACTGACTTAAGAGCAGGACCGCAATAGCCATAAGCCTTTGAATGAAACCAAGACATTCTCACAAGCTTTATTATCAAATTTTCAAGACTTCTGTCACACCTCAAAGGAGAAAAAAAAAGAAAAAAAACCCCTCTCTTTAGGATGTCCTTTGCTGTAGTTTTTTACCAAAATAATTAAGTATTTAAATATTATCGCTTACAAGCAGCCTAAAAGAAAGTCACAAAACCAAATATCTAAATACATTTCATTTCTTACTGCATGGGATTCACTGTCCACTACAAATTACCACTTACACTGAGAAATTATTCTGGCTAAAATTCAGATGCTGCCCTTACATTTTAAACAGCAGTGACAAGAATTTTATAAATCATGTCATTATACTGCACTGCAGTAGCACCATATAAGCAAGCTCTATTTAAAACTGTAGGTAGAAGGAAGTAACTTTAAGAATATGTTGCCTTCTCAAACACCAGATATTCAAAAATGTCTGGGCAAATGCAGCTGCCAAGCCATAAAAATGAGAGATACTGAGATACAGCACAGAGGAGAAAACACTGTACCCAAAACTGTGTAAGAGCAGAATGGAGGAGGGAAAATTCCACCATTGTATTCCCAGTGTTCCTTCAAGCCCAATCACCCCCCGCCCGCCCCCCGTCCCCCCAGCCCCCCCAAAAAAATATTCAAAACAAGACGAGACTGCTACCTTGAGTCACCATGAAGAAAAGCAGCATTTTAAATTGCCATGTTGACCCATGCCTCTTTCAGGAACCATTCAAGCCTGACAAGCTTCATCAAAAGCATCACTAATGACTTAAGTTCAGCAGTAACAAGTTTCATTAAGTAGATTACCAAGCAGGAAAGAGGCAGAATCTTTCACTTAAAAGTGAGGTAGCCCCCAAGGAAAACAGTCAGAGATAAAATCCTAAGGAAGGGACAATTAGCAAAAGACAATTGCAAATCATTGCCGCTTTCTCCAGTCAGACCACATTAAGCATAATTGAAAACAAGAACATTAAGTAGAGCAAGAAAAGCCACATTTAGTGCAAATTAAAGCAAAACAAATTATAGTGGTGAATACGAGAGACAAGGTAGATGTAATTGAAGTTACAAAGTTTAAGCAAGTAAATTAGTATTCTATATAGTGAAAAAGGTAGCAAACTATGGCTTCAACTTGGCAGTAACCAGAAAGAAGCCATCCACATTGCACTCTTTATTCTCCCTTCTGTTTCGGAACCACACTATGACAGCAGCACTAAGATTGTTTTTGGCAACAGCTCTTGTTAAAACATTACTTTTCAATGGAAAGACAGCCACCAATGAAATCCAGACTACCAGATGTGAACTAAAAGCAGCTTCTGTAATATGAAGGTGTTAGTTATCTTCACCTGATCTTAAAAAAAATAGCCAATATAGAAGACATTTAAAGATAATTTTCAGCCATCCAGGTGAAGGAACAAGTACTTAACAGTTCTGCTAAGGTAAAAAACCTGAAGTTTAAGACAAGGTACATCACTTATGTAACAAAAATCTATTATCTGTTTCAAGTTCTTCGATAGCCTAACTTCACAGACTGTCTTCAAATCCATACAGTAGGATGAAATTTTAAAATTATTCTTTCATTTAAAAGCCTGCTTTAGAACAGGCTTTTGAAGCAGTTAAATTAAAATCCATCACTTTTGCAACAGCATCAAGAATTGACAGCAGAGCAGCAAAATTTGAGTTCCTATCAAGCAGTTTATTTGCACATACAGAAGCAGCAACTTACATTTATAGGAGCAGACTGAATACATCTTATGTAGTGTCATTATAGAGTAAAGCAAACTTTGCTTTGCTCACAGCAAATTACAGGGTTTTTTTAAAAATTCCTGTTACCTGACAAGCAACTGTATTCATACCTGTAGCAAACAGCAAAATGGGCATAGGCAGCTACTATCCAATTGTGGTGGCCAGCTACTATTAGGACTTTCCGTGGGTCCACAGGAAATCCTAAAAAAACCAAAGCTGAAGTCAGTCAAGTGACAGGTATTAGAAGACAAGCAGAGACATCTGTAACAGGATAGAGCTGTCTGCTAAGATATGCAACAGACACTTTGACAATGCAGTTTCTCAAGAAACATTTTCAGCCGGATTCTAGTTAGCAATATTACTCCACACAGTCCTTACAACTATTACAGTTCTTACATGTAAGCAAGACATTTCTCAGTCAATACAATGCAAATCGTTCATAAAGAGAAAGAGGCAAGCAAATTGGTAAAAATTTGAGGATTGTTATCAAATAAGAAGCAATGCTCTCTTTCGTAAAAGCTCTTTCCAAGTAGTTGGTGCAACCCTATATTGTTCCAGACTGTAAAACTGAAATTTCCGGTATGTCAGAATACCTATAGCTCCTCTATTTATTATCCAGTGAGAAAAGCATGCCCATTTCTGGTCTATAACTAGATTAGGTTTGGCAGAAGTGTGGGATGGCACTGGAATCAGTGGTTATGGTACTTCCCTGAGTTACCTCTCAGCATTGATATGCTAAAGAACTAACACCTAAAGATTACATCATCTTCAGCCTCATTTTCCCCAAGACTGCCATAACACAAAGAAGAATCAGCAATTCATATCCAAGGCTTATTTTTATGTTACCTGGATACAGATTCACCTTTTAACATACTCCAGATTTTCCTAACACTGCTACAATTTACACAGTTATAGCAGAAATATGACACTTCTAACAGCATCATTTTGCTTGCAAAGTCAAAAGCTGGAAAATTACCAAATTCAAGCCCATCTTATTTACAAATTTTTTAGAATTTTATATGGAAAGTACATAGTCAAACAACTGAAGACTATCTTTACTCTAAAAACCTGACTCTTGCAGGGCAAGAAACACACCAGGAGCAAGAAAAAGGCGCAAGAGCAGGAAGGAGGTCCTGAACAAAGACCAGACACTAGTCTGTCTGGTTTTTTTATCACATCTTTAGCAGTGCAAGGCATTTGTCTAAGGGGCCATACTAAGACTGCATGAAGAACTTTGATTTGCTTCTCAGCCTCATGTCTTGATTGTGCAGCAGTGAGCCTTAAATACCGTACAGGAAGTAGTGGTTAATTAAGTATTCAGCCATTTTAAGATAAGGCAAACATAGAATAACAGACTGAAACCAGAAATAGTCACTCAGGTTTTATTTCCCAGTGACAATCAGCTTTTCAATTTATTTTGGTTTTAAAACTGACATTCCTCACCCAGTCTGACTGTACCTTCCCCAGTACCAGCAAGTGTAGGCTGGACACCACCTCCATGAATCTCACTCTCAGAGCAGTTTTGACCAGTTCTAACATCAGTCAGCGGCCCAGCAGTGTTATTTATTTTACGATTGGGAATGCCTATAAAAGAAAAAGAGATGTTTTGTTCCGCTCCATAAACTTTAGTGATATAACAGATATTCATTCACTTCCAAAACACAGGATTAATACTTCTGCATTTTGACCTAAAGTCTAATTCAACTGCTATAAGAATTCGGCAATATCGTAACACTGAAACAGAAAATGCTTTTGCTCTCTGTGTTGACATTCACAATTTAAGGAGCTATCTTCAAAAATCTTGTCAACGATTGGCTAGGTATCCCCTAGACTTCAGGTTAACACATGAACTGCATCCATCTCTAGAGAGAAGAAAAATCTAAGTACTCATATCGTTAAGATAAGGTCATTTGTGGGGATCTGTCATCTAGACACACGACACGTAACTGTACCGTCCAAAAGAAGAAAGCACTCCATGCTGGTAACATTTAACCGAAACATAGTTGAAGAACCCCTACTCGAGTCTACTACCAAACACAGCCTGCTTAGTAATAATGTGCCACAACTCCCTCCCTGCCCAGTACTCTAAACATGCCGTTTCATACAGCATACGGATAAAAGCCTTGCTTTTGAATCAGAACCATGTTTGATTCAACTGTTCATCTCAATCTTTCCATAAGAAAGCCTTCTCGGGACAGTTTAACCACCAATAGCCCCCACAGACTAAAGCAATAAGTGACCACAAGCAACATTATACCATGAATACAAAAATACCTGGAGGAGGCAGGTAGCCATGAAAAAGGACGCTCCCACAAGATGAGCGTTCCAGTTCTTCACATAGTAGCAATCTTCTTACTAAGGAGGAAAACAAGATATGACCACAGCTTTCACTTCCCCGGAAACATTACGTTATTTCAAATAACCTGCTGTAACAGTTTTGAAAATCTTCAGGGTCACAACTGTCCAGGAATTATTTATAAGTGGGTCATTACTACAGTAATAAACATGAGATGACTTCATATTTAAAAAGCAGGAGTTACCTAAAGGGGTGATTCCATAGAATTCAGCTTCATGCCTGAGAACATTAATACTGACTCCCCTAGAGAAAGAGAAAACACAACAGAAAACAAGGACAAAGTGAGTCAACACCCTGAATATTCATACTTGCATATAACTAGACACTGCACAACATGAACAAGGTACTTACTGGTTTACAGAATTACCACCAAATGCATTCAACATGCTGATGTTTGAGATTTCTAAGTGATCTTAATATTAATTACCATTCATTAAAATAAGGATCCAGAAACAATAAAGAAATACATTGCCAGAAGTGGTTAAAATTACAAGAATCCACTAACAAAACACAATGCTACCATTTCTGCCTCTACCATGCCGTACATAGACTCTAGACATGGCCCCAGATCTACCAGGGAGCAGAGTCATATACTAGGCACCCAACTAGAAGAGTAAACTGAAAAATCATCATTTGATAGTGTTCTAATGCATCTGATCAAATTAATTTTCACTTGAAATACTTAGAACTTCTTACCGTAAGTCCAATTCCTTTGTGCGAAGAAAATTTAAAATGGGTGCAAATGCCGCTGGATCTCGATCAATAAATATCTGCAAAGAAAAATTGCTGTACTTCAGCATTACTATGGAACAACCGTCAACTAAAATGCTTTTTTATGCTGTGCACAGGAAAGAGGACTTGAAGATGAGGCAGTCGGCAGATGAACACAACCCAAAGTTTTTTGACCTCTGCTTTGCTCTTGTTATTCTTCTACCATCCACTAATTCAACATTCTTAAAAGACTTATATAAAAAAACCGCTGCAAATAAAGAACACGATTGTTAAGTGCCACCTAAGTTCTAGTCTCCACAAAGGTCAATGGGTGCCCTCAATTTCTATCATGTATTCAGGATGCGGTAAATGTAATAAGATATCAAGGTAAGTTAAAAAAAAAAAAAAGTCTAAAATCAAGTCAATTACCATTACAACTACTTCTACACTTTTAGCAAAGTACTTGTGTGCTTTACTATCACTCAACCACATTGCTATAACTATAGTTTCCCATTTAAGAATATCATAAACACAGACTGAAACATCCATTTTGCTATCTGTATTTGCCAACAAAAGCTACGTTTCCATGTCCGGATTTACTCAACTACATATGCAATAGCTATCTAACGAAAATTACACCTCTCTCCGCAATACAGCAATTAGCAGTTTTTCTGTTCTTAAAAAAAAAAAAAAAGTACAGTTGCTGCCTCCGCATTGTCTGTACAATGCAGAATGAGCACAAAAATATGCACATTATTCCAGTTTCATCTATCTTGGAATGAAGATGAGAATCAAGAAACCCACAGATGTCACCAATTTTCATGGAAGTTTACACTGACTCAGGCAGCGTAACTCCCACTAGCATCCACACTGAATAAACCTAACTGAAAGCATAACATTAAACTAATGAGTTATCAGTAGGTTTATTACTTACAGCACCAGTTTCGTCCTTCAGTGTTGAAATTCTTCCACTCAGCAAACTGCAACACAGGAAATCGTCATTAAGTGTCCCTCAGAAATGTACTACACAAATACAAGACATCAACACTCTCAATCAGTTTGCTCTTTTTGTGTAGTCAGTTGCATTTTCATAAAACAGAGCAGCTGAGCAAAGAAACCCGCCTTGGTAAGGCAGAATGCTCCAGAGGTGCAGGGTGAAGGATCTCTCCTGAACAAAGAGGCAGTGCGTGCACACCTAAGGAAAAGCTAAGAGCTGCATCATAAGGACCCTCAGATTCTCAAACAGACACAAGGCCTTAGCCTGAAAGGATGGAAAAGTTTTCCCAGGCACCCAGAGGGCTGCGTAGTTTGTTACAATCTAGTAAATCAGTAAAAGCTGCTTAAGTTAAAAGGAAGAGTAAACAATCCATTCTGCAAGGACTTCCGGGGCAAGAATGGGGTGGATGAATTTTTACACAATTCCACTTCAAAGTTTCTCTCCCATCAGATCAAAGTACTTTTGTTCCAGATCCATGGAAAATGCAATGCCAAAACTTTTTTTTTTTTTTTTTTTTTTTTTACACAGATAAGAAACACACTAACATCAACAGTTTTATTACAAGATTACATCTTAGTCTGGATGACAATTATCTCTGAAATTTTCCAGTACTGGATGACTTTCAGAAGAACCTCCTTAGATAGTCTATTTAGTATGAAGACTGGGGAATAGCATTAGACTTCCTCTTTGTGCCTTTCCTTCCCTGCCTCAAAGAAGGTGACATTTCCCTGGCACTCCATTCATCTAAACATTTCAGCAAACCAGGAGCAGATAACGCTGCCTGTCTACGTCGGCTGCCAGGCTTTTATTGGGAAAGAAATCTAGAGTACAAAACCTAAATGTAATGAAGCAAAATTGCCAGCCTTTAGGTCTTCTTTTAAGTGTTTAGGATTAACTGGGATGATAGAGGTACAGCAACTACAGCACAAAATTACTAGGGCACAAACAGTAGGCAGCACAACCTATAGAAGTAGTAATGGTAGAGACATAAAAGTTAGCAGAAGGGTGTTCAATAATTCAACAGCTCCTGTACCACAAGTTAAAACTCTCAAAACTTTTGAGTTAATTCAGGGTACAGCAATAACTCAAAAACCATAAAAGGCAGTGCTGCTGTGTATGGTCAATAAGATCACAAGTGGTAATATAGTAACAGACTTAGTGGCATCTCCCTTTCCTGTAGATTTGGAGCCTTATTTCCACAACATCTGAGAAGTGACAACTGTTCAGCACATATGAGCTGCCATAGCATCATTCAAGACAGAAGATGCCTTTTGGGTAACAGCTCATTTCAAATGAATCTGTCTCATTACTTGAAATAGGGGGGAAAGCATTAAGGAATAAAGACATTATTTATGGCAGAAATTAACAACTAAGTATATATATATATATTTTTAATGACTGTTAATTTGTCTTTGTTTCATGTGATGATATATTACAAATACCTTGAAAAAAAGGAGTCTGGGATCCACATCAGTGTTTGTCTTGAAGTGCTGAACCTAAGAAACCAAAGTTAACAAATTTAGAATCAGCTGTAAAATTGGAAGGAAGTCTGCTTTATCCAGATTCTTTGACTTCTCCCATAAAGCTGATATCAAACAGGTTTGGGAAGTTTAAGATCTGCGCATCTGTACAAAGTCAAAGAGGTTGCACATTATTTGCACAGATTGTCCTTAAGCATAAAGCAGGACTGCCCAGAGACCCTAAAGTGTCATTCTTTAAATGTTTATAACACACCATCCCAAACATCCCACATTTTCTGGTTCTCATACTTTGTCAACATTAATGCTTGACAAAACACACAAAAACAAACCAGAAAAATCACAGGCACACAAAAAACAGCCACTAAAATACAAGTTAATCGACAATGTGCTACTTTTGTCATTAACTGCATGTTACTCTTACTTAGGACTCAAAGGGTGCTACGCTGTACGCTGCAAAAGACTACAATGAGCTTCAAGTTAATATTCTACAATAAATTTAAGTATTTGCCATTTGGGTCCTCTTAGGGGCATCCAATAGCAGTAGCAGTTAAAAGAAAAAGTATTAACTCCAGATCATATTATGAAATAATACAAATTATAGTATTATTTCTGATGCCAGATGGTATTTTACGTAATAAATAACTAAGAACTCTTTTATCCTTCTTCTGATTTTGATTTAACATGAAGAAAGAGAACTGGATTGGCAGCTTGGACAAGGAGGTCGTGCTCTGCCTCAGCTCTCTGACTGTACATATCCTCTAACTAGTACCATGAATAAGAAACCTTTGCTGACCTCTTCATTAATGGGAATCAAAAAAGGAAAGGCAGAAGTAAAATTCCATGGTAACTTTCTACATAGTAGAGGAATACATTACAAAATATTGTCTGAATAAAAGCACTTAACCATCGTTTATCCAGTTTTCACTGCTTGTATTTTCCAGTTTTAGAGAGAAAGATGTAAACAAAAAGTATTACTTTATACCCCTTAAGAGGCAGAAACACAAAGGCTATATGGAACTACCACTGTGCATAAGATGTGGATTGCGTAGCTGCTCGCTGCAAGCAAACAATGATAAATTTGTTCTTAGCAGAAAATCTACAGTGTAAGTGTTCTAAGCAGAAACATGCACAAAGAAACCAAAAAATTAGAGAATCAAAGTCGTTTGATATTTAAATGTAAAATGACTTCTAAGTATGTTTGCAGTTTTACACAGCTTTTATCATCAGTAATACAGATCACTACCCCTATGTACTTTTAAGAGTAAGGGATGGTTCAGAAGATGTTCCAGAAGAAGCCACCACACAACAAGGACATGAAAAGACCCACCAACCAATTCCATGTTTGTGTCCTTGCAACATTATCAGTGGGTTTAGATAGCACAAGCATTTTCTGTCTGTGACTTAGCACTGTGGTACCAGTTTAGTAAGCAATACCCCATATTAATGCATACTTTAAAACTTTTAATACCTATACATTAGTCTGTGTAAACAATGGGACAGAGTCCTCCTTTTCAGGATACAGAAAGAAGCTTAGCTAGCAAAATTTACGTGTGCATCTGCAGCTCCATGCAGTGGTCAGAAATACGTTGTATCAGGAAAATTAGGCAAACCCAGTGCAATCGCCTCAAATACCCTCAAGCAGGTGGCAGCCTACCCTTATTTTACAGAAAATAACAGGCAAATGGAAACATACACGCTAAGTGTCAGTTACAAAACAACCATTTTCGTAGTCTATTGCACTTGCAGCGTTATCTTATAACCAGAGGGAGATAAAGCGTCAAGAGAATTCACTACATTTGTTACAGTAATTTCTGTGAATGTTAACTTGCAAGAGGCTTGTGCTCCCAGCAAAGGAATCCACAGAAGCTGAGACCTGGAACTGTTGGAGCAACCATGCCCAACAGACAAGCTCTGGCAGTCCCAGGGAGCAGTGGTATCCTCGTGTCTGAACATGGAAAGCTGGGGACTTTGTACTAGTTGCTCAAAGTATAACTGCTGTCAGAGACAGAGGAGAATGCCAATTTCCTCTTCTCATACAACCCTACAAACAAACCTGTTTCAGGTTTCTAGTAAGGGTAACAGGAACTAAAGAGAAGAAAATGTGTATAGTATCCCACACTCCCTCATTTGCTGTCCAGATAACTCACTCCACCAGCAGCTTTGAGTAACCTGCCCTTTGCAAGCTGAAAAACCTGCCTCAGATAATTTTTTTCACAGAATATAAGCACTACATGAGAAGCTGAACTTGCAAAAGACCAAAACCTCTTACACTGAGGTACTAGTGTACATTGTCTCTCTATTAAAAGGGGAATGTCCATGCACACATTTCTTACTCCTCACATCCAAATTATATCCATTGACCAGAATCTAGACCTTCGACCAGAAATGAAATATATACAAATGTTAAGTTTACCTTATTCTTCATACTTTTTTGTGTAGGGAAGCCCTCTGCGGATCTGCATTTCTTCCCCAGTTTATGCCCTGTACATGCCCTGATTCATGCTGTTCTCTGCAGATGCGTGTAATAAGATCTATTTAAAATTATGAGACTGAAGCATCTTTGCAATTCCACTTGTAACAAAAACCTAGAAGATGAACTGGCCTTAATTTCAGAGGCAGAGTTCACTGAAGAACCTTATTCAGTATAACACAAAATTTGGTCCAAGCCAACGTCAAAATTATCCTGAAAGCACCATTATAGTTGAAGTTTTGCATAGGCAAGTTACAAGCTGTTTTTCTCTGGGCTGAGCCAGGTTCTTAATGTCTTCTCATAAAACAGAAATTCTGCATCGATTTTTATGGCACCCTCCTTTAAAAAAGGCTGCAGCATACAATTTAGTTATAAGAACAAGTTCATCTTCAGGGTAATGCAAGAAAATTCCTAAAATAGTAGCAGTAGTTCCTACTACTTATAGCTGGTTTCACGTCACACACAGGCTCGGGAAGACACACCAGTTTCCACTAGCTATGGCAATCCAAACGATTTCACGCCTGAGCATGTCAACAGGAACATTTGCACTATTTATTACACAGATCCTGACCACAGCTGCCCCAGTTCTCTCCCTCAGCCTGCCAAAATGTCTACGCATGCCATCTTCCATGCCTCCAGCGTACATCTGAACACAATACAGCTCTTTATTCTGGCTGACAGCAGCAGCAGCACACCAACCTCTTCACTACCTCCGTCTCTGAGGCTGCCAGACAGACCGGTCACTGGCAGCCCAGGGGTCTCTCCTGAAGCAGCAGTACACCCCCAGAGCTCGCAAGCACATACGTAGATACCCCCGAGGCTGCAGCTGCAGGGGGGCACCCCGCGGGCCCGCCACCACCCTCCGTTCTGCCGCCAGGTGCCCGCCGGCCCCCTCCCCTGCAGCGCGCCAGGGACACCGGCCGGGCCCTCCCGGAGGCAGCGCCGGGCCTGCAGCACCACGGCCGCGTCCCACCGCCGCCCGCCCGGAGCGGCTGACGGGCCGGGCCGGCCCAGCCCCGGGCATGGCCGGGCAGCGCCTCCCTTCGGGCACGGCCCCGGCAGGGACCTCCCCGCTTCAGCGGTCCCCTCCGCTTCGCTGCCCTGCGGTCCGCGCCGGCCACCTCCCGCCGCCCCGCGGGACCGCAGCGGCCCCGCCGGCTGGACCCGGGGCCTGGCCCCTCCGCTCGGCGGCCTCCGCAGCCTCGCTCACCTGGTGCCGCCCACGTTGAGCTGGATGATCTCCCCGCTCCCGGCGCCAGCGAAGCCTCCGCCGTTCCCCGCCATCTTCCCCGCCGCCTGCTCCAGCCGGCGCCCGCCGCCGCCTCCCGCCGCCGCCGGAACCTCGGGGTCGAGAGCAGCAGCGGCGGGGCAAGGCGGAGGCGGCGGCGGGGAGGGAGGAGGCGGGGGATCAGCCAGCGGGCCCGCGAAGCCCTCTGCGGCTGCCGACGGCCCGGGCAGGGTCAGCGCCCGGCCAGACCGCGGCCCCGCCGGCGCCCCGCCGCTCAGGCCCGGCCAGGCCGCGCCGCCTCCCCGCTCCGAGCGGAAAATGCCATGGCAACGCGACAGCACCTGCGGGAGGGCGGCCGGCGCGGGCCAAAACACCCCGGACCCTTCGCGGAACGAGGCCGGCTGCGAGGAGGCGGGGACCCCCCCGCGGCGGCAGCAGCGGCGGCGGCGGGAGTTGGTCAACACCCCCCGGGGGAAGGGGCGCGCCCGGAAGGGGCCGTGTGCGGCCGGGTGGCGCGGCGGGGCGGGCCGGCGGCGCGGCGGGGCCGGGCTGGGCAGGTGAGCGGGGCGGGGCGGCCGCCAGGGGTGAGGCGGGGCGGGCCCGGCCCGGGCTGTGCTGCGCGGCCCCGGCTGCGGCGCCGCACCTGGAGCAGAAGGAGCCCGAGGGCGGAGGTCGTGCCCGCTGCGTTGTTGGGCGCGGGCGGCAGCTGCCGATGACGCCCCCCGGTGCCAGCGACCCCCGCGGACTACGGGGCCGCAGCCAGCGCGGCCCCGGGACTGGGCCTGCCGCCCGCGGGCGGGCCGGGCCGGGCACAGCGCGCCGCCGGTGGGCGCTGGCGGCCGGCACCGACCCGGAACATTCCCTGGAAATGCGGCGGGAAGGCGGCGGCCGCACAGTGGGGTTCAAAGCGTGGGCTGCAGCCCACTGTCGTTAATCAAATTCTCCACTGATTAAAGAGAAAAAATAGTAGATGCTACAGATGTGAGGCCGCAGTGCGGTTTGAGGAAGAAATCTGTCACAGCAAGTGAGAGAAAACTGCCGAAATACGTGACACTGTGGCTAGCAAAGGAAGTCATAAAATCGTGGTTTAAAGTTGTGAGGGTAGGCTTGATGATTAATTTCTCCCCTCAAACAAGGAGAGGAATGAGCAAATATGAGCCCACTATTTTTAAGTGAAATTTTCCTAGAGACTGAAAACCCACCCAGCAGATCCACGCCCTGTTTAAACCTAATGTTCTTCTGCAAGGACACACGGATAGAGCTGAAGCATGCTCAAAAATTGTATTTTGAAAATGCTGGGAGAGTTCTGGGACTAGCCTAGGAACAAACTGCTTGAAGTTACCTGGCCACTCCCTCGCTCACTTACCTTGGAAATTCAAGTTTTATACCTCTAGTCGTATCACAGAGCCAAACTGACCAGAGCTATGAAGATACCTTTGCCAGGCAGGGAAATACTTGGGAGAAATTAATTCACTATCACAAGGCCCTCTTGCTACCACAGAGAAACATGCAGCCATTTGGGGCTTCTTGGGCTAATTGGCTAACCAGCACAGTTATTAAGCTTCGGCAGGGAGCTCATGAATACTTCTATAATGTGTCCTGTATGTTGGTGCAGACGCTTCTACAGTATCTTCTCCCTACAGCCTAAGGTGTAAAGAAAATTTAAAAGCAGCTGAATGTGTCACCAAGCCCTAGACCTTCAGGCCTTTCTGTACGCTTTGTAGTCTGGCTGTAGTTTGAGTTTCTTTTTGGACTCAAGAAGAGCCGCACTTTAAGATTTCTTCTGAGTTGTCTTCTGCTTCCCTGGAGTAAACAATAGCAAATAAAAAACGTTCAGGTGTACTGTCAGGGAGAGAAGGAAATTGAACTTCCTCTCCCATGTCCTGGGGCAATCTTCTAACTATTAAAGTATTGGATAAGAGTGGGACAGCCTATTTCTTTTCTTGTATTTGGAAGGAAGACCGCCACTCCCTACTTTGACCCATCAGCTTTTAAAAGAAAAATTTAAGACAGAGAGGGCTTGAGGCTGTGGATCATGCTTGGAAACCATACCACTGTGGAAAGAATCTGTGCAGAAGACCTGCACCTGTCCTCAGTGTTTCCTATGGGTCGAGTGGCTGCTCATTCAGGCAGTTGACTGAAAGATCACTTTCTGCATGCCTAATTCAATCATGTTTCATAAGGCGTCTAATAGCTTAGGTAGTCAAGGACTATAAATTGCGGAGTGACTGGCCACATGTGTTAAAGAAATGGCACTGTAACCATTGTGTATATAAATGCTTCTGTGGCCCAGCTTGCTTATATCTCTTGAAAAATATCTTGGGCTTCTAAATCACGTTTGCCACTGTTGTGGTGTAACCCCAGCTGGCAGCTAAGTACTATGGAGCCACTCACCAACTCCCCCACCCCGATGGGATGGGGAGGAGAATGAGAAAAAGGTGAAAGTTGTGGGTTGAGATAAAAACAGTTTAATAACTGAAACAAAGTAAAATACAATAATAACAACAATTGTAATGAAAAGGAGAGAGAAAGAGAGAGGAATAAAACCCAAGGGAAAAAACCCTCAAGTGATGCACAATGCAGTTGCTCACCGTCCACTGACAGATGCCCAGACAGTCCCTGAGCAGCAATCAGCAGCCCCCGGCCAGCTCCCCCCGGTTTGTATACTGAACATGACATTCTATGGTATGGAATATCCCTTTGGCTAGCTCTGGTCAGCTGTCCTGGCTCTGCTCCCTCCCTGCTTCTTGTCCACTTGCTCACTGGCAGAGCATGGGAAACTGAAAAGTCCTTGATTGAGTGTAAGCACTACTTTGTAACAACTAAAACATCGGTGTGTTAATCAACATCATTCTCATATTAAATCCAAAATTCATAATTGTACCATCTATTAAGAAGAGAATTAACTCTATCCCAGCTGAAACCAGGACAGCCTCACAATGCCTAAATAACATTAAATTTAAGATTTGCTGCCTCTTAAATAAAATGTAAACACATTGGCATTTTTATTTGATTCATGAAAATCACTCCAGGAAGATGTGAGACAATCAGCTGTGCATTGATCCGTCCTGTAACAGCTGCAGTCCTCAAACACTTCCACTAGATGCCTCTATTGTTTTTGAAGTAAACTTCCAAAATGTAATTCCTGTTTAGTCTAACCATTTAAGGCATATTCTCAAGGCTATTTCTCTTGATGTCGCAATTAAAGTACACCATTTGCAATAATAAAAAAAAATAAATCCCAAGCTCATTTCAAACCACACATCACATCAGTGTTATACAATATTAATATAGAAAGCAACTTTGTGTTGCTAGTTTGTATGATGTTTTTATTAATTCAATTAAAAAAAAACCTGTCAGAAAAGTGTTACCTGTGGCACTATGCAAAAAATTAGTCATCAGAATTAAATATACATGCTTCTGAGTGATGATTGTATGGTTTAGGAAATAAGGAGGCACATGCAACAGATTATTGGTTATGCAGTGGGGCACATTGTCATTTGGTGTGTTTAATTGCAACAATCCAAGGTAAGAGTACAAGGAAGGGTTTCTTACTCACTTTTTTCCGTTTGCGTATGAGTACAGTTTTCTTGTGGAACATCCTGTTTTCTGGCCAAGAAGCTAATTATTCCATTCAAAAGAAGGCAAATTTTGCTCTATAAATTGCGTTCAAGAGACACCTCCCAATGGTATGATTGCCCTTAAGCTACTTAAAATACAATTTTAGGTAGGGATTGCTACTCTTTGGCATGTTTGCCAGGTACCTGTTTTGCAAAATTATTAACTGAGAAACAATTTGGCTCCCAGGCAGCCAAAGGAAGTTAGGTAATAAATTCCTTCTCTGCCTCCTCAGCAGCTCCATAGTGAGGGATATTTTGCTCCACCCTGGACAGGCTCCCTTCTGATCACTTACACCAACGCTAAGTACAGTGCAGCAGTCTGTGCAATACTACAGAGTGGCTGGATACCAATTCCTGAGATATATTTTTAGCTGTTTATATCAAGCCTAAGTCAGACCTTTTTCTTCTTTTTATTTTTCATAGCATCCAGTTTGGAAAACCAATTAAGTGCTTTGGAAGTGAAGAAGCATTTAATTTTGGTGATGATATAACATGTTACATTATTATTGTCTGTGAGCCCATTTTAAAGTAAAAGGCACTTTGCATATTTGAGGGGAGGGGGAGTCTCTCAGCAATTTAAAGTCCCCATCAGTTTGTTTAGCTGTTTTCTCACAAAATGTGAGAACTTTGTGGCAGGGATCTTGTCTCTGTATCTTGGAGCCTCACCGATACAGCCACTCTGGGAAATAATACTATGAGTCACTAGGACCAATAGTGCATGCTCAGTTTTCCCCCAGCTTTGCTTACAGTTACTTAGCTTGAAGGGTCTGAAGTTTGAAGGTACTCACTTAATAGCTGAAGTCCAATAAAGAGTACTGGAATAACTTGAAATAGGCCACAGGGGAGGGAAGAAGCTCATGGGACTAGGTGGAGTATGCATTTCTTCGTTCCTGAACATATGGATGTTGCTTGCAAATTGGGAAACAACCTTCCTTTTCAGCTCCAGAAGCAGTGCTGCACAGTGGGTGGCTACCAAGGATGTTCCCTTTACCCAGAGCAGCTCCACCCCGCAGCCAAATAAAAGGGATGTTGGTAGAAATGTCTATAAAGGCCTTTTTCCCCCCTCTTAAAATACAATGAAGGGAAAGGATACAATAGACACAGAATCAAGTCAAAAGCAGCTTCCTAAAAGGGGAGGAAAGATTCTGCAACATCCTGTAAAGAACTGTGTATCCAAGTCTGCTGAATCCCTGGAAAATTCTTAAAACTTTCATTTTCAGAAAATAAGTCTTAAAATCTTAGTGTTTAACAAGTCTGGGGGAGATTACTATTATGCTCCAGCATAGCATTTGTTCTCAGTTACCAAGCGTGGGATGTCCTCTAGTCCTGCTGCAGGACTCTGCTGAGTTCTGCTCCCTGGAGGGCTGCCGGGACAGTGTGCCACCCAAAAGCTTTTCTTTCAGAGTTTCTGCAGTTGGTTTTTTTCCCTGCTAAAACGAGAAAAAAAAAAAATATCCAAATCTACTATCTTTTTGGAAAGTTACTCCTCCTCATCCCAATCCTCTAGACAAATTTAAGATGAAAATAAGTGTTAAAAGAATCACAACCCAACAATTTTTAGTATATCCCAGCAGAGCTGGGTGAGACAAGAGCCAGCAGAAGTACAATAAATGTGCGTGTTATTTTGCTAGTACGTGCTGTGTCCACAGCGTGGGGCTGTTTGCTAGTGCATGTCTGTTGTCAAAGCCTGGGCTTTTTTGCATTCAGCACAGTGGAAGAATGCCACTGCTGCAGACTGCAGTTTGGTTTGAAAATCCCTTGACTTTGTGTGCAATGTATGCATTTGTGCTCATCATTATTTAAGTCATTCAGCTAAAGTTGTCTATATTTCTGTATTGAGTCAGGTTCTGTTTATGAACTGGATGTAGCTAGTAACCAAATTATCTTCCCTAAGACTGCAATCCATCCCAGAGAAGCGAAGCTAGGTTGTAGTGAGTTAGCACAGCTCCATTTATGTTGGACTGCTGTGTAAGCAGGCTGAAGGTCCAATAAATAGCTGGATATACTGTCAGGCATGAAATAATAAAGGCATGAAATTGCAAAGGCACAGGTTGTAACATTTATCAGAAAAATTACTTCATTTATATCTTTTCTTCATTTCTCGAAGACTGTTCATCAGTCTGGGTTGTTTGTAAGAGTCATTGAATAAAGAGCATGCAGATTAGAAAAGACTTTCTTAAAGATAAGAAAAAACCACAAATCCTGAAATAATTTTCAAAAAAAAAAAAATTATTCTCAATTATTTTGTTCTCTTTATCCTCCTTCTGACATTTTCCAGCCCATCAATGTTGATGATGCTCAAGCATTGTAATGCTTACTTTATGGTTCCTTATTTCAATTACAGCCATGAAAGGGTTAGAGACGAGAACTTTATATTCTGTACATGGAGTCAATACTGGAACACCCAAAAGTTTTTTTACTTCTGTGAGCCAAAAGGGCAACTGATATGGGGCCTGACCTTCAGTGTAGCACCGGCAAAATAACCCCACGTAACACCTTCTTCCTCAGTTTGACTCTTACCCTATGTTTGTAATACCAGAGCTGGATGTCTTTCTGAATGGTCAGCGACAAAGATTCAAATCCATTGCATAAGAAGGTGACCTGTCTAGGATTTAGTTACCTGGGTAAAAATTCATGCCATCTCTGCCATGCGATCTTGTCTACCTTCATTTTACAGCCATCAGTTTGCCTTCTAATGAAGAAATGTTGAAGTGCCTTCTTCACATAGGTATTTGTGGACAGCTCTACTTGACTGCTCTTTGACAGCTGAAGTCTCATACCATACAACAGCATGAGGCAGCCTGCTTTTTCAAAATAGTTTGTTACGAATTGGTTTTCAGTGCTGGCTTGGGCTGCAGGAACAGAAACCTGGTAATTCATATATCCATATGACTTCAATATATGTCTCTCAAATGAGCCCTGAAAACTGTAATAAGGGTGAGAGAGGATGAAAGCTCCTTTCAGCTCATTTCTTCTAAAGTCTTAAGTAAATGCACTTTATACACACAGGAAATTACAGCTGTATAAACTGTACAGTTAGCTAAACTGGCGATGAGAGGATATACAACAAAAATGTCCTATTTGAAGTCCTGTTACTAGTTACTTTTGTTTTAAGAGAACATGGAGTACTTGTCTGTATAAACAGCTAGGAGCAACCCATGTTCCTAGGAATCCTTCCAGCTTTATCTACTGTACACTTATCAAATCGATGAGTACTTAAACCCACATATATAGAATGCTCACCTGTGTGCAAGGTGCCGTGAACTTACCTTGCTTCATTTGCGGCAACGAGTCCAAAACTCTGCTGCATCCATTTTTAATCACTGATGTTTTGAAACTACCCATATTTATGTGAAAATCTTGGTGAAGCTTTTAGCAGTTCAAAATACACATGTAAACACAGATACTGACCTGTTCTTCTTCACTGGTAATTATTTTAAACAGTAACGTGTTACGTTAGATCCTTATTGGAGTAAGCGACTGCCAACACTTAGCAAAACATATGGGTATGTACATAAAATTCTTGCTTGGTTCTAGATAGGTATGTAAAAACTCATTTTAGCAAATATTATGTTTACAATACTTCATAATAGCTCAGCAAGTGCCTGAAATTTTTGTCTGTGGAGAGGAAGACTGCTCTCCTCTATTTTGTCCAAAAGTTGTTGGAGGAGCATCACTTGCACTCCCTATACATCTTTTCATATAAGCTTTTGAATTATGTTGGCTGCTACCTGCATATTCTGCTTTTCCTTGAGTAAGTGAACATGCTTAACTTTATTTCCTTTTTCAAAGGCATGTTCAGCAATGAGCTCGTTGATTTATATCTCTGTAGTAGAATAAACTTCTTCCAAAAGGCAAGTTAAGCCATGTTTTACCATAAGCAGTCTGAGTAGTTACTAGAGCAGTGCAATGCAGCCAGGACATACTAGTGAGCTAGCATACAGCTGGCGTGTTACCTGCTGATATACGGACTGGATGAGCAGGCAGTGAGGTGGACTGAAAACTGGCTGAATGGCTGAGCCTGGAGGGTGGTGATCAGCGGCATGAAGTCTATTTGGAGGCAAGTAACTAGCTGTGTACCCCAGGGGTCAGTACTGGGCCAATCACGTTTAACATCTTCATTAATGATCTGGATGATGGGGCAGCATGTATCCTCAGCAAGCTTGGAGATGACACAAAACTGGGAGGAGTGGCTCATATCTCAGAGGCTCATGCTGCCATCCACAGGGACCTTCAACGGGCTGAAGAAATGGACTGACAGGAACAGCATGAAGTTCAACAATGAGAATTGCAAACTCCTGTACCGGGGGAAGAACAATCCCAGGTACAAGTATGTGCTGGAGGCCGCCCAGCTGGAAAGCAGCTTGGCAGAAAAGGCCCTGAGGGTCCTGGTGGACACCACGTTGAACGTCAGCCAACAATATGCTCTTGCCACAAAGAAGACTAATGGTATCCTGGGCTGCATTAGGAGGAATGTTTAAGATGATTAAGGGACTGGAGCATCTCTCTTACAAAGAAAGGCTAAGAGAGCTGACACCGTTTAGCCTAGTACAGAGAAGGCTCAGGGGGATCTTTTCAATGTTCCTAAATACCTGAAGGGAGGATGCACAGAGAATGGAGACAGGCTGTTCTCAGTGGTGCCTAGTGACAAGACCAGAGACCATGGACAAACTGAAACATGGGAGGTTCCCTCTGAACATCAACTTTTTTACTTTGAGGGCGACTGAACGCTAGCACAGGTTGCCCAGAGTGATGGTGGTCTTCATCCTTGAGGTATTCAAAAGTCATCTGGGCATGCCCTTGGCAACGAGCACTAGGTGGCCCTGCTTGAGCAGAGGGGCTGGAGCAGATGACCTCCAGAGGTCCCTTCCCACCTCAACCACTCCGATTCTGTGAATGTGGCTGTGTATTTTAAGAATGACTTTTGCCTTTCAAACCACAGAGAAACATGGTTTCAGAACTGTCTGTGGTGACTGGTGGTTTTCCTTCTTATCCTCTTCAATAATACATCTTCCTTACCCACATTTTATGTTCTTTGAGCTTAAATCGTGAGGTTTAAGTCATACTGAATCTAGCAAAACCTTCCGTACAACTAACTGGTGAATGTGGCTTTTTCTGTAGCAACCAATTGATGTACAGTATCTGTAATTTCATGTCACCAGACTCTGTTCCTTGCAGGATGGTGTTCCCCAATTGCTTATCATATTGCTGGTCTTCAGGCATTTAGGCTGAAATTTCCCAAGTTGTGTTTCTTCTGTAGGCTCTCTTTGAAAACTGAAAACACTGAAAACTGTTCTGGATATCTAAAAATAGAAGGCAATATGTCATTTTAAAGCTGCTGACAATTCTTGGGTTTACTTGAAATTTTTAAGCAGGACTTCAAATTTGGCAAGACAACAGATCATCTCCTTTTGGGGGAATACAGGCTTTGTCAGAAATCTTATGAATAGTCACTGAAATTTGACCAAGCTATTAGCATCTGAAAACTTCAATCACAGCTGTTCAAAAGCAACATAAACTTTTAAAGCATAGTCTAAGAAACATCTCTTACAACAATTTTCGAATGTATAAACATCTTTAACATGTTATGAATGGACCAATAGATTATTTTTTTTTAAATAAATCTTTACTGATAAAGCAGCTATCCCTTTCTTCCTCCTGAAATAATGTTAAGAGTCTTCCAGGGAGGCAGCTGGGAAGCAGAAGTTAGGCCAGTAGATGTAGGGAGACAGAGACTTGATCCCCAGCTGCTGCTTCCAAACTGGTCTGAGTGGTCTGTAAGAAGCAGAAAGACCCAGAGCCAGAGGGGGAAGAGCCAGACTTTCACAGGTCACCTGGAAAACTCTTTGATGGTTTCATCTTTCCCTTATTCTCTCTGTTCTCATCTTCATTGATGAGGATTTCTAGTGGTGGGGCTCCATTTATTGTGTGATGCCATTTTCTTTGTGTCTCAATTCCCACAGTCGGATAGCAGAAACTTCTGTTATTTTGGTATAGGTCACTAGCAGTACATCCAACAAGAAGAAAATTTTAAAATGTCAGATCCAATTCTAATGGTATATAAAATAAAAGATGACACTGCATTATTTTCACACCTTGCCAGAACACTTTCTTCTTACCACAGAAGCAATTAATGTTGCATCATCCTTCTTTTCATATTACTGTCACAGTGCTTGACTTGGGAAAGGAAAGGTAATTTTCAGTTTTCTATATTAAAGTCACACACACACACACATGAAATCTTATTCCTGAAAAAATATTCTAATTTTGAATAAAACTTCTTAAATCTCTGAGGCCAGAAATGAATAAAAATGAAACCATTTGTCGCTTAATGAAATAGACTAATTACAGTGAAGGTTGCTAATATATTTTTTTTCTCCTATATTTTTTGAAAAAAGAAATCCCTCTCTAGAAATGCTGCAAAGACAAAAAAAAGATCTTCAATGTATTGGTATATTTCAACTTTGCAAAGCAGAACTAAGATTTCTGTTCAAAAATCTATTAAAACATTATCTTAGCTAATATTCCTAGAGGGACAGAAAATACAGACTCTGGAGGATTTTTCATTATACGAAGTCTCCAGCCATGGCCCAAACCGAGACCATTACTGTCATTTCACATTTCTGTCAATTAGTGTTCTATCCTTACCTTGCATACTGCTTTTCTTCTTGTCATCAGATATTGAAATAGAAATGTGAAAGGTTTCCTTGCGAGTATGGGTTGAGGAAGGAGCGGGAGCAATTTAGAGGAGGTGTTTGAGGGAATGGGATGTGAGAGAACAGTGGACATCACATTTTGGAGAAAGCATAGCACTTAATATTGAAAGATGTTTGGCTTAAGTCTGTATTTAAAAAAAGAATGAGTGAGGGGATCTTTCAAACTTCGGTGATAGTAATAAGAATACAAAACCATAAATTAGCAGGTAGAATAAAACATGACTTGTCATTTGCAGTCAGCGAACCAAGTGAAAGTGCATTAGTAATATAGTGATTGAGAACAGGCAAAAGACTTTTCATTTTTTAGTCAGTCTTCTGCTTTTAAACAGGATTAGCCAAGTATATGCATAATGAAAATACTCATAGTTACACTACATGTTTATTACCATCAAAATGTCACCTCATGGTCCTAAGAAACACATCATTTTGTTGTTTAATATTTCTGCTGCAGGATTTCTGAGTTGTTCTATGACAGTTTTAATGTTGGACATTGGAGAAGGAAGTCATGGAACCGACGTAAAAGGGGCTGACTTTCAAAGGGTGGGTACATTGCTGTTTCTGAAGTTGTTTTGAAACTATCTACACCTGAAAACCCGAATATTAAGGCACACAAATTAAGTAGTCATTTTCAAAAATGATGGCTGTAAAGTCCAATATCCTTTAGCAGTCCCTTGAGTCAGAGTTAATAGAGTTCTAGCTATGGATTTTTTGCACCCATGTTGGCAAAGAAATGCTATATAATTACATATTACATAGCTGATTGATGGTGGCTTCATGAGCCACACAAAAGGATAATGAGCCATTTCTTTAATAAGAAGTGTTTAATGAGTGATGTTTCTACTTATCCCTTTCTCACTTTAAATGGATACTTTAGCTTTATATCTCTGATTTCCTACATTTCCAGAAAAATACTTCATGTATTAGACCACACATACCAATTTATGAATCACTGGCTTTTCTGGTTTTCCTTAATTGTTATTTTAATAAAACAAATCGTGAAGAGCCAATCAACAACACGTCAGATAAAATGCCAGTAGCAGCTTGCTAGGAGTGAAATACCAGCGGTGCAGTTTCATTCCAGGCTTCTTCATAGAATGGTGTTGCCTTAGTGCAATTTAGTAGTCTATTCCCATTTAAATGGAATTCTCACCTGATACAGAAAAAGCTTAATTTTAAAATGCTGTAAAGTAATAATATATAAATAAATAATACATAAACTATAGCTTTACCTAGTAATATCTGAATGTTTTCTTTACCTCTTTCTTTCAGAACTCTTAGGATTATAAAATAGAAAAACTCATGTTTTCAAACAGCTGGGGATGATGTTTTTGGTTTGTGAATCTTCAAATTGATTAAAGCAGTTTGTTAATATATTAAAATATTTCTCTAATCTCAGAAACATTATAGTCTATTAAAAAAAATTTGTTATGTTCCTCCATTCTTGCACCCCTGTGTTTCTCTGTTTCCCCCTTCTTATCCCATTTATCAGACCTCTCCACCTTGTACCCATTTGGTACTGGTACCGTTTTCAGAAGGCATTCAGCACCTAGCTCCAAACCATTTACTTGCATTTGCCACATAGAAACGCTCAAGTTATTGTTTCCCGTGGCCACAAGGTAATGGTTCCAGAGAAAGAATCTGGTTTCCAGCTAACAAAAGAACCCTTTCTTCTCTATTCAGGGTCACAGATTTGAACTGAAAGCCTGAACTGGAGTGAAGTGGTACTGTTTAATCTTACCTGGACTTAATGCCACAATTATACGAGGTTGGCTTACAGCACAAGACAGATGCTTTAATAAATTTCAGGCCTTCCTAAAGACCACAACATCTCCTAGTAGTACGTCTTGCAGCTGATGGTGGTCATTGCCAGGTGCTTCTTTATATCCAGGTAACTGTCATGGTGGCTGTCATACAACTGAAAAGCATCTTCCTAACCCTTGGCACTTACTGGATGCCTTATACCTGGAGCACAACTATACTATATCCTATATGAAGTAAAAGTGCCTGGTTTTATTCTTCATGTCTGATTCTTGTGGATCTTCCTTTTCTTTGAATTACATAATTTAGTGCCTTCAGAGGGTTTTTTCCCCTGTTTCAGCCTAGCCCAAGGAAATGCATACCGATGTGGTTACAGCTGTTATTAAGGGAGAAAAGCACCAAAAATATACATAGGTACTACGATCATTTTCCTCTTACTTCTATTGCAGGAATAAGTGTGGCAATAGAACCTGCATAGGAAAAAGCATAGCTACTATACAATACATACGGTTTTAATTATACTGCTTGAATTGTACCTCTAAATGTAATGGAGAAGAAACAGAGTGTAGGCGTTGAGGGAGAAGGTTGTAGCCTTCCGCGTGACGCCATGTGAGATGGCCGTGACTGCAGCCCTCCTCGCTCACCCACGCTCTGCTGCACCCGGGCTCGTGCTCACATCTGGAATCAGCGCTGCGCGCTGAGGCAGAGCATTTCATGGGCTACCAATGCATGGTGATTAATGTGCCACGTCATGGCAACATGCGGTAACAACTGTATGGAATGCTTTGACGAGTTTTCCTGGTCTGAAAGGAAAAGGGATATACTCTATTGTCAAATAGTTCTGTTGCCTGCTGCCTACAGAATATGATCTGAGTGATGGAGAAATTCTGACTGATCTCTCTGCATTATGGTTTTCCTGTCCTTGCAGAATTAAGACATGTAATTCTTCACCCTGTGTGTGATAAGCACATAAAGATTATCGCTAACACATTCAGGTCAACAACTTTTCTTCATAATATATGCAATACAGATTTTATGATATCATTTGTTTCATAATAAAATTCTGAACTTGACACACATTTAAAACACATTCATTTCATTAACGACATTTTGTGATGATGAACCAACTTACAGAAAACAGCTTTTTCTTATTGTCTCATAAGAAACTTAAAGTTGGGAATTGTTTAAAAAAACACAATAGATTAAAAACTTTAAAGAATTAGTAATATGAGAAAAAAAAAGAAATACTATTTTTCATTATTGAATGTGCTGCTAAAGGAAAAGTAAAAAACGCCCAGCAATATTGAAATGCTAAAGTTACTTGCACTGAATCTTGTGAATTCATAATGTAGTTTTTGATACTGTAAACAATATACTTGCTGTTTAAGAGCATACTCTGTTAGAAATAAAAAGGATATATACACAAAAGCAGAAAAAGATGATCTCCTTATACCAGTCAAAAGATAAACCCATTTATAAGGGACAGGCTGTAGCATGAAAATAGGCAGCACTTATGGTCCATCTGAATGGATATGGGGAGTGTGATTAAATATTCAACTGAAAGCCAGATGCCACTGTGAAAAATCAAATCTAGTGGGGAAAAAAAGCTCTGCACACTTTGAACGCACTTTTTGGAAGTCTGGAAAACAAAAGAATTTAAGTCAAGAGGATGATAAAAGAGGACACGGGGAGTTGAGTGAATTTTCATTAATCTCCATAGTTATATCAAAAGTAGCCAAAGGCTGAATGCCAGCTTTGCTTAAATTCTGGTCTGATTTGGCGGGTCTTTGGGTATTGGGCTATAGCATTAACTGCATCCTTTTTAATGTACTTCACTCTAAATAATAAATTATTAATGCAATTTTTTTCCTTCTTTTAAAAAAGGAGAAAATGTCCTTACTAAGGCACTGTGTGAGACTGTAAACAAAATTATTTCTTGTTGCATTTCCAAAAGAACTGCATACATTTTAGCTAAATTTGTTTTAAAATCTACTTTTCAGACACTTATCCTGTTTATTATTATCTTAGAGAATAAAACTAACAAATCACAAGCTATTTTCCAAAGTTTAAAAAGGGTTGTTCTGCTACTGTTTATTTGGCATATCATATTATTTTCCCTTAAGAAGATACAACTGCTTGAGAATTGGTACTTTATATAGTGAGAACATGGAAAAAATTCTCTGTAGGAGTATCTGAAGAAGAAAGGATAGCTTCTCATTCTTTCTAGTCTATGTATAGATAAATATTACTAAACTTCTAACATTGCTTCTTATCTAAGTATTCATCAGGTTCATTTAATGATTCACATAAACATATTGCAGGTAGCAAGCAATATTGTGGAGTTAGGTATTAAAATCAAATTAAAAAAAATCCCTAAACCCAAAACACTGATAACAATACAGTAAGTGTAAAATTCAAGGAGTTTCCTGATTGTTAGGTAGAACTTGGTCTGTAATTTGAAATGCTCTTTTGAGGGATGTGTAATCCTAAAGAGAGGATCATGCTTGCTTGTCTCTCTGATGCCTTTCAATGAAGACCCTTCAAAGGCAAATCCAGGGAGATGTAGATATACAGCTAACCTAGAGCTCCTTTGTTTTACAGAAAAACATTTCTTCAAAGTCAAACAGGGGGTGAGACCCTTTCCTGATCATAATGTGTAGTAAATGAAAAAGCATTTTTATATAAATTATATTGCACCATGCTCGATCTGGAGGTTAGGACAAGCCCTAAAACCAGACAGCTCTAATTCACTCAGCTTATATTTCCTCCTTCTCTTACTTTTGTACTGAGAATTAGCAATGATTTAGTAAAAATTATTAGTGAAACCTTGGAGATGTCCCTCTTTTCTAGCTCTTGTGGCAGCTAACATAGCAAAATGCTCCTCCCTGAGGAGGTGTAGACAGCAGTCTTCTTTCAGTTTATTCACCACCGAAGAAAAATTATTTGCTTTGACTTTCAAATGTTGCCAGAGATTATATTCCTGTATTAGGAATAATCATACTTTGGGCCATCAGTGCCAAATCGAAAGAAGGACAGGCAGTTTAAGGTATTTGCTGAAAAAAAAAAAAAAAAGAAAAGGAACTCTGCATTCCATTCCACTGAGTGTCTTAGAGTATCAATAACATGGGAATACCCGAAGACGTATCTCCCCTGAAAGTGATTTTTAAAAGTAAAACATACAAAACATTATATTTCTTTTAAAAGCACAATTGTGCTCTTCAGGACCAGATTAAGCTATCTATCCACAGGGAAAAACTTTCTTTGGTATTATCTATCTGGTATTGACTGTGGTTTACCCATCAAAGGTCCAAGGACCACCACTATAAGCCAGGCAAGGGGCTGATCGCAGTATTTGCTTTTTGGCTGTTAGAAGAGCACTTCAGGCTCAATGCAACTACAAAGCAAAATGTGATATAGAAAGTACGGCACAAAAATGCAGTAGAGCTTCAACATAATTTGATAGATGGTCATATTTAAGGCATTGTATAAATACAGCCTCTTATAAAGTGTCAGTCACCGTCCCCTACCTTTGCTTTGAGTAAGTTATAACCCTAAACTTTGAATTTCATGCAACTTAAGATAAAATATCTGAAGCCTTTACCTCTGAGTCACCTGGATATTACTATTCTTGAAAGTGATGCTGAACACATACCACTGAGAGTGCTCCTCCTGGATTTTAAAACATTGGAGTAGCAGAGTGTTCTACTCCTCCAACAACTGATTTAGTTTTTCAGATATGTTTTGGTTTTTAAATGAGTTAAAAGCATGGCTCTTTCCTCCTGTTCTTCGCTTTTGGAAGTATTACTTTTGGAAGTCTATGCACCATGATGCTGATCCTAAGCAGGATGAACAATAACACAGAAAACGTTAATGAAACCATAACCAAGCTTTATGACAACATAAATGTGGCAATGGGGCAACCTCAAGAGAAAGAGAGGGACATATTCTAAAACACTGAAGGAAATTGTAACCTGTAATGATTTTACATATCAAAGTTATATTTGGATTTACTAACTAAACATCCAGAGGCAGAATTTCATTGATTCTGGATTATCACAGCTCCATCTGCATTTATATCAACAGCCTCAAGAAAAGTCCCTGAAGCAAAAGTATTTTTGAGTAAGACTGTTGCTGTATGGAAGCATGATAGATTTTGTTCCTCCATATAGACACCTACACTCTGAGGTCTTTTGGAGTCAATATGACTAATTTAAACCCTCTTTTATCAAACACAAATTTCAGCAGATAATTTCTACACTTGCTAAAATTTAGGGTGCTCCATGAAAATCCACCTGAACAAAAATACCCTTAATTTTTTTGTAACTAAACCACAAAAAGTAGCTAATTTTAAACTTGCTATTTGGGAGCTTTTCTTTTTAGACAAGCACCCCAGCTTCTGGAGAAAAAAATGACAAAAGCAAAACACTGTTGATTCTGGTAACTATTTTATGAAGAAATAAATTCTTTCAAGTCATTATCCACTGATCATGGGCATTGTAAAAGATGATAAGAAAGATAGCTTACACCTATACCTCGTGAAACACAATGCTCTACAATAGCTGTGATGCCAGGTTCCATAGGCAGGTTGTTACTGACATGGCAGGGAGCGGTACCAGCTACTGAATCACTAAACACACTTCTGTGATGTGTGTTTCTTGGAGGTGTTCTGGCTGCGTGATGAGGTCTGATATTGCTTAGTTTATAATAACAGGTTTGATTATGGGCTAGCAAAAGCTTATTAGATTCCCACCTGAAGCATTACCTTGCTTTTAATTTTGGACTGTCCAAGCCATGCTGTATGAAACCTAAGCAGGAAAAGAGGTCATTAGAGAGCAGAGCAGAAATGCTGTGGAAAGTGCAAGTGTTGTAGAAGATCTTTTCATCTAGGAGAGGCATGTAAAAATCCACCAGAAGCCTTTCATCTGTTCCTTGACTTTGACAAATTCTGGTTTAGTTTTTCCTGCACTGAATCACAGTTCCCTTGTTCGTTACAGTGAGATACTGTTAAAAAGACAAAGTTTAGCCTCTGTGGTGTTATTCTCAATGTTACGCAAGCATTTGTACCCAGTTAGGTAATTAAGATTTAATTGCAGAAACTTGCAACTTGCAGAAACTTACTTAGACTATCTGTTCACCTCTACAGTATTTTAATAAAATTTGCCTATGGCAAAGAAATAAATCAGGGTAATGATACCTCATTACTCACACAAAGTACTGAAACAGTTATATATTGGCTTTGGGTGAGTAATTTCAATAGTGATCTTGTGGTTACAGGCAACGGGAGCCTAAGGTCTCTTAAACTTTTTTTATCCTTGGCTTATGGAAATAATTTCAGCAAACTTTTGCTTAGTGTTCTCCAAGGTAAAAAGGAATAGGAAGCACAATGTGTTCTGATCAAATACAGGCAATTCATATACTGCCTTCCCCCATGTTTGAATAACCCTTTAAACAAAGCACACGCCTTTTAGAAAATATTAATCACACAGCTACAAACATCTAACTACAGTGTACATAATACTAATTAGAATATGCAGAATCAAATGTCAAATCCATCTCAGATGAAATTAGTGATGCCTTTGTAAGGCAAACCTTATTACTACAGAGATACCTGTACTCAAAGCCTTCTGGCCCAGCCCTGGTATCTGTAAGTGCAAACAGACAGGTAAGATCAGGAGAAACAAACCCACCCACCCTAAAACTTAATTGCTTTTTAAATCAAAGTACATATTTATTTCTGATGTAGGCATTAGAATATTTTCTTCACTTTTGAATATTCCTTACTTTGATCAGGCGCTTAGTTTTAGTATTATAATACGCTTATATTCTTAATGATAATAGGGCAAAAAACCAGCCCATGCAGAGCAGAGCCCACAATATAATACAGCTGCACAGCTCTAGGTGTTGAAGCAATATGGAATTCTAGTAATCGAGATTATACGTGTCAGTGCTGCAGCTAAACTAAGCTGAAATTTAAGGACAAAAATGTTAACAGAAAGAGAAAAGCAGCCCAGCATGGTATAGAAGATGATTAGAGAACAATCATTCTCTTATCCAAAGAGATTCACCACTACGATCATTACAATATTTATATATTATCAATTTTTGATAATTATAAAATTTCCAAACAATGTGGCATATGTACAAGTCTATTTTAAAATAATCCTTGAGAGAATGTTGCGAGCAAGCAATATGGTTTCCTCACTCTTTTTTACAACACAGGCTTCAAAACAGCAAGATGTCACTGACACTGGGGTGCACTGTACATTACCTGTTGCTGAGTTGGATTTATTAAAATGTGAACTATGTAAAATACTGGAAAACCCCAGTAATTAATAAAAAGTAGAGCAATTCCTTCAAGAAGAGCCCTTTGTAATCTATTCTCCCTCTCATTCAGAGCTGTTGTCAGAAAAGAGCTGAGTGGAAATTCTGCAATGCAGCTTAACATTGATGTCTGTAAATCCAAGCCATAGGGTACCAGATCAAATTTTTCTTAACTGGCAAAGGCCCTTCACCACAATGCCCTCTGTCCACATGCCAGTTCAGAATATTCTATTACACAACCTAAGGAAGCATTTTGTTAGACACTAGGCAACCAAAATTTGTAATAGTTTCAGTTTCTAAATTTGAAATGATTACTGAAGTAGAATTCTCTGTAATAACGCGTGTTGATCACCATGGCAAAGTCTCAGTACGAAGAAGAAGGGCTTTTTTAGTTTTGTTAAACTATGAAAACATGCTTGCATCCACTGTAGCTTTAATGTCTTAAGCTCAGACTTTTCTGATACGTAACACAGTTCTGCCTTGTATTGGATTTTCACTGTTATGGGTGTTGGTCACATAAATCATTAGTTAGGCATCAGTATATATAGATATTAATGATGTATCTGTTGGAGAAACAAGAATGTGACAATGAGTGGTTTTATTGTGTGTCATACTGTATTACAAATAATAAGACTAAAAAATATTGCAGGGAAGTAATCTGGGCTAGACCCTGTTCTGTGGCAGGATCTGGTATCATTATTAGTACAGCAAATACTTGCGTGCTTTGTATTGAATGATTGCTTTGATGTACATGTATAGTTTTCAATAGCTGATATACCAATAGCTAGAGAACACACCATTGCAAGCGTCAAGTAAACCGTGAGGTACTCTGTGGTGGTGGGGAAGCTAAGGCCATGAGCTACACGATGCCACTTGCTGACACACAGTTGTCTCTTCAACGCCAAAAGACTCACCCCAGCGTACATCCCCGACAGCGACGGTGTTCGGCAGGTCAGGCACAGTTACTTTCACAGCCAGTCTTGTCAAGACAGCCTGGATTCTCTAATCAGTGGTGGAAGTTTACGAAAGATATTTTTATACCTAAACTATATGGACATGGTCTTGAAAACCCTTACTTGGGTGACTAGCTCTTATTTATGTGGGAAACCATTCAAATCCATTCCTCTATTAATTGCATAAATTGATTTAGTATGTGTCATATAGAAAAGTGCTGTTTTGCTTTAGGCTGTTTCCAAGTTTTACAATACCGGAGCAGAACTGCAAAATGGGAAGACAATGGCAAAACCTGCTGGTTGTAAAGTCCTAACTCTAGCTCCCAGAGAAAGTCAAGGAACGCTCTGACAAAGCACAAAAGCTGACTGATGAAAAAGAATCAAAATGGTAAAGCACAATAAGGTGTTAAGACTAAATTAATATAAACAGCTCACCCTGAGGTCTTATATTGCCAGCAAACTATGGATCAGTAGTGCGCACTAAAACACCCCAGCTATGCTTTATTATTTTGTTTTCCATCTCTTCATGTTATTTAAAGCATATATCATGACGGCATTCTAATGCAGCTGTATATCATAAAAATAACTTTTTAAAACAGTCTAGCCTCGACCATCTCTTTCTGAAGAGAGCTTATTGTGGAAAGAGAAAAGAAACTTCTAAATAGAAAGATTAAAATACGCTGCTTCTCCTTCCAAGGAGCAGCAGGAGTAGGGCTGCCCCACGATGGGGGACGAGCCAGGAGCTGAGGGTGACCCCGGCAGGGCAGTGTCCTCACCCACCACACGCAGTCCCACAGGGGCTCAGCTGGACAAGCAAAGCCTTGTGCTGGAAACAGGTCCATTGACAGCCCCAGGCATGGCCGGGGGGAGTCAAGTCCATGGACCATCCAGGGACCCTGGGGATCTCTGCCAGCCAGAGGCAGCAGGAGGCAGGGCTGAAAATAAGCCCAACAGTTCAATTTAACCAAGAGACAGACCAATACCCAGGGCTGGGTTTAAATGGACCCATGGGCAGAGGGTGTGGGTGGAGGGTCCCTGCCTATTAGTGCCCTCAAGCATCAGTCTGAGCATCAGCTAAGGCGGCGATCATGAGTGGCGTGATGGAGAGGACCTGCAGCTTTAGGCTTTTGCTGAGTAAAATAGCTTTTATTAAAATATTACTCTAGGTTAAATGTGGCTCTGTTCGCAGCTCCGTGTGGCAAATTCATATGGGACATCCTAGACTGGCCAGCCCATTGTGTGTGGCAGGTGGGATCTCTGAAAAGAACCGCTGTGCTGAACTGCAGAAGTGGGAGTACCAGTCGAGGTCTGGCAGATGACTTGTTTTAGGAATGGGAAAAGCTCGAGTCCAAGTACTGGAATGAAGGAGGTAACAATATTGGTTGAAAAACAGTTGCAGAGAAGTCTGATGCCTATTTTGTCCAAAATCTGCACCCTAAGTGACCTGCATTATGCAACACAGGCATTTGCACAGTGCAGAATTAACTCCCAACTAGCTGTCATGCAGAGCTAAAGTTACAATCTTTCCTCAATTACACTGAGGTATTCATCTTAATTTACGTGAATATTAAGACAGATAAGATTTAGGTCCTTAAAATTAATTTTCAATTGGCTTAAAATTACTTATTTATGATGAATTCCTGTTTCAACCTCAGTAAGCCAAATATTGTACAAATGCATATAGAGTAAGTACGCAGAAAACAGTGAAAGTCTGGCATCATAATAACTATGCAGAACAGGATTTTAACTTTTTGTCAGATCCAGTGACACTCCAACTCCTGTTAACGTGGTAACCATAACGTTCCCAGAGAAGCAATCCACTAACCTATATGTTCGGTTCTGTGAAGCTGAAAAATACAGCATATTTACCTTTTTCCAGCTGCCATCCTTTTGCTACTAAACACGATCAAAATAAATTTCTCATGAATGTCAATACATTTTGGTTTGTCCACTATTGATTTGTGGGCAAACGCCATGGCTATTTGACTTCACACATATATGTGTACAGCAATGTAAATGCGTGCTCACCGCATTATAAAAGCACAGAGGTGCTGTTTTTCTTACATAAAGGTTTCTGGTTTGTTCATGACCTGGAAATGCCTTGGTCTTATCAGTTTTATAAGGTGAAGTATAAATTGTACCTCTTCTGCTGTCATTTCACATCTCAGGCTTTTCCCTTACATTATCACTTTTGTTGTAGCTCTTCACCTGCATTTTTGAAGATATTATGAGCAGTATGGTGGGAGGAATGTTATATAAATGATTCAAGTGACACTTTGTACTAACTACATGTCACATTTTTTCAAAGTTATCTTTCGGGTAGAAGATTCTCAGAGAAATGCTGATCCATTAAACTATTGGGTTTATCCTGCTGTAAAAAAGAGGTTTTCACAAATCAAGAAAAGCTTCAGGTTTATCCTGAAAACTATATCAGTCTTAATGTCTGGTACATAGGATTTACTGGATATGGTTACATCTAATCTCTACTGAATGGTCTTCTGAATCATCAGAGAAATCTACTTATGTTCTCAGTTCTTATTTGTGGCATCAATCCAAACTAATAATTAAAAGTCAAATACAGAACTAGCATGTGGATGGAACTACCTTTTCTTTTTTTTTTTTTCTTTAGACATGGTCTACTCAAAACAGACTTGCTGCCACAGCAACAGCCATGGCAAGAAGTTGTGAATTTCTCGTCTATGCTTTTCTAAGTCTTCTTCTATAAACATATAAAGGACTTCAGGCCAATTCCTCCAACGTGCCTGCCTACTTTCCTCCTCTCAAATCAATGAGAACGAGCTGCTCAAATACATTTTAATTAAAGTACTATCCTTGGGAAAACAAACTTGAAGGCAAATAGAAATTAAAGTAAATTGCAACAAATGAGAATGACACTTCAAATGTGAATATTTAAATAAAAGTCTAGGTTCTACTTAGATACAACATCACATAAAGCTAAATACATTTCATTTTTTAAGAGTTCTGTCAGTGAATTCTGGAAGGAAAGAATGCAATTACAAAATGAAACAATAATACTACAACAATAAATACATTATCCTGCGTTACTGAATACCAAGCCAAATCTTGATTATCCTACACAGATTGCTGGGATGCCCTTTGGTCCATTTTGGATTGAGTTTATGGGCAAGGCTTGGGCCATCCAATTTTCTGATGCCTATGGGTCCTTTTTGGTCACTGAATCAGAGGTTACAATCTGCTGTAGCTTTGTGATTACAGTGTAAATGAGTTATTCATAGATGACCAGCTCCTTCCTCCTTGATGCTAATGAAGAAACAACTATCAATTCCAACATAAACAGGAAATTAAGAGCCAAAGCAATGACTATTTTGATTGCAAACATTTTCCTTTCCAATTACACAGGTAAATGAAGGATTATCTCTTAAAAGGATACACATGGCATAAAAGCATCAGCAATATTTCTATACAAATATATAAATAAAAGCTCTAAGAAAAGAATAAAAGATGCTGTTTCTACCAGAGATTGTATTTTTACATTAAAACCAACTAACGTCTAAACGAGCTTGCTGATTCAAATCTCCTTATCAAATATACACGCATTCCTACATTTTTTGGAGCCAGATTCTTCAGCAAGTTGCATTATAAGAACTTTCATTCAAAAGGGACTGCAGAGTAAAGCTCAAAAATTTGTTCACTCTGAGCAAAGTAAGGATAGCACTATAATATAAGAGAATAATTTAATATTTGATCCAACTTTTAACACATTTAATAATTAGTTTCCAGCAAGGTGAAGCCACTGTTGCAATAAGGCAGCTTCAGTTTGCAAAGAAAGGAAAAAGAACAGACACAAATGTCTGTTTGCAGTAGAAAGACAAAATACAGTGTCCATTCTGATGAAGTGCCTCAGCTATGGACTGCTTCAGCAGATGCTGGAGGCTTGGGACTGCTTTTGATGATTTTAGCACATTCAGAAAGAGCTCTTATTTTCTTATATTCATCTGTCCATCAATCAAGGCAACATTTATTACAAGAAGATATTCTGAAACATCTGCTTGACCCTAGAAGACTGACAATATTTGTGAATTATTGGCTATTTTTGGCAATTCCTCTCCCATTGCTGGGTCTTGAATTTCTGCCTGAGCTTTTCCCGTTGAAGTAGCCATTCCACCAGAAGATCTCAAGGAGCATGGTGTGAATGGTGAATTCAAAACCCCAAACATGAGAGCATACTCTCAAAAAATCACAATTAATCAAATGAACAGAACATGTTTAGTTTTTATTGTGGCTCTCATTAGATTTAAATTTAATTAAAATACAGACTTTAACACAATAGGGAAGAGAAACCGCTCTTTCTGAATTTATCAAGAGCTTTTCAGTGTGAGTGAAGTTTCATAATAAAAAATAACATTATGCAAGGTATTTGGGGGATCTGGTGAGTTTTTCTGATATATATGAGATGTTCTTCTTTTTCCATATGGTAACAAATGCACACCACAGGCTCAGAATAAAATGACCTAAGCTCCAGCAGAATAAAAAAAAAAACTTGTTTGGAAAAAAACATGGAACTGAATAGCAGAAATTTCTCCTTCCCTGACAGCCTTTCTCCTTTTAGTCCTCCAGTCTAGAATATCACTTTTAGAAGCAATGAAATTAAACTTGACAGAAGCTTAGACTGTGAAAAGTTATAAATAATTTGAGGCAACCTAGGAGCTTGCATGCACATAATTTTTGTCACACTTTCATCCTCAAAAATAAAATTAGACTAGCTGCTCTGTATTAAAGCAGTTCATCAGCTGAGGAAGTTGCCTTTAAGGAATACGGAGGCCATTCGAGAGAACCCAGCTGGCTTCTGTAGCATCAAGGCAGGATGCCTTTTTTGCTGCCTGATCTTCCGAGTGACAGTCCACCTCCTCCCTGCTTCTGAGAATATCTGCCTGATGATATGTTAGACCCAACCACCCCATCCTTGCCTCCCTAGCTCCCAGTGATTCTTTGGGCTGTTGTGTACAGTGACACCAGAATTTTCTTTCAAAATGCTCTATCTCCTTCTTCTCTCCCACAGCTCTAGTGAAGGGACTCCTGCCACAACAGACATTTCTTTCACCGCCACTTTGAAATGAGAAAGTCTGAGGAGAGGAAACACCCAGCATGGGGCTGCAGCAAGGGTTTCCAGCCAGGCGGGCCAGAAGCTGCCGCGGGCAGCACAGCTGACAGCAACCACGTACGCAGGGAAAGCATCTGTGCTGGCGGTGAGAAAGGGGATGGGTGCACAGCTTCACATCTCTTCCCCAGCACTTGTCCTGCCCCAGGGAGACACAGTCTAGATTGAGGGGATGGAGGAAGGCACAAGGGATTAGCTTTAGATGTGGCTCTGGGGTCCTCCATTTACCAAGGATTATCTGAACGCTTCATGAATTTGTCCTCTTAACACCGCACTGTAGCCAGGGGAAAAGCCCATGCTTCTGAGTTCGGAGCTCACATCTTACGCTCTAGGCTGCTACCTGTTGTACACTTGGCCAAGGGCCAGGCATCAACTAACATCATTTTGTGCCTGTTGTGACCGATGCTACCACTGTCTTTGGAATAGTAGGAAAGAGTATACCTACTGCTCTGGGAAGGGTAGTAAGACCTTGCTTCCAGCCTGCTATACCATGGTACCTGTGAGCTGCTCATCATGAGATGACTTCCAATCCTAAATTTTAATTTTAAAAAGCCTCCAGGGAACAGTTCCTCATCGGCCCGTTAGTCCCTGCCTCTCCTGAATATCCTCCTTCCCAAGCTGACTCCACCAGATAGCAGCACAAGCCTGGGAATCTCCTGACCTACTTTGCTTTAACCTATATTCCCTTTAAAGCCATGTGCTATGTCTATACAGGCCTGCCGTTTAGTAATTGAAGAGAAAGTCTGTCTTGGCTTGGGACTGAAGCAATTCAGATCTGCATCCAAACCCTATAGCTGACTGTGGGTTAAACTGTCCAAATGGCAGCTGGTAGCACACACTATCGGTGTGCAAAGAAATGCTCCCACTTCTCTCTCCGCAGTGGGTGCTGTCAAGTCTCTTTAACAGTCCTGTAAAAATGAAAGAGTTCAAACATATACCAGCTATTTTTAGAAGATGCATCCTTAGAAAAGAATGAGGGATTGTTGCTATTACTGCAGAACACGGATTCAACCTGTGTGGGTTTGTTACTTACAAGTATTTTCACTTCTATCTGCGTCTGGGCTCCATGAAGGAGTTTGAAGGGGAGCTGAGAGGGGGTATATCCAGGAGGACATGTGGTCTGCAAGCCTTCATTGTCTCTGAAAAATGGCTCAAATACCTTGCCTGTTAAGTTTCTCCCAGGCAATGAATTAGGATGAATGAAAAATATAAATTCATCCTGCGTGTGCCTTCTCTTTCCTCCACCTTCTTTTCTAGACGTACAGGAAAGGCATTACGTGAACTGAAGTTAATTTTGGCCTTCAGTTCTGGCCGAGTGGTTTCAGAAAGCTAAAACAAGACTTTACGTTTGAACACAATTTGTAAGCGTGTCAGAGACTTTTATGTGAAAACACGGTTTAAGGACTTGTCCTTGAACTGCTTGCTGAGGGTGGACTGAAATCCCAGTCCATTGATCCTAGCGTGTGGGGACTGCACTATGGAAATAATTTAGACTCAGAAAATTGCATCTCTGGCCATGCCACCTCTTGTCCCATGGGGCAAATTGGCTATGCCAGACACTTGGCACACTTTCTGTGACCCTGGTGGCCAAGCCCATGTTCTGTGTATGGTAAAGCAGAAGCTCTGAAGATTACAGTGGCAGAGCTTGCCCATCCGTTCTGCATCTCCAGTGGAGGAGGGAGAGAAACGGTAACAGGGAGCGCTTGTCCTGTAGTACCTGCTACACTAATTCTAGCCCTGTAAGAAGGAGAGCAGACTAGCTGATGGCTAAGCAATTATCTGTGAGACATCAAAATATGTCACAGGAAATCCAGACATGTGAACTGATGGGTTTGATCATCTTACAGTGGACCCAGTTCACAAAATACCTTTCTTTCAGCAAGATTTAAAGAAAGAAATCCATGTTCCAACCTACAAAATGTGCCAATAGCAACCATTTTGCAAGGTTCTTTTCTATAGTTTGCATTAACCAGCATGGCTTTAGACAGGACAGAAAAGGATGGAAATAAGGAACTTTACTGCTGTGCTTTTTCCATGCACCAGTTTATACAAATTGAGAAGTGACAGGTCCTTCAATAATTTTTGCAGGTTTTATTTCCCACCTCTTTCCATCCTCTCCCCACCCCCTCCTCTGAAGTTAAAGGAGTGGAACTTTAATTTCATTTAAGATTGGTGCTACTTAAGTCTTTGTATTTTATTGGAAATATTTTTTAGAACTTCTTTCTTATATAAGATTTATCTGCAGAATACCACAAAACACCTTGCACCTAAGTAATGAAAATGAAACGGCCTTTGGTCACATTTTACTGTGTGCTTCATTACTTAATATTCCAGTTCCAGAAAGAAATATACTGTTTTGCAATATCCATCACTTTTTCCTCCTCTAGAGTCCTCTACCTCAGTATAAACAAGAATTGCAAAATATGTTTTCAGCTGCTGGAGTATTTTTTATACCATTCTCCAAAAAAAAAAAAAAAAATGTAACAAGAACAACAACACAAAGCTCCAAAGTTAACCCCAACCAACCCTATATAATACAAAATTTGTACATTTTCCCTCTGATTTAAATAATGAATATATTAAGCACTCTACTGACAGGGATAAAACACAGACATTTACTATAACCCAACAATGGTGCATAGGAACAAGTGCTATGGGGAGACTTCTCGCCATGCACACCACCTTTAGGCAGCCCCCCTGCAGCCCCACATTACCTAAAGCTCTCAGCTTTGTCCTTCTCCTAGCTGTAAATCTAACCCTAACAAACCCTCTCAGCCTTGGCCGAGCCTTAGCTCAAGACACCCAGCCATGGCCTGCATGAGCAGCTCTTGGGGGAGAAATCTTTCTGCCACCTAAACCATCCTTTGCAGCCCCTTTGCAGCCTATCTCCAGCTGCAGGGCTGGGCTCTCTCCATCCCAGCCGCAAGCCCAACCCTTGCCCTAGACCTTGACACAGACTTACTCCAGGTCTATAGTCAGGCCACAAAGAAGTCCTCAGTGAGAAATCTTGCAGCTTTCTCTGACTTTCAGCAGTCCTTGGCAGCCATATGCCACCTGGAGTTTTAGGCTTGGTCTATCTTCTAGACAGCCTTACCCCAAGACCCACAGCAACGACAAACACAAGTCTCAGAGGAGACTTACAAGCCTGTGCTATGCTCTGACAGCCTCTTTGCAGCCCTACACCACCTGGAGCTCTTGGCGTTGTTTCTACCCAACCCTTTACTCATAACTGGGCTCTAGACTTCGGCCAAGTCATAGCCAAAGACCAACATCATGGTCTGCAGGAACAAGCTCCCTGAGAAGCATTGTTTTTGCAGTCTACACCATCCCTTTGCACCCCTTTGTATTCCAACACCACTTGGAGCTGTAGGCTTGCTCTCTGCCAGCCTCAGTCCTGACCCTGGGCATTGGCAGAACGTTGGCCTGAGAGACTCAGCCAGGGCCCACAGGAACAAGCTCTAACGGGAGAAGGAGTGTTGTTTGTTTCCATTAATGATATAATTAATTTAACGTTACAGTGTTATAGATAAGTTGTAACTGTCTATTTTTAATATCTAGAAAATTACCCTGGAAGAATACATATAATAGAGGGGGGTTTGGGGTGGTCTTAAATTACAGGAGCTGCTTTGCCTTGGGGAAGCTAATACTTCATACTTACATTAAAACATGGATAAGGTGAAATAGTATTTCAGTGCTAAAATTATATTTAATTTAAATTTAGTACTTGGTGGAAAATGTTAATTATTCTCTTTTTATGTCCTGTTACTTTGTAGCATATTAATGTACCAGAAGTACATCCAGAGCTTACAACTAAAATTTAAGTTTGTACAAATACAGAAACACATTAAAGGATTTACACTATGAAATCAATGCAGCAAAATCCCCATTATCTTTATTTTACTGATGGGGAAAGTAAGCAAAAATACAAAATTTCACAGCTAAAAAATTATGTAGGTGTCTAAACAGGGCCTGAAGCAGATTTTAGATAAAGTAGGAGCTACTGTCCTGCATTCCCCAGTTCACCTGGATATCTAACCTAGAAGCATCCTGATTCTGTTGTTGTAGATACCTGACCTTAAAGTATCCTTAACACCTAAAAATTCTACTTTCAAGGACACACAGAAAAGTAATACTTTTAAGAGTCCTGTGGTACTGGATAATCATTGCATGCCTAAAGGCACAAAAAGTAGAAATTTTCTGCATAAATCCCTTATGAAAAAAAAAGTATTCAAGCTCCCATCTGTTTATTCATTAGGCATTAGACCCTACTCAAAGGACTGTTGATGTACTTTATCCTATGGATAACAGGACAGGATTGAATTGCTGGCATCTTCCACACATTGTGCTATATTTTTTTCAAACCTGTTCAAAGGCTAAATGTTCGTATTTTCTCTTTCAAAGCTAATTTAAATGCACAAATCTAAGGTTAAGCTGCCAACATTTGATCGCCTTCAGAAATAAAGGTTTCTCGCAGGAGCTATTGCATGTTTTCTTTTGACTATTGTCAGCAGAAGATGCCACAGATGCCTCAGGTGTTATAAATTTCTCTGAAAAAGAGTTGTTGAAGGAGGAAAGTTCAGTGTAAAGCTATACATGAATTCAAAAGTCTTTAGCAAAGTTAGCGACTTGAGACTATAAAAATGTATTCCTGAGAAGGGTTTCTTCTTTCTAAATATGTGTAGGAGACAGTAGACAAGTTCTTTGTAGCAGGCATCAAGGAAAACAAGAAGATGACAGTCTTCTGCTGTTCTCCTTTCCCCCATCAAGACACTTTTGTTAAAAAAAGTATTACTCCCTCAGCTCTGATTATTTTTTTCTTCTTCTTTTTTAACATAAAGGCTGACATATCTAGTATCAAAGATAAATTTCTCCAAATTAAATTATCAGTGCTCTGCCACTATCCCCTTGTTTCCTGATGTTTTTGTTGATGCCCTTCTGCTTTGCATCAGCGCCATCCAAATCCCAGCTATCTGCTCAGACCTCAGTTCTGCTGGTGAGTTCTTGGGAAATCTTAGTCATTCTTCTGCTAAGCAGAAGAAGCAGAAAACACGGTCTGACAGCCCAATATGTTTGATGTTTAAAATAACAGCCATAGCTTGAAACAAAATAAGTCTTTGCTTGTTTGAAAGAAATATTTGGATACAAAAATTGTCTAAATGCATATTTCTGAAGAAAACTAGACTCTCACCATCCCAAGTTGTTTAGTTACAATCAAAATTTTCCCATTAGGTGAGGAATATGTTTCACTTAAGCAGCTCTAAAATTTCATGAAGCCGTGGTCCCCGCAAGGAACATGCCCCATTTGCCAACATCAGGTGTCATGAACAAGTGGTTTAGGTTAAGTCGCTCAAAGAATAATCCTCAAAGCTATGAGCGAAATAGTTTTAATAGGAATCTGTGGGAGCGTGACTTCACAAAGTTCGATGGCAAGGTTCACTCTATTGCTTACTCACAAAGAAGAATCAAATTAAGATTAAGCTGGAATGATTTACACAGAGATTTAAGACGTAAAAGGGTAAGGGAAATCGTCCCGTTGAGTCACAAGGTTCAGAGTAGACCCCCTTGCTTTCTAAACTGTTGACAGATTTTAGGTGCAGCTAGATCCAATCTTAGTCAACGGTTTATGTTTTGGCTGCAATCCGAGTTGGTAATTAGTGGATTTTTTTAAAAAATTCCATTAACGGTGGTATCATACCACTCAGAGTCATAATAAAGAGTATTCCGAGGCTTGTTAAGGGATGTTCAGGGCTGTCAGGTGGTGGTGTTGTTCAGGTAAGAACTGTTCCTGGTACAGCCAGTGCAGTTTTGCACCTCAGCCCTGCACGAGTTGCAAGCACAGTTAAGGGTGCTCAACTGCCCAACTCACCACACAGAGGCTAAGGGCTCACCGGGGCTCCTGAGATCGTAGAGCATCCCAGGGGAGGGGGTGAGACCACCACATCAGGGAACTGTCTGTAGGACAAAAATATTCCTGCTGGTGAGAAAAGACCACAGTCTTTCCAGCCAGGGAAAAATAAAAACACAAGCTACTAAACTTTGTAAGGATCACTACACTCAGCCCAACTCGCTAATAAAGCATCAACCCATTACGCAGGTCAGAACTGTGCCTGGCTATTTCCCCTAAGTTTTATACCTTTCTGGGTGACAGAGGTTGTGACAAGACCAGCAAATGGGGCAGAGGAGAAGGGTCAGCATATATATATGTGTGTGTGTGTGTATATATGTATATATATATGTATAAATATATGTATTTTTATATATATATATATATATATGAGAAGAGAAGCATCTGCATATGTAAAAGGGAAAGGAGGCAATATTAAGAAGTCAAGAATTAATAGGAGATGGACAGGTCATTTCCTGATGAACACGTGGTATTTTAAGTGACTGAAGGTACGCTCTGCTTAGGCAGTTTCTTTTGATTAGTTTAAGTGGTTGCTGAACATACTGACTTTTTAAAAATAATATTTTTATTGCCTACATTTTTTAACATGTCACGCAGGGACTCAAATACTGAGCTCAGAGATACTGGTTCATCCTGAGGGTGATGGCGCAATAAAGTGTGGGAGTTTGAAGCCATCTACATGCAATTTTTTGCCCCTGCAAGTTATAGAAAAATATTCTTTACTATGCTGTTTGTAAATGCAAGAGCTAACATGCCAGAAGCTAAAGAATTTCAGCAAGACAATTTTGGGGTTGGGGAAATTACAGAGGAAACCAAAAGAACACTTTTGCTCCTTTTCTTCACCCACCAAAAGAATTCTACTGAAAATTTTCAACAACAAATTATTTGTTGAATAACAATTTTATCAGAAAACATATGCCTTATGAAATAGTTTTTTCTTCCTTTCTCCAATGAAGTCAAATGATACTATTCCATTTTCAGTGTATAAACTCTTGAAGATAATTTTGGATCATGCTTACTTTTTTTATTAGACAGAAAGTGTCAGTTTCCACTGGGCAGTTTGCATGTGTGGGTGACAAGAGAGAACAGAGAATAGCTATAGATGCAAATATGTGGAGTTGTCTGTATCAACTGGAATTTGGATTGTTATATAGACTGGTAATATATGCTTTCTCTTGGCGTAGATAATCATTAATTCTATTATTCATGCAAGTTCAAAAGTCTGCAGCAGAGCTGGTATACAATATCAGCTGTGGGATTTTTTTTTCCCTATTTGTCTCTGCCAGACAATACGTGACATCTGTTAAGCCAATTTTGATCATGATATTATCAAAAACATATGAAAATAATTTGAAATACATTTTTTTTAGACCTAAAATGGCACAGGAAAGCAAAGGATCCTTATGTGAAACAAGAAAATTGCATCAGGGCTTCTTCATAAAATAGATGTTTGAGCCATTATTCAGAGCTTCTGAGAAGGAAGGTAAAGAAAGCAAGCCAAGCTAATTGGCCTTTTTGGATACAATTGCATACACAACATAGTTAAGACAGAGATACTAACTCTGAAACGCTAATATGTATAAAGCCAATTTCTATTACCATTTCTGCCACTACTACCCCCCCAAAAAAATAATCTGATCTAACTCTGCCTGTTCATCCTCCCTGCCCAGCTACCAGTAATGGAGCTAACTTTTCTGTCAGCCTTGGGGCCAGGATTTTAAATCAACAGTTCTATTCCGTCCTTCAAGTCAGTTTACTGTTGGTTTCCTACATAGCATGTGAGAGATGTGTACTAGGATACCGCTTCTAGTATGTGTACTAGGATACCGCTATTTTTCTAGCTTCCCTCATTTTACTGATGCTATGATATCTGCATTTTTGCCTAAGCATCACAAAAAATCAGGATTAAATTGCACATTGTAAAGAAAAATATGTAAATACACTTCGAAGCATTCAGAAAATGATGCTACTTAATATTACCCATGAGCAGACAAGCTTCTCTGCCAGGAAGGATGCCTAATCTTAAGCCCATTCTCAGAACTCATCTTTATTTAAGGAGCTGCTATCATACCCTTGCATAGTAAACCCAACATTGCTACATGACTGAAAAGTATAGTGTCAATTCCTATAAAAATAAACAGGCACTTTAAAAAAATATTAACCCAAGATTTGCAGCATTTCTAGATCAGAAGAGTTTTAGAGTTTCTGGATAAACCTTGTAAACACAATTCTGTGTTTGTATATCACCGCAGTTCCTCATTCAATCTGCTTGAGCAGGGACATTTATGAAGCAGCAGTTTGCTGTTAGGGTAACCCGGTCCACAGGATGGTCCCAGTCCTGTGAGTGTCTAAATCCCCTAAGCCACCATCTCCCTCTGCAGGAGGTCCACCCGTGCTACAGGACCAAATGCATATTTATGGATAAGCAACAAGAGTTTTAAAGGGTCTGGATACAGTGAAAACTACTTAATTAAGATTTAAATCTAAGCAGGTACACAGTTACAAAAATTCTGTCAGAAAATTGCAAATTAGTTAAAAAAAAAAATGAAAGAAATGAATCACCATGTAGGGGACCTGACAGAACCTATTTATGTTAGCTTTTTTTCTGATTTACAACAGATGTATAAACCATCCTGGTCATTACAAATAAGTTAATCTTATTCTTATAAATGTTAAGTGGGTTGTTAAAATTTATGTCAAAATATGCTATAGCATTCTATCTTTGAAACACAAGCCAAATTTACTCTGATTTAAGCTAATGCACATGCCTGAAAATCCCTTGGCTGCACGTAAGTGTAGAACTTGGCTTAGGACATTCCCTCAGTCTTGATTACATTTTTCATTGGTTTATATTTTCCATTTATTATCATTGTTAGTGTTTGCCTATTATTGCTGCAGATGTTGACTTTGAAGTCCCAAAGAGTAAAATTATTTGGTTATTGCAGACTTCCTTCTGCCTGTTATCTAGAAATGTGTGTGAACTTTTACTGATTAGTGAGAAACTAATGACTTCATCTACTGAAATGGCACAGGAGGCTTGGATTCTCCTACTTGTCATTTCCCAAGTGCTGCAGACCTCCTGTCATTTTTAATAGTTTGTGATCTCTTCCATTAAATCTTACCAGAGATTCATTTATCATTCTAACTCATATTAGTAACCTACTGGCAAATAGAAAAATATATATATAAAAAAAAAACCAAACACAAAGAAACCAATACAAAACCTGACATCAAGGACCACATCTGCAAAGGAACCTGGGCCACCAGTTGATTATTATGACCACCCTCATCTTGATCTTCCTCCCAGTCCAGCTTCTCATGACTTATTTAAGCTCAGGCCCTTGAGCACCCATACCTGCCCTTCTCCTTTGCCGTCCTGACTTGCTGACCAGTTTTCCTGAATGATCCCCAGCCCGATGTTGTAGTCGTGTCTCCAGCCCAGCTCCTGCTGCTCCAGACTGGCATCCTTAGGTGCACACTGGATTTATTTCATTACCTCACCATGTCTGGTGCTGTCAGTAGACCCTAAGAGTAACCCAGCTGTGTCTTCTGATACTCTGGGAGTGTGTCCTGGTTGCTGGGGTGACTGCCCTGCCTGTGCCACCCTCGGCTCCCAGCTCATCCTCTCTCTTAGAGCAACCATGCTTTTGCTGACATTGGGAATCTTTCCACCTTCAGCAAAATCTTGAGCTTCAACCCAGGAACTGAGCACTGAAGGTGAGCATTTACTGAAAACAGCATGCTTGGTTAGAAGCTATCCCATGCGGACCACAGGGAATGTTTAGGAAAAGAGACACAAAAAACAGGTAGGTCTTCTTGTAGTTCAGAATTAGCTCTCTTGGAGCTTATCCCATAGGAATAGGCATACTGGAACAGATCAGAGATTCATCCAAGCCCATCATCTTGTCTTTCTCAATGATAAGTAACAGCTATGCAGAAAAACATACAAGAAACGGCACACATTGAAAAGATTCCTCCTTGCCTACGATTCTGCAGGTATATAGGTATGGGGACCTCTGAGACAAGGTGGCATCAAACTGCTGCATTTAAAGGCCCCAGTGGACATACTCTCTGTGATCTTTTGAATCCATTCAGATGTTAGACTCCTACAATATCCCACGGTAGTGAGTTCCACTATGAAGTTATCTGTTGTGTGAAAAAGTGCATCTTTTCATCGTGGGCCTGCTGCTTGGGTGCTTTCGTCTTGCACCAGGGGATCAGAAGCCAAATCTCAAGCAAAAGCACAAGAAAAACTGAGACCAAGCAGATCAGGAAGAAAGAGGAGCAACAAGCACTGGTAACAATTCCCAAGCTGTAAAGTAGACAAACATCATTACACGTGTCCTTATGATTGATATAACCAGGTTACGTGTTCCAGAAAACATGCTGCATGCAGCTTGGGAGCCTAAATAAGCCAAAGCTCTGAGGATGAGCAGGCCAAAGCAACTTGTTTTTTTCCTTTCCAACAGAATCCAAGTGACAGAGTTCAAATCTGGATGTGCTTTATTTGTGCACGAGGTAAACACATGAGCCAGTAAGGGTTCCTGGGTGAAGTCAGCATAAATGCAAGGCATGCCTTCCCACGGAGCACGCTTTTTTGTAAGAGCACTAAAACAACAAACAGAGCTGAAAGAAATAACAAGAAATAAAATACTTTGTGTTCTAATCCATCATGAATGTTTATCTAGTAAACATATAGTTCAAGTGCCTGAACCATCCAGACTGATTTAATTTTTGGAAAAAAAAAAATTCTGTGCAGACAGTGTTCTAGGGAAGGCAGGTTTTATTATAACACATGACATGTCGCTTCCCTGCCTGAGCAGCAGAGCTTTTAAACGGGGCTCTGAAGGCCCTGTTTAATGGGAGGAATAACCCGCTTCCATTGCTCAGGCAGCAGAGCTCGCATCACGGAACAAACAGGAGCCCCTGTCCTTCGCGTGAGGCTTTACAATTTATTCCTTTGCATGGCTAGTCACTCAGGTTACTGGAAAATGTTCGCTCTGTCGAAAAAAATTCCCCATTCAGCCATTTTCCCTTCAGTTCACAACCAACATGTGACAGACTCTTGTGCCTTTAAACAGTAGCTGGTGGCATTTCAGCCGTCGCTGGCTGCCAGCCCCAGCTCACCTATTGGCACTCACCTGCAGTTTTACTCTGAAGTGACATGGGTTAAAATTACTTTCAAACAGAAATTAAACATTCTGAACTATCTTAGTAATTAGCTTGTTCATTAAATCAGTAGTCATCCAAAGGGTGCAAACTGTATTTTTGTATTTTTTTTATCTAAAACATACCATTTTTCCCTCTAGTCTGAAGAATGCTCTCACTGATACTAAAATGTCATTTAGCACGTGAGTAGTGGAACTTGTCAGCATGTATTCCAGGTTTAACTGGTTTTAGTTTGACAGTATACCTTTACATATTACCTAGTTAGCCAGAAGACTTGAAAAGGATAGACTGCTGTCAAAAAATGCTTTACTAAATTCAATTTAGTATAAATGACTACAAAAGTATTTGCAGACATACTTCTTCCCACTTACACCAAAGTTGTTTAGTTAAATGATTAAATCAAAATTACATTTGCCCCTATTTTCAGTACCCTTAAAAACTTAGCGAGTTCCCCTTACAAAAGGGAGAATATGGCTTTCATAATAACCCTGTGAATTGCTTACTCAGGGCTAATGTTCTGTAAGTTCTGCATTTTTATAGGCCAAATTCCTGCTTTAGCTCTGTGTTACTGTAACGTTCAGTATAGTCAGGTCTGCCATGTATCTGTTAAATTATTTCCAGTCTGCAAGGAATAATAATGTCTTGGATCAATGTTCTGCTGCTATTTAACCTTAAAGGCTATGTTTCTGAGAAAACACCAGTATCATTCCCCCCTCCCCAACAATACATGCTGCTTCTTTTAGTGGCATAACAAAGCAATTGAAGATAAAACAACAGACAAAATCTGCAGGTTTTATATCTGACTTATCCTCAGCTCTGATTTCACCCACGCAAGTCTACCATCAGCATTATTTTTTCCTTTAATGAGGCCAAACAGTACTCAGTTTTTTCCTACTGACTTGCAAAAATCAAACATTGTTGATTTACTGTATATTATTATTACTTAAATCCTTGCGTAGATAAAAAAAAAAATCCATAAAAGTTTGTGGCTTCTGGTTATATCAGGTTTTCAAAATTCTACTTGCCCTTTTCTTCAGGGACCAGTAATATTTTCTGATAAGAAAACTAAAACATCTTAATGTATTTCATCGCTGTAATCCCCACATCAAAGTGTAGGCCAGTTTGATTTTAATTTTTTCACTTCTTGACTAGGCTAAAAGACAACATGTTACCTTCAAGTGCTAAAACTTATGCAATAAAAAAGACCAAAATCACAATAATCACAACTCAAATTATCTGAAGAGCAGAGTAATGAGCCGTCTGAACTTCCTGACTGAAACCATGAGATTCCTCTATGACTTTGTTTACTGCAATCCTAAATCTAGCCTTCCCCTGCTCCAGTCATTCCTTAATGGCTTTATTAATGCTGAGAGTCCACTTGCATGCAAAATTAAGCAACCCTGTTGGAAATAATTCTTCATTCAGCCTTATAATCCTTCTGAAAAAAAAAAAAACCAAAACCTTCAATTTCATCAACCTTTGGAAGACAAAATCCTATATCATAACCCTAGCCTAGGTAAAACTGCAGAGGCATCAGGAAACATCTATCTTCATTCAGTTCAGGCACACAGCTCCATGCAGCAGGCTTTGTTTGCAGTGCTTCAGACCCCCACACTCATTTAGGCTTGATCATTCCTAAAACCATTTCCCAGAAGGTCCCAGATATCAGAGTAACTTGCTAACCCTGGCAGAAGCCTGTGCCCAGAGAGCACTACAGAGTCCTGAATTTTAATGCCAGCATCTTAACTGTGGTACCAGCAGGCGCTCCAGGAAGCCTGTGGAAGCTCCAGGCTCCTGATTTCTTTGACCAGCATTAGCAGATTTACATATTAATGCAGTAATTAGTTAGATAAAATGTTTACAGGTACTACTCAGCCAATAGCAAAAAAAGCTGCAGGGGCTGTTTGCCTGATGGACTTCCGAGCATCTCATGCTCAGGAGATGTGTCTTGATGCTAAAAGCCCTGGCTAGAATTCTGCATGCAGGACCAGCACTCTGGCCTGGAGTATTTTTCTAGTACTCCCAGATGACCAAAACTGAGTTCAAACAAATGATTTTTTTCATGTTAACACATGAAAATTTAAAGAAATTTCTGGAGCTGAGGAACAGGCAAAGCTGCCTTGTAGATACAGGCTTAGTTTCTCAAGGCAGGCATGGAAGCAACACCATTAATTCCTTATGTTTAATCAGTATTTGGGCTGGTTGCTGAATGTAGCTGTCAGCAGATGCTATAAGACCTACAAATCCAGCTGGCATGAATGTTACGGATAAATGACCCATACTTGCATAGCACCACACTTACTACCACCACTCTAGATAATGTTCTGTTAAATTAATTTCTATTCCAAGTTTGGAAGTCTGTGTCTGGTTCCCGAAGAAAACTTGTTTTAAGATTAAGGAAAGACTATGATCACCTGAAAGTCTTCACTGCTGCAGAAACTAAATACAAACAGAAAAGGTAACACCTCTGCTCGCACAAGTGCTGTGCAGACAAAAATCACTGAGAGAGCAGACCTGCAGTGGAAACCTAGTGAGGATTCCTTTTTATCATTTAAATAGTTCAGAGAACAGCACTGATCAGAGAAGAGGTTTGCAGCTTCGATAGGTGATTTATGAATTTCGTTTCAGAATTGGTATATTATACCATTTTGAACCCTGAGAATAGGGATACCATTTCAGGACTGACAAAGTCAAAGAGTAGATAAAATTTAAGGCATAATCCCTGTTGAACAAATTATTTTTGGTGGTTATTGTATCATTATGTTTTGTTGGCTGAGATCATCTAAGATCAGCAAAGTGTGCTGTCCCTGTTTCTACTAGCCCAAGAATACCAATACTGTTTAAACTGCAGCCCCCTAAAGCCCTAAGATCAGGTCGTTTAGCAGAGGTATTTATCTCCAGTCAGAAGTATCAAGCCCTTTATTTCACCAAGGTTTTCTTAAAAGGAAACATTGAGTTTCAGTAGACTTCAGGAAGAACAGCAGCAGCAGAGCCCCCCTGGAAGCGTGGCTGCTCCCCAGCCACGCAGGCTGAGCTGCCCGGCTCTGGGGGTCCCCAGGCTCATGGTGCCAACTGCCACCCCAGTCTCCCATCATCAGTGATCTACGTTTGGGGTTTTTTATCCATCAACCTAACCGACCACCACTAAAATCAAATTTCCCAACTGCCTGGACTTCTAATTTTTCCTTTTCCTCTTCACATTTGTCATTTTTCTTTAAGAACATATGGAAAGTAACATTAAAAGGATGGAGGTTTTCTTTTATGGTTTATAAGAGACCAGAGTCTGTCAAAAGAGAAGTACATTTCCTCATGCTTTACTCTACTCCTCCAATAGAAGACCAAATAAATTTTCATTAGTTCAATATCACTTTGATACCTCTGAATTTTTTAAAAAAAATTATTTTCAAAGTGTCAAAATAATGGAGGTTATTATTAAAGATTATGGGCCTTTTTTGCAAACTGTGTTTTCTCACTTCCAAAAGATGTCATGCATATCATCTGAATCTCTCGAGTTTAGAAAATAAGGTGATTAGAGCTGCTTGGAGCTAAGGAGAGGCTGGGAACTGAAGAATGGAGAAGCAGCCCACATGTGGCACTGACAGCTGTTCACCATTATTGTTATTTTCAGCTGGCAGTGACTCCTGAAGGAGCAGTGCAGGGTGCCCTTGCAGGAGCTGGTTGTGCCCAAAGCAGATGTGATCACACAGGGCCAGAGAAGTGCAGGGGCTTGTGCCTTTGCTCAGGTGCTGAACCTAAATAAGGGTTGAAAAATACTTTCATTTGTGTTACTAATATTATTATAATAGATGCAGTATATTATATATGTATATAGTGTATGTATATATGCAATCTATACATATAAAATGTGTATATATATTTAAATAATATTGTATAAAAATATTAATGTTAGTAATAAATCCATACTTGTGAGATTAAAAAAAATACTACAGACCTCACTATAAGGACACCAATCAAATAGAAATGCGGAGGGAACGTAGAAATAAATTCTGTGCTGGAAGGAATTAAATATTCGTTGGAAAGAGGAATCAAGGGAGAACTATGCCTAGCGGTGGGCGCCCCAGCACAGGAGAGCCGTCCCTGCTGAAGGGCCACCAGGGCAGGCAGGGGCAGGGGCCCCTGGGGCACCGGGAGAGGCTGTGGGAGCGGGGCTAACCCTGCCTGCAGGGCGAAGGAGGGCTACAGGGGGGCTCCCAGGCTCTTCCACTATCTCATGGGTGGTCTCAGGCAACGCTCAGGCAGATGCTTCTCAGAGGTGCACAGCAAAGGCAGGAGGCAGCAGTCACAAGCTGCAGGAAGGGAAATACCAGCTGGAGAGAAGGGAAAAAATAATCTTCCCAGTGAGGGAAGAATAAGCTGCCCCGAGAGGCTGTAGGATCTCCAACCTGGAGATGTTCAGAACTTGACTGGTCGAGGCCCTGAGCACCCCAGTCAAACTCTGGAGCTAGCCCTGGTGTGAGCAGGGGTTGGACCTCAGATGACCCAGCCAGCCTACTGTGTTCTGGGGCTTTATGGTACAGAGGCAGTATGTGCTACATTCTGAGATATTTGAAAGCCTGTTCCAAAACCCATTATTTATGCAGAACGGTGTAGCTCCAACAAGAGAGGCAGTGTATTTGGGGGCTTGCAGGGTTTCTTGGGGCTAAGGTTCGTGCTGTGCCCCAGCTCCTGCTTAAACTCCTGTGTCCATCCACTGGAACTACCTGTACTTTTCACAGCCAGGTCTCTAAGGCAGCTAGCTCGTTCCAGATAGGAAAATCCAAGCATAAACCTCTACTGCACTTCCACCTGCAAATAATTAAAAGCTCAAGAATATTGTAATAGGATTGCACATTTTTCAGGTCCTCAGAGACAGCCTTAATTAGTCTGATCTCTTGCAGGCACTTTTAGTTAACACAAATTGAGCAACAGCATCTTCTTAAGCTTGCAGTTTACACTAAGATTTTTATATAGTTTCAGCAGATACAAAACTCAGCCCACAAACTTATCCTCACAGTCAGCACAATCTACTTGCAAGAGTCCAGGTTTGCTAAACTCTTTCAACTTCAGTTAAAAAAGAAATCAATTAAAAAAGCCCAAGAAAACATAAAAAACCCAAGAAACAACACACCAAATAAAGAACAACCAACCACCAAAACAAACTGCTAAATTTAGGGTCTGTTCACAGAACAGAATGAAATGCTATTTTAAATATCCCAAAACTAGCTCTAAACAATCTTACACATACACACACGTGACCATAGTATCTTACAGACACTAAGAACCACCTCAAAAGTAACAGAGCTGAAGTAGCACAGTTTCTGCCTTGGAGCAATTCACCTTACACGGCACCTTCCCAGCACATGGTGTCAAACGTGCTAACTACAGCAAGTCATCACGTGCTACAGCCATAGCATGTCATGAAATGTCAAGGGCACTGCCATATTTCAGACACCTGCAGATTCCCTAAGAACAACTCCAAAATGACCTTGGAGATGGATGGCACCATGTAATCTAAAGAAGTACCAAAACAAAAAAAAACCCACCTTTTCACAACCCTTGCTCACCTGTTAGGAACGTCTGAGGAGAAAACTTGGTCTTGGCCCTAGATCAGTTTAACCATGAACATGTAAGTAAAATATACCATGTAGTGCCACAACAGTATGGGAACACCTTTTCTTGCCTAACTGTGGTCACTCTGCAATAGTTCACAAAAAGCAAGCTAAATGTTTGATCAGGCGAAGGCTCTTTGCGTCTCAAGCATTCTCACCCAGCCTCCAGACAGGGCCAGCTGTAAGCAGAGGTTTAGTACAATAAAAACACTGTGAAAACAAAGTAACCTAGTGTCCTTCCAATGAGGAAAGCCAATTCTTTCGGGCATAGTACTACATGGGCACTGCTAATACTGTGCCTACTTCTAAAACAAATTCAGCCAAGCCTAGCTTTGGGATTACCTGTAAGAAACCCACCAAGCAGGTGTTTGCATGATTTTCTTGAACTCTCTTAAGTCCTTTACATGATAAATGCTCATGCAGAGTAGTATAAGGGCAGTTCACAGGTGAAAAACCTTGCCAGGCCAAATACGAGGTGAAAAAGAGCACCGGTTTTACGTTTCCTACACTAACAAGTATCCAGGGACGTATTTCCTGGATGATATAATATGTATTTTGCATATATATATGCATATATATGCATATATAACATGATGGTGTGCTAAACTGGGAATTTCCATTTCTAAAGAAATAGAAACAACAAAAAGCAGCGCTTTACTCCCAGAGCCACTGGCACTAGCACTGGTGTCCTGGTTTCACAAGTTGTCTTTCAGCACCCAGGCTCTGTATGTGTGCGTGCACCTCCTAATGTATAATTTGTTTCAGAAAGAACAAAAAGAAAAATATCAACTCTATGCTTTCTGCTGCCTTTATTAGTTTTATTTTGCATCTGTGCAATGTATAAGCCACAGCCATGGATCAGCATCACACTGTACCGGGCACCACACAAATGGAACAAATAGTATTTCCTCTGCCTCAAATCATTTATAATTAAAGCCTGTAGGGTAAATGATGGTGAATGCTAAAATATCTTGCTAGCCAAAACCACAAAGAACTGTAAATATATTCAGCTCCAAATCACCCTGAGTTTTCACTTCTTCCTCACTTGAGGAATAACTCCCTTTGCCATCAGTAAGAACCCTTAACTAAGCGAGGAGAGAGTTAATCTAACTTCCCTCAAATCCCACACAGCGTAGGAACAAAATCAGGGCCATTTGTCTTGCCTGTCTCTGATGTCTGCCTGCTTTCCAAGGTTGTTTCCCTCTTTCCCTCTGCCTGTCTGAACAAACTTTTCTTTAAGCACTAGAAACCAGTTCAACTAATTTACACAGTAAATAAATTGTTTACGCGCACCAAATTGTAATCAGAATTGGGTCATAATGAGGTGCAAGGTAAAAAACACTTCAACAGACTAGGAAATAACTTGGAGTTAATGATGGAGGAGAAAGGACCCTTTATGGAATATATAAAAAAGGAGATAAAATCAGGTCAATGAGAAGTTAAGACCCGATAGAAAACAGTGGTGTAAATAAGCCTTTGTGCAAGGTGTAAAGGAAAACCAGCTGTAGGAGCGGCGGTGCTAATGAAGCCAGGTTTCCTATCGATTTCTGTCTCCTGCTTGCTGTCTTAGGTACAAGTTCTGACTAAAGCCTTTGCCACTGGCAGGGGAGGCGTTTTGTGAGGCTGCCTCTCCTGCCTGGACTCCCTAACGAAGCACGACCTCCGACTGCCTGGGCAGTAACAGCCACAATTGCTCTGCACCTGTATGTGCCCACCTGCTTTCATGGGCCTCAGAGAAACCTCATCATTAAATTATATTGAAAGTAATTGATGGATTCAAAAAGCTTCTAGGAAAGGAATGGATGCACAGGCAAACATATCACAGTCCTGGACAGCATGGTCTCAGAAGCCTCCATTCCCTTCAGAGAGGGGAAAAAAGGAAAAAAAAAAATGAAGAAAACAAAAATTGGTAGATTAAAAATAGCATGGCATCAAATGAATTAGGTCATCCACATCGCATAAAGAGACCCAACCACTTTTTAAATGCACAGTCATCCCCTGCTGCCTTATGTCCCACTTCACACCCATTTGCTTCTGCTCCTGGTTACATGAAGGTGGACTTTGCTGCATGATTCCCAAAACCAAGGACCATATGACAATTTGCATCTGATGGCAATGTGCTATCAAGCAAAAGCATTTGCTATCTAGATTATTTGAACCAAACATTTTAACACATGTAAGCATTTTGTCTTTAAAAGATGGTATGGTAAATCAATAACTGCAAAATGTTATTACAGAAGAAGGTATATGTAAAGCACTGTCTCATCTCTATTAGAAAGTTAAAATTGTCATATATTGGACATTATTAAAAGGACCTACATGCAAAGAAAAGCCCTGCTGCTAATAAGCTGAATTAAACAGCCTTTTAAAGTGGTATTAGTCCTGTACCAGCACTCTTTCACAAGCAGAAGTCACCCCTTGACCCCACGCTGCTCCGTCCCTGCCTTCTGCCACACTGCTTGCTCTGGCCATGGTTTGAACTCTGCTGTGCAGAAATCACAGCAACAAGAAACCTACACACACCCCTGCTTCTCTTTCTCCTCAAAATACTCCTTTCTTTGTAATTTCTCCTTTGCAATCACATCAATCTGGCTCCTTGCGCTGCTACAGTAATATCTGCTTCTGCTTGGTCTGGGAAAGATATTCTGGATTTCCTGGGCTCCAAGAGAAGGCAGGATCAAGCCAGCTGCCAGACTCCTGCAGGGACAAAAATGTTTATTTGTACGTTGTGCTGGTGCTGCAGATACTGGGATGAACTGAAGTGCACTGTTTCTGGGCCGTCCCACCTAAAATAACGAAAGGCAGGCAACAGCTAGGAGCTGCCTACCTACGAGGTCTGTCCTGGCAAGGCTGTGGGTGGTGCGGTGTAAGGCAGGCAGGCAGGCAGCATGCTGGAAGGGGACCCCAATGTCGGAGAGCCTGGGCACACACACTGCCAACATGCAGGAAACCACCACCTCTCCAAAAACAAACTGAAATCAGAAACACCCACACACAGAAATTCCTGAGTCAAGCTAATGGAGTTGAAATAACTCACAGGACTTGTTTTTGGTTTGGTTTTCTTTTTTTTCCCCCTTTTTTTCTGTTTTTAAAGGACTTTGATCTAGCACCACCTCCACTCCATACCACCTCAGAGCACTGTTGGCCCCCCCTTTTCAAAATGATGGCTGAACAGGGGCAGGGCACAACCGAAATGTTTTCTGAAGAACCAGTTTCTTCTCATTGTTTACGGGTTGTTATTGAGACGTTCTCAAATAAGTGCTTCCAGCAGAATATGCAGGCAGGCATTCTAGCAACACAGCTGATGCATTTGAAGCAGAAAAAGAAACACGTGGAAGATGTAAAATCAGCCCTGCCAGCAGGTCCAGTCATACAGCAGACTGCTTTTGCAGATTAAATCAATTGTAAGATAAATTATGTAACATAAACATCTGAAACTCAGTGCCTTAGCGCTCAAGATTTCACAGCAAATTACCAGCATGCTGTGCTTGGGTTTAAGGATAAGAATTTAGACATTTTGTTGCTGGGTCAGGAGGATTGGCTTTGAACTGGCTCCCAGCACTAAGCAACAGCCCAGTGTCTGCTTGCAGGGATCTGGGTTGATCTTGGCCTGAGCATCCATCCTCTCCTCTGGCCCGGGCTGACATGCATATTTGAGAAGATATTCAAGTTTCAAACTTTGTACAGTCATTCCTATGGAGAGCTGCCTTGTCACCTCATTTACTCTCAGCTGTAAGCAAGCTGGCAGCCTAAAGCACATAGATGATTTTGAGCAGTTACGTTTTCTGACCCATGGCTCCTTTCCCGAGTCACGTATCAGTCACAAGCTTACGGTGGGTTTTTAGTGCCCGTTCAATTCCATTTATGCAAGATCAAAATCTGGAGAAGGAAAAGATCTGGCTTTTTTTGTTTTTAATTTAAGAAAGTGCTCCGTGATGAACAGCTCGTTTACACTGCTGTCCATTGCTAAATTGTTATGCTATTTAGACAAAATTGTCTTTTTGGCAGCCATTCATTAGCGGTAATTATATTACAAACAAAATAATTGGGTTTAGAACTTCTTATTTTCTTTTTGTAGGAATTAAGGAATAGAAATTGCACCAAATGAATCAGAGTATGGATGTCTAATTTGTAGTAATCAAAGCACAACAGATTATCCAGATCTTTGTCAGATGAGCTACAGCAACCAGCATTGTGGCCCCCCTTGGCAGTGTACATCCTCACAGCTCACATCTATCGAGACGCCATACAAGGCAGCTTCACCGTCTGCCTTCTGCATGGTCCTTTCCTCATCCCTGCATCCATAAAGCATGAAGATCCTTGCAGGACCTAGCACCACCACAGAGCTGCCAGCTGCCTGGACTGAGCAGAAAAGGAGGGGTGAGAGCCTTCTGGCTGTCCCCTCTGCTCTCAGCCAGCAGCCAGGGGTGCCCGTGCCCTGGGCAGGCTTCGATCTCCTACCTCACCCTCTTCTACCCCCTCAAGGAGGTCCTGGTCTACAGCTGTGGTCACCAAAGTGTGCTGTGGGGCACATAAACAGGCTGCCAACCGCTGCTTTTTCACCGTACTTCTCAAATGTAGGACACGGTGGACTCACTGCAGCTTTTATCTTCTGGAGAGGGAAAGAGAGCAACCACAGAAAATCTCACCTTACCCACAAAACTGGCCAAACACAACCTCACCTCTCCATTTACACAGGGGCCTCATGTTCCTGTCCTTCTTCCAGAGACTCACACAGGTAGCAAGGGTTGGATTTTCTACTAGTCATTTCCTACGGGTCTTTCTCAGTTTCTATACACTTTCCATCAGAAACGGCCAGAAATCAGTAGAGAGATACTTGTTTGGTAGGTTTCTTCCTCAATTAACTTTTTCTTTTTCTTTTTTGTTTGTTTGTTTGTTTGGAGCTGCACGTCTCAGCAACCAAGTGCTAGTTCTGGTTGCACTGCTTTTAAATCTCCCCCAAGTCCTCTTGCCCTTGTCTGGGCAAATGAAAACTTTCTCCACCAGCATTTTCAGTTTTCTAGACTAGCATGAGCGGTATCTAACCGCTTTGAGCTTCTCTCTGCTAACTCTGTGGCCCAAATTGGCATGAAATAAAATAAAATTTTACTGTGGAGAAGGAGAAGCTATCAGAGATGGCACCTTTATATTAAACAGAGTTGCAGAGGCAAAAAGAGACTATTTGTAAAAGTATGATAAATTCTTGCTTAAAGGATGATCGATAGCTAAAAATATTGTTTTAGCATACCATTTCTAAATCTAGGACATCTAGAAGGGTGCATTATTAATGGCATCTCCTGTGGTTCATTATTTCTGTGAGGAACAAAATGACTTTATGATTTAAAGATGAGAAGATTCTGCACATATAAGCAACAGAGTAAGTATGTTCAAAATTATAAATCTTACACACCTGCTCACATAGGAGCACAGTTTCTGTGGGTGAAGGGCTTTGTGCAACTCTGTCCCTACCATGAAGCTGGACATTCCTCAACACACAAAAAAGATGTATTGTGTATATATGTGTGCTTCTTCCACAGAAGCTGTATATGGAATTAACGGGACAGTATATAAGTCCTAAGGGGCCTCTGTAGACCATCTGCTCCAACCCCGGCTCACAACAGGGCTAACTCCACAGTTTGGTCAGGTTGCTCAGAGACCATCAAGTTCTTCACATCTCCAGGTTCCAAAAGTATCCCTCCCCTGCTCTGCAGCTTGGTGTCATCAGTGAGCTTGCAAAAGTTGACTCTGTCCCATCATCCAGGAACAAAGTCATTTGACATTACAGACGCTCTGCAGAAACTATAGCTACTAACCAGACATCAGCTGGCTTTTAACTGCTGACCATTGCTTTTGAAGCCCAGCAGTCCAACCAATTGGACACTCATCTTGTAGTTCACCCATCAAGCCTGTATGACACCAGACTACAAAGATACTAATGGGAGACCATGCTGCAAGGCGTGTTAAAGTGAGGGTATGCCCACTGCTCCCCCCTCATCCACTGAAAAGGTCAGTTCATCACAGAAGGCAATGAGGTTTGACAAGCAACATTTGTTCTTAGCAAATCCACACAGGCTGTTCCCAGTCACTGCATCCCTAGAAAAAAAAAAATAACTTTGAGGAGAGTTTGCTCTGTGATCTTCCCAGGAACTGACCAGCTGGTAGTTTCCTGGCTTCTCCTTCTTCCTCTTTTTGAGCATGGCTGTGGTGATGTCCTGTTCCAGTGATGGGGAACCTCCCCTGACTGCCACAACCCATCTAGGACAACGGCAGTAGCCTCACAATGACACGGGCCATTTCCCATGGCACACCATGGATGCATCCTGTGTGGTCCCATAACTGAGCACAGCCACTTTGCCTCAGCGCAAACTGACTGACCTTCCCCTATTATATCACTCACCCAACTGCCCCTAAGCACAGGGTCAGAAGAGCAGAGCGTAGGAAAAAGCAAGGGAGGCAGCTTTTTTGTCCCCAAGACTCCCATGGGATTCAGCAGCACACATAGAAACGTTGCACTTGCACAAAATGACCAGGCTTAATATGAGCACATAATCTGGTGCATCCTTGTGGTGTTGAGCATCCTCCAGCTGGCTTCTGCCAACTAGCTGTAGCGGACTACTCACTAAATCACGGGGCCCCATAAAGCACAGGCACTACATGCACCGCTGGCTCTGTTTGCCAGTGCAGAAGCCCAAGCAACCAAAATGAAATATGTGCTTGAACTGTACTTTTATATAATACTGCATTTGGAAAGGCAGAAAAGTTAATTCGTTTGGGGTTTGGGTTTTTTTTTTTCATTTTGAGGCAACTTTTTGTAATTTGGGACTCACGTTTCTAATGAAACTATTAAGGTCTATGGGACTAAGAGAAAACTGCAGTCACAGTTTATAGAGAAGTTGGAATCCAAAACTGAGGCCATAGAGCATGGAGTGATTGTATTGAATATTTTTATCATTTATACTTATTCCAGACTGTCATCTCAACGGAGTGCAAATACAACATTTTCAAAAGGTGTTAGCCCTTTGTATGTAATAACATTTATTTCTTGGATACACTTACAAATTCAGACTTTTAAGATGAAAATTATAGAAATCCCTCTGAACAGCTGATCTATCAGAACTATACTCCATCCAGTTTATAATAGCATGTTTAATAACATATAAAAATTATACATAATTTTAGGTTTATTTGGTAAATTCATTAAAATTTCTTTGGAATTAAAATACCAAAGAGGGGAAAAAAAACCCAACCAACAAACAAAAAAAGGTAAAATAATTATATAATTATATCTTCACGTAATTTGGACTTCACCTTAGAGAGGTCTGCTGCTAAACATGGGCTATCAAGAGGACAGCTAGGCTCCTCTTGGTGCTGCAAAGAGAAAGAACGAAAGGCAATTTTTGCACATTGCAGCAAGGGAAATTCCAGATGGACAAAAAAAAGTTTTGCTTAGGCCCTGAAACAAGGTGCCTGTAGAGACTGAGAATATCTGTCCTCACAGATACTCATATGATATGGACAGTATCATTTTTCTGCTGTATCCTTGCCCTCAGCAGCTCTGAGACACTGCATTTCTTGAACGCGGACCTGCATAAACTTTCAAGGGGTACCATGAGTGACATGTGCATCTTCACATACAAGGAGAATTTCACTCTAAATGCTCTGCTACCTGGGGAGAGAGAAGCATCCATTTGGAAACTGAGCCAATAGAATTCTGGGGTTCTCAAGGAAGCTGTTGCTGACAAGAAACATTCAGAAAGAATCTGTATTTGTGACTCCCTTTTAGATCAGCATTGTCTTTCTGCTCCGATGGAAAGCATTCTCCTGACTATCTCAACAGACCATGGGAGAGAGACATAACGAAAACATTTATATCACTCTTATGCTTAACAATCTTAATTGTAAATGTTGACATGACAGATCCTCATGTACATTTGGATACCATTTTTATTGCACTTATAGTGTAAAGATGATCAAGCATTAAGAGTTGGAAATGATAATTTTTTAATGCACACTAGTACATATGGCCAGAAAAGGCCAAATGAGGGAGCCAGAACATCCCTTCCCTCTGATACATGTTGCGGTACCTCTGCCAGGATCAATCTGGCTTTGGCCCTCTAAACATGAAAGGGCAGATAGCTTAAGGCTCAGAAAAAGGGCTAACTCTTCCTTTTACTGACATTGCTGCTTGATCGGTACTGGGAACTGTATTGCTGCTCTTTTGTTTTCAATTTGGAGTAGCTAAATTGAAGAGACACCACTCATTCATATTCTGCACTTCAAGGTTCTCCTAGCAGTCAGGAGGGCTGAAATTTGAAAGCAGCACATTTAAGGACATGGCTAAAGGACCTCCTGTATTTCTCACATTAAAACTCTCACGTACTGCATGTCCTTTTACCTCTTGTGCTGTTATTTCTGCTGTTCTCACATTGTAGGGTTGGGGGTGGGGTGAAGGGTGTTGTTGTGTTTTAATTATGGTTATTCTCCTTCCTTCCAATAAATTACTGCTATGTCCTGAAGTCCCTTCTAGCACATGGTCAGCCTCTCAAGAATCGTTTTCTGTGAGATGCTATACATCAACAATGCAAATTACTGCTGACAATGTATTGACTCACTTGCCTCTAAAGATCTTACTCCTTTTTGTTTTAAGCCTATGTGAAAGAAGTATAATTAATCACTCTGGATAGAAAAGTCCTTTTCTTTCCCAGGAAAAAAAATAAAGAACAGGTGAAATACACATTTTATATAAATTCCTGGTACAGACTTCTCCCAGTTTGACTTTATTCAGCCTCCCTGCAAAGACTGTTAAAGCATTGCAGTTATTTGTGAAAGGTATGGTCACTCACTAAAAAATGGTTAAATATTGGCTTGTTTCTTATTTACCTGTAGAGCAGGGAGTCTCAACACTATCCTTAATTACACATCTGTAAATCCAGAATACATGTTTAAATAAATAGAAACACTTTCTGCATACCATCTGTAACAAGGCTGGTGTTGGACCCACTGATTTTTAGTTAATGTAAATCATTTAAGAGCAATAATATACAAATGCCACAGAATAGTGGTAAATCTTACCTCAGGTGACAGTGAACTCCATATCAGAAATACCGCGTTATTACTAGTAACATCCCATTTTTGACCAATTGCTTCTGCTTTGACCTGTGTTTCCTTAGTTTTGTCTTGGAGTGCTCTGGATTTCATTTTAAGGATTACAAAAGCAACATCATTTTATTTCAATCTCGTTCCCATTCTAAAAGTTTCATTCTGATGTTTTTATTCTCCAGCACATTTAATGGGAAGAGGATTTTTTTCCTGCAGACAGACATTTTAATCTGCCCACATTTGCCACCCGATTCACCAGGGATGTCTGGTGGATGCATAAATACAGAACTGATTTAAACTCGTACTCCAGATACAATCTCTGCTTTGTATCTGGTTTGTCCTGTCCTGCTGGCACCGGCAAGTGGCTCATTGTGCTGGAGGTGAGCAGAAGGGGCCCTTTTGCCTATAGCCACCCTACTGAGCTGAGCTTCTTACTGTCTCAAGTTAGCTGGAGGTCTCTTCCCAGTTCCCAGTGAACACACACGCACACAACAATGTGACTACATTTACATCCTTTGTGAAATTTCCACCAAGTAAGCCTTTGTCCTGAATTCATCCTGAATTCGTAATGATGCCCTGGAACTTGATAACATTTGCTAGATTTTTAGTGCCAGCTTCAAGGTCTGAATAGCGTGGTGTTTTCCAAGCTGGAGTTTCCATCTTGCTCCTGTCTCAAAACAGGTTGTGTGCAGCTGGGACGGGGGTAGAGAGGTACATCTCACTACACCAGACAGCAGAATAGCACTGCATCCTCCCGTGAGATCCTGAAGGCTGATACCCAGCCACGGAAACCTCCTTGAAAAACCACATGATGACTCAAAGGATGAACGTTCACCACAGAAATACAGCGGAAAATGGTGAGAGATATTTATAATGTTACAGCCTTAACTTCACACTGTAGTGTTTACTTTGAAACCACCCACACTGAAACACTTTCATGAGCAATACAAAACCTTACTTCAAGAGATATGAAAGTTTACCATCTTCTACTAGTGACTGAGTAATTGTGAGTAATTGGGTTTTCTCTTACAGAATATTGGGAAGAGCGCACTGTTTCACTTAGATTTTCAGTTTCCATTACAAAAACTTCACATCAACTCAGTTGCAGTGCCCCCCCTCCCCCTTTATTTTCCCTATACAGAATCTGGGAATATACACAAAAGCAGTCTTGCTTCCAAGAACCTTCTTTCACTTCAGAAAAAGATATGTTCTACGTTTTCCTGATACAGGCATCCTCTGTGATTTTTCTCTAACAGATTATTGATCCTCCAGATATCTTTCCACAGGCTCCAGGTTTTCCAGCTTTCAACCTCTAGGGATGTAAGCTAGATGAGATCTTCAGATTGCCTTGCAGCACCATTTTAAAAGAGCTCAGTGGCTTCTACTTATGATTTGAAAGTCAGGCTGTTTATTGCAAATTAGCACAATGTTTTGACTCCTAAAAGGCATATAAAATCCCAAGAAGCCACTTTCACTTCTGATATTCTTAACAGAAATGCACTTTCCCCTGTTGTTCATTTTGAAAACTACAGTGTATGGCCTTTTAATACAGTTCTCTACCCAGAAGTTATTAATGAAACATACTTCATTACAGGATTTCAAGCAGTCTGGTAGATGGATCACTGTGGTTAACTGCAAAAACTGCAATGACCTCATGAAGGTGAGAATTTCACTTGATATTTTGGAGAATGGAATATTCTTGAATATATTGCAGTACATTTAGGGACTTTTTTGTACCCTATCATCACTAGGTACCACAACGAAACACTGATATCTGTTCTAGAAAATGCTTCCTTAAACTCATAGAAACCAGTCAAAACCAACAACTTTGTGATTAAAAAGTATATGTGTGTGTGTGTATATATGTATATATATATCTCCCCATGTGATTTCAGTGTTTTAACGCATGTGAAAATAGAAACTCTCCTGCCAACATAAAGCACAGAGTTCATAATTTCAAATATATCTCTATGGAAAAGGTCTCATGCGCAGATGGGGGCTTTCCCTGTTTTGACACCCGCCTTTATATTTTATTATTAGCACTGATTCTGCTCTTAGGAGACCTTTAGCATGGTAGTCTAAGTATGAAAACACTAGTTAAACAGCTAAATCCAAGTTGTGCTCAGAATTTGCTAAAACAGGAACTAGAATTGTGGTGGTGTTCCTGGGTACAGTACACACTCAGTACCTCTAGAACATACTGGATTGCAAGGTGTCATCTAGGGACACTGTCCCTATTCTGGAGCAGTTACTGTAAAAGTTACAAATGGCCACCTTATCTCAGAAGGATCAATGCTATTAATCCATCAATGGATGATTATGATACATGACCATAAGTCTTATTTTAATATTTAGTAAGTGTATTGTATGCTATCCTGGGCCACAGGAAACATCCAACAATTGCTATGATTTACATTTCATTAACTGTAAAGAATTATCAACACAGCCACAGCCAAGAATTAAGTGATGTATATTTTGGTGCACTGAGAGTAGTTAAGAAAATGAGATCTGTGCTAGAACCGACATGACAAATTAGACTTTGAGAAGTAATTGACTTTTTTTTTTTTGCACAGATTAGTCTATAGCATAATTTTATTAGCTACAGTGTTGTCAGCTAAATACTCTTAGAGAGGTGTTGAGCATCCTTTAATTATAAGATTCACTATTTGTTTCCACAAAGACTACACGAAGCATGCTCTATCACAGTTGTATTTGCTATTTCCTAACACAGTTAGACCCCTGTTTTCTCAGGTGTTTTGAAAAGGTGTATGCAATGTCATGACTATAAAGAACTAAGATTATACAACTGTAAAAACACAATGCAAAAAAGAATACCCAGGGACTGGGGGGATTTTAACTCCAGTAAAACCTCTCATAAGACTCATAAGAGATCATTGAATGAGAAGGAAAGCGATGAAAAGTTTCTGAATTCATATTAATATACATCCACTGCTCTTACATCTTATGCGGGTCTAGTTCAGAACTGCAGATGTCCAATTATATCAGTACTGGGAGTACCACTTTTCCAGAAATGCAAAATGGCTTGAACACCTATGAGTTTTTCTTATGGCTTTTTAAACAGAGTAACATGAGACATTAAAAAACACTGGACTGCCAAAAATAAAAAGACTGACTTGCCAAGAAGTGTGTCCTGATATGTCCAAGACCATTCACCTGGCATTTCTGTTGTTTCCATGCCAGGTGTTCAGGATGTCTAAGCTGGATTCATAAGGACTTTCCCAAAATGGGGAAAAAAACCCCATCTGTTTATGAGCTCTCAAAGTCCAGGTGCGAGGCTCAAAATGAAACATTCCCACGGTCTTCTGCTTTATCACTGAGGAGCTTGATAATGGTCAACAAATCCCTTCCTGTTTGGAAAATTTCTGATAAAACATTCATATCCTGGACCCATAAAGCTAAAGACCAGAGCTCCACGGATTAAATTTCCTCCCAGTGAAGCAAGTGTTGATAAAACACATTTTCCATAGCATTGTCTCAGAAGCAGTAATGGCAGTTTTAGACCATGAAGGCATTATGAGCCAAGCAGGCAGTTAAATGAACCTGATGGGGAGCATTAAAAGAAGTTCTTCCTGGGGTCTTTCTGGAGATTTTCACATACAAACATGGAAGACCAAGTCCTAAGGGTTTCAACAGACTAGAAGCTCACACATCTACTTTGAAAAAACATAATATATTTTCATTATCCAGCATACCTGAGGAAAATAATGAAATAGTTGCCCTGGCTTCTCAGCTAGGCAATAACTCTCCAAAAAATAACGCACAGAGAACCTATTTCAAAGAAGCAGGATCTCCCAAGAACAGGCTATTCAAGGAGACTGAAATCAGTATTGCCCTCCTCAAACTTCCCTTATAGTCAAGCATAACAGAAAATTTTAGGACCCAAATGAACAAAACATTTGAAAGCAGTTAATCTTAAGCAAAGAAATAAGCCTTAATTAACATTAAGCATTAAAAAATGGTTAAATTCTTTGTTCTAGCAGTATGTTTTGAGAAATCCATATATTCATGGTTTTGCTGTTTCAGAATTTTGTCCTAATTAAATAGGACTACATAACGTGATTTTCACTAAGGCAAAACCTATTCATACACAGAAATACCTTCAAGGGCTCATAATAAATCTTCAAGATGCTCAAGCTCTGGCAAAGAACCACATGTCAAAAATAGGTCCACATCAAAAAAACAAGTCCCCACCTTATACCTCATCACAATTTCAGCCTGTTCAGCTAGAGGATGGTCTATTGTTAGCAATCCACTTTCCCTTCCTCTTTGATCTCCCAGAGAGCTGCTGGCGAGTTAGAGGGTTTTTTTGATCATTGCCTAAAAGACGTAAGAGTTACAGAAAAAGAATCGCTTCTCAGAAAAACTGTAGAGCCCACCTCAATGCAGAGCTGCAGAACATGAGCTCATTCAGGTTAAGAAGCAGTGCTATTCGCAAGAACTTCCACTCACCAGAACAGTCTCATATGGGATATAGGAACCTCTAAAGGAAAAGGAGAAAGCCTGGAAAGCCGTTTATTACAAGCACTTTATTAGCTTGCCAGCTGTGGAGACCAGAACTAGTCTAATACTTCCAAGAAGCCAAAGCTTCAGAAACTTATTCCAATTTGAAGCCATACACCTTTAAACGTGGATACAGGAATTTTTAAAGTTATTTTCAAATCTGAAATCACTGAAGCTGTCCAGCTAAAGACCACCTCTGAAAATCAGGTGTCAGAACTTCTCAGAGCTGATCCTCAGTCTCTGAAGCTCAGGGCTCAGAACCCTGATGCCTAAAACTTGTCTGTTCAGGTACCTTCCAGAGTCAGTGGGGAGAGCCTGCGGGGGACACGACATCCCACCCAGCATCTCTCTGCCAACCGTAGCCCAAAGAACCCGGGCTCTTAAATTAGGCCCCTGGGTCAGTAGAATGATTTTTGGACCAAATACGCAAGCCTGCACTTGATTCTTGACTTCTGCAGCCTTCCAACTGGCAAATGATATTTCAATACTTTTCCTTTACCAAAACATCTTTTTAACAAACCTGCCTGCTCTCTGCCTTGATTTTCGCAACACCGAGTGCTGGTATATGACAGAAACGTTATTCATGCAAGGAAATAACATTTTAAAATAAGCTAAAATAAAAAAAAATAAATAATGATAAAAACACAACAAATGAACTCCAACAAAAAACACCTCTTGAACTTCAATTCTTTGCTCATTTAAGTAGCCCGTTCTTGAGAAAAAGCTCCCAATAAATGGGCTTTCAATTCCATTTTGAAAAAGAAATCAGAAAACTGAAAGCAAACAATAATCTTCCTTTTGTCATAGAAAATGCTTACTTTAAAACTACATTACTTTCTCCTGGTTCGTTTTATAATTTTTCCCTTCCACTTTACACCAATAGAAACAGATAAATTCTTCATCTTTGTAAAAGAATAGCAAATCATTTCCTTTTCACTTTCCAGTTAGGTTGTTCTACTTTCTTGTAACACATTTTCCAAGCCTCTTCAAACCTGACCAAACATGCTTTTGTAATGTATTTTCAAGCCTCAGTTATCACTATATAAAACCTTAAGTTCCCACAATTAGACCTGTCACATTAAAATTAATTTATGTTCTATAGCACAAGCGCCAATTGAAGTATTCTAATAATAAACAAAAATGCTTGAGTGTCTCTTTCTTATAACAACAATCCATTGATTTAGGTGTCTTGTTTTTGACAACAAGTTGAAGGCTGAGCTACTTCAAATACATTCTCTGGGCATTTTTATATTTTTATCCATCGAGAGTGGTATGTTCTTTCTAGTCCAATAAATCATTTCCCAAATGCTCACTTTTTGCTGTGAATAGCCTTATGGCAAGGAGCAGGTATGGGGTAATAGCTCCAAGTGTTATCTACTTTGTAATCTGGTCTGAATGCACCTATTTCTAGACCTTAGGCTGGCCAGATGTCTTATGGAAAGAGTGTTTAGCACCTAAACTCATCAGCTGCATCCCATACTAATGGAATGTGTAATGCACAGGAGGGAGAAAATACCTTGAGTCATTGACAGGGGACTGCACATCCACTGATGAAGTGAAGGTCATGACAGCAACACATGAACACAGAGGTCACTTAGGAAGGGGGGTGCAGGCAGAGAGCACACAGCAATGGTTTGCCTGGGTAGCAGAGGCCTGTGAAAGTCACAAATCTGAGTGGATTTGCAGGTGCCAGGAGGATCCCCAGCCATTCTACATTCTCAGTGTTCTTGAGCACTGGTATGCACATGCTGAAACAAAAAGGGATATTTTTTTTTTTCTTAGTTAATTCTTTGAACTTGAAATAAGGACCTCTGGGCTCCACTGTAATTCCTGTTATACACAGGATTTGGACTAATTTTTTTCTGTTGCTTTGCACTTCAATTTCTTTTATAAAATGAATGTCATAGTTTCTCAATCTCATAGTTAAGTTTACATATTCTTGGCTGCAGCAAGTGGCTCTCCCTGCATTTACAAGATGGCCTTTCACAGCATACTCTTGTGATTTCAGCCAGCTTCTTCAGAGCCAGCAATGCATGAGATGTTGCCAAGTGCTAGCATCATTTCAGCATCCCTCTGATCTTTTGTACTTGCTGTTTCACAGAGAGGTTCTAGGAGAATCTCAGTCCACTCTCAAAGACTGTTCACGTTCCTGTTGCTATAGAGGAGTAGTCAAAGGCTCAGAAAGCAAATAAAATGGTTAAATAATTTTTTTCTTTTTCATTTAATAATGTAGGGCTCGACCAATAGTTATTTAGCTGTTAGACATTAATGTAACCACTATCTTCATCTTCTCTCCGTGACCACCATTGGCTGCTAGTGAACCAGCACCTTCGCAGAGGCTCCAAACTACGATGAGCACAACCAAGGTGGGGACCTTTTCCATGTTCCCTAGTGAGATGCAATAATGACCAAGTTTAACTGAGGATCTTCAAGGCTCTCTCTACCCCTTTTCATTCATTGCCCCTGAAGCCTTAAGGTCACAATGCTCTGTGCATAAAACACCTATAATCAACCTTAGGCAATTTGTTCTGTTGAAAATAATTGAGACACAAATAACAGGAAATTGCTAGATATTGGCAATAAAGTCATTTATTGTAATTGATTGTATAGTATGCCTTATGTTATTATAAGGTTTAATAATCAGAAGCACATAACTAAGTCATCTGTAGCTGCAGAGAACCATGAACAGTATGTGCCATAAAAATAGGAGCAGCTGTAGTCATTGATGTTCTCTGATCTTCTAAATGCACACTGGAAATTGTATTATCCAAGATAACAGAAAGGGAAATGTCTTGTTTCAGAAATAGTATGAACATAATCAGATTTGTGAAACAAAATGATTTTAGTAATATGGGGCACTGTGCACTGAGACCAGAGAAATGGTTTTATGAATTGTAATTCACTACTCAGTAAATGGCAGAAAATAAGCCACAGGGACTCCATCCTTCACTGTTAGCGTGATTGCTATTCTTGATGATTCAATAAAAATTCAGATTTCTCAGGTGCCACACATCAGAAACCTGAAATGGGGAGAATGCTTAACAGAGGAGCCCGTTACACTTTTAAGTTACATTGGAGAGAAGAACTGCATGGAAATAAATCAAGTGAGTGAAAGTCTGCTCTAGACATGACACTTTCCTTAATCAAGTCATTATATTCCCCTCACTGTTCATATGTGACTCCTTTGTGTATTTTAATTGCTCGTTTCATAATCCTGGTTTTCTCCCCTCTTAAAGAGGTGAAAACAGGTTAGATATTTTTCCTACTTGAGAAAACAATATTGCTGAGTGTGAAGTTGAAAAGTTACTCCTTTAAGTCAAAATATGCCCCTTACAAATACTGCTGGGCTGTGCAGCGTCATACTACTCAAAACTATTCATCTACATAGACCAACTATATATTCATTATAGAGGACCATAATAAATATGTCTGAAATTGTGGCTTTAAGGCACATCTAATATGCATTTCACAGGCTGAGCTGCCCAACTGGGACACTGATTTTGCCAAACCAGTGGGTTGCAAATTAGCTATCAGTGTGACAACATACTCTGAGATACAAAAGCAAACACAGAAAGTAACTTCATTTTGCCAACATTTCTGTTTGAAGTGTTTGTCTCTGAATTTTTGCTTCTAACTATTATTAAACTCTAAGTGGAAATAAAATTGAAATGCTCCCTCTCTCCAAGCACCACTTAATGCTGCTCCACAGCACCAGTCCTCTCACATAATACATTTTCACATCTTTTCCCCCGTAACTTCCAGTCCATCAGTACAGATGAGTTATGTCCCCTGTTCCCTCCTCCTCCTTCTGCTGCGATACGGTTCATTGCGTTCTCCCATGCTGCCCCTTGTGCTGGAAAGGAATTCCTCACTGATCCCCACAAAGGTACCTCAGTGATCTGCCTTCAGTTCCCTTGCTGCTCCTTGAAACTCAGACTACAAACTGCAATACACTTAGAGGTTAAACCTCAGGTGTGTTGGTATGACTACATATTATACAAATAAAATCCATCTCATTGCTGCCTCTATTCAGCAACTTCCAAATGTCAATCATCATCTGCTGCCTTAAGACTTTTATATAGACATTAAACTCTCTGGGGGACAGAAAATCTCTTTATTCTACATTTACAAAACTCCTAACAGAGTAAGGGGATCGTCCATAAGTGTTTCATGTAGACCTTGTGGCAATTAAGATAATCAACAATTTAAAAAATGTTTGCACCAATACTACATCCATAATTCAGTTGCAGTAGAAGGAATTGACTGTTTCTACCTGAAGTTATACCAGTCATAGCTACAAAAGCTTGGAACCCTAAGCGTCAGCCTAGCTACAAGTTATAATGATGTTAAAGATCAGGGAGAAGACTAATACAGAAGAAAAATCTCTTCTGTATTGGAATTCTCTCCTTTGAAGTAAGAAGCGATGGCCCATCATAGGGGCAGGATGCAGGAGTAACAGACCATGAGTCAGCTCCCTACATAATTACACACATGCAAAAAGAAATGCAACATAGACACTATTACAAGAGATGGTCAGGACATGCTCAGCTGTGATAAAAATATACCACTTGTGTCTTTACGTCAATCTAGTTTTGTCAAATACACTTCTCATTAATTCCTTGTCCTTTAAAAATAAACATTAACTGTAATAAAACAGTGAGCTAGTGTTCATGCCATTGACACTATACTTTCCCAAGGAAACTGTGAATTTATAAGCCGTGGTTTGGATCCTTAGCCACTTGGAAGATTAACAAGAAAAAAAGTAGCATAGCAACTACTCCCCTGTACATGATTTATAAGTATGTTAAAATAACTGCCATATTAGAAGATCTGAATTAATCTGGAAGCTTATTTAGTAATAATTTTACATTATGCTTTTAAAAGATACTTTAAAAGAGCTTTTAGATCTAAAGATGTTAAAATGATAGTTAAAGAAATTTTTGTATCGTTTAAAGGTGGAGAGGCAATAAAAGTTTATCAACTATAACCTTGATATTATTCAATCAGACTCCTCAAGTTAGATGAGGTAAGCAGAGAAATCAGATTCTGGTGTCTGAGCCAGGCATTGTAACATATTATTGTTTCTGCTCATGACACGGCGGGGAGGGGGGGGGGTTAAGAAAAAAAAAAGTATTTCTGCTGTGGCTAACTGCTTTAGCCACAACATTTACAAAGCTACTTAACAAAGAACATCTTGACTAAGGTAAAGTCTTATTTAGCATGTTTTACATTCCCATACCACACTTCACAAATTTTCTTAATTCAGTAAGAATTTCTACTGAAGGATAAAAGACTATTAATCCAGGGATTTGTATTTCTGCCTAGATAAATAATTTTAGCTACTTCTCACAAAGTAACTTTAACTTTTGTATTTAAAAGTTAACCCCTATGAAAAATGGTCTTTCAGAAGATTATCTACCAGTTGAGAAACTCTTAACACCCTCCATGTGCTGGTGTTTCACCGAGCAAGCTTCCAAAACAGGTTTTAAAGTACATATTCCTCAACAAGCTGATTTATATGAAGAGGCAGGTGGTGAGTATAGAGAAAAGTGAGTCTAACAGAAGCAATGTGAAAATGTGGAAAAACCGGGACAGTACCAAACTGAATACACTTTGGTAAATGCCACCACACCTCAAAGGGCCCTCTGGTAAACAGCTAGGTAGTTCCTCTCTTTATTGTTTATGCACCAAAATATAGCTTCGCATGAAAGTGTCTGGATCTGTAAATAGGAAGATGATGAGGCTTTAGGTCACTTTGTAAAATCTCAGTCCAATTCAAAGCCTGCCAAAGTCAATGGAAGTCTACAGATAACTTCATCATTTTTTATCAAACACTAGGGCATCATAGTCACAGTGCCTGCATCAACGCATAACTTGCAAAGTAGCAGCTATACATTTCTCTAGGTATATGTGACCAAAGTTCCCTCTGCAGTCACAGAAAGCCGATACATTAGATAGTGTGAACGGTTTTCAGCTCCCTTTTATTAGTTCATTCTAGTCCAAATGGGAACTTTTTGTCTTGTTTTATTCTTTTTTAAATTCTGGCTCGGTTCAGAGATTTCCTACCACCAGATAAAATGACAGGACGCTGAAATCCAGCAGAGTAGCTGCCCGATGGAACAGTTCATATCGCCATGCCCCAGTTACCTTATGAGCAATCTGTCTTTTCCCTGCCGTGGGTAACCGAGCGAGTCCCAACTCTAACATTTAAGGAACAGCAGCCATTTCTACAGACAGGTCAACACATACCTCAGAAATCCTTCCCCCAAAGCAAATTTGTTTCTCGGGTCACATAAAACTTTCAGTGCCAGGAGCCCCTCCCAGGGGATTGCACCATCCCCACGGGGACGGGAAGGTCCCATCTCCTCCTGTACCTTGCCCTGGTGCACCCACCACACCACCCAAGGGGCAGCTCACAGTTTGGGGAGATCAAAAGCAAATCAATGCTCCTGGCTTCTTACTAACTTCATGGCAAGGGAAAAGGGTGGAGGTTGTCAACCTTAATGCCTGTTTTAAAAGCACTTTGCATTCCTTGCCTGACATGTGCTTCACAAAAGCCGAGAGCTGTTGTTATTAACAACTCGCAATATAAACACACTTGGCCTGATTTTCCTCTTGCTCACAATAGGCTTCACGCTTGTTTAAGTCTCGTTTGGGATGGAATAAGCAGGCTTTCTGCGGTCAGTGCAAGGGGAGGCTCTGAGAGGTGACGTACAAGAACCTCCGGAAGAAAAGCCAGCAGGAATGAAAAAAAAAAAAAAAAAAATCTTAGTTAAGTGCTCCATTCCTTGAAGGCTGAGCACGGAATCAAAACAACACCAATTGTACAAGCCTTTGCCTCTGTGCACTTCTTAGTCACTTGAGTGAAAAAATTGTCTTGCTTGGAAAATTATTTTTTCCACAAATGCTTTCTTCCTTTTTACTGTGTCAAACTGCTTATGATACAGCTAGAGCTAGGGAGACATCAAAGAAATTCTGCTAAGATGCTTTGATCAGGGAAAAAACCCCAAACCCAAACAACAAAACAAAATAAAGAACAAAAGAAAAAAAAAGAAAGGAGGCACGGCTCATCAGCTTGGATCCTGAAATGTTTTTCAGTAAAGCATTAAGATATCTGGAGAGAGAAAATAACTCACCAAACCCTATCAGGTTCTCAAATCAGTCCCAGAGGTTATGAGCTTTAATGTTCTCCAAGTCACAGGAGGCCCTTTAGTCTGTCCTTGATCCTCTCAAGTAGCTGGAAATGAAAACATGGTGCAGAAGCTGCTGCTTCAATTAGACATAATATTGAAAAAAGGTCAATAGCTCTTCCTTGCTAATGAGAAAAAAAACAAGCGCTGTGGAAGAATGCCATCCCACCCTGCCAGCTGACGTCAATAGAGCACATGCATTTAAGTATTATAAAATCAGGGTAATTCACAAACAAACAAACATTTTGCACCTTTTTCCTCTACTGACCAGCTCCTTTAGAGATGAAGCTAAATCTCTCCCGTTTCTTAGTTGAAGAAGTTCTTGGTGTTTTCCTTTCATCATTTTAGCACATCAGAAAAATCAGTTAGGGAGGAAGGTACTGGATTTTTTTCTTTCTTCATCCCCCTCCAGCTCCTCCTCCAACTTACCAAACCAGCTACTTCTGGAGTCACTGTTATCTTGACAGGTATCACTACCCTAATATCAACGAAGAGATCTCTAAGCTTACACTGGACAGATAATACTCATTTAGAAAAGGAGACACATGAGGGAGCTTAAATATCAATTTCAGTCCTCAATCTGCTTAACACGGCTTGTTGCGTGTGCAGGTATTCAGGACCACATAAAGCATCTACACCTTTATATTTTTACACTTTTCAGTTCAAGTTGGATTATTCTTCAAAGAGCAGAAAGAGAACTGGAATTAAGAAATAATAAAATAAGAAAAAGAAAATATCCAAAACAAACAAAAAAAACCCCCAAAAAGCTAAAAAAAAAAACCAACCACAAAACCAAACCAAACAGAAAAGCTGTAGATGTTGAAATGCAAGTTGCAGAGTCCTTACTCAGACCGGGTCCTGACAGCGCCATGAGCACCGCGAGGGATGGGCAGCCCGCAGCCCCGCGTTAGCGCAGTGAGCGATGGTCACACCAGCGTGGCCCAGGGCGGCCGGGCTGGCGCAGGGGCTGCGTGCCCAGGCTCCGCCAGAGATACCTACATAGTCTGGTCTACAGCAAATACCTCGCCAACATCCCTCCACTGTACAACGGGACTTGGAAAAGGGCCAAGAATGTGAACATATGGTTATTTTTTTCAATGCTCATTACTGTAGCTCCAAGTAATCAAATCTCTTTCAGTTAAAAAATATTTCCTTTCCTACGTTCGGCCAGAGAGCGTATTAGATTTGGTTATGCTTTCCTGCTACATATGCAAAAAAAAGTGTTTTCATAGCAACAGGCATTAATAGCTGGGAAGAAAGAGTGTATTTGATTGGAAGTAAATTTGTTTACTTGTTATTTTAGTGATGTATCAGTTACTATGATATATTATTAGTATTTTGAATATAATGTAAAATACACAGGATACGGTGGTGCTTTCGAACAGTAGCTCACAGCCAGCATCTCACACATCATTGTGGGGTGAAATGCCATTCAATACCAGGTGGGAAACTGAGCTCAGCTCTCCAATCAAAACTGCACATGTTGCTCATAGATGAGATATGCCTTGAACGAGTCAGGTCTCTTTTTGGAAGGCAACAGCTCCAGCACAGCCCAGCAGCAAGGCCTCAGTCCCCCCAGCACCAGCCACTGCTGCTGCCTTCTTTGGAGAGCAGAGGATTTGGTGGGGGAGCACAAAATGATCACCCTGAGGTCACTGAGTGGCATCCCATTGACTTGTCACCTCCAGGGCCTAGGCAGGATGACCACCATTAATCCCACTTTACTTGGTTCTGTTCTCATTTATTTTTTTTCCTTTTTGTACATCTTGTTCAATTGAAAACTGTGCAATATTCTTCACTTTGTGGCATTGCGTAGCAAGATGCCCAGGATCCTTCCTGGCTTGTTATTTTAAAGGAGAATTTACCAGAAAGACAAAACAAAACACTGGCCATTTCCTCAAGTGTGTCTTAACTATAATAAATAAAACACACACACTATTACAAAGCATTATATATTTTTACTTCTTCAATTTGTTTTTGGAGTCTTTAGCCCTGCCTGCGCTTACTACAAGACTACAGGTTGCTCATGGAGTTGCATAGCTCTAGCTGTTGTATTGGAAGGTGTCAGGGAACTTTCCAAAGACCCTAATTTTGGTTAGTTATGACTTTGCAAAACCCTAATCACTTTATGGATTTTGTGTCAAGGATTCAGGCTCCCTAGATCCTTTTAAAAGTACCTTTGAGAATCATCTGTTTGCAGGTGATTAGTAGAGACTTGCTGGACTTGCTTTGTATTTTATAGCTAGAATAGCTGAAAATTCAGAATTTTCAGTTGGTAAGACTTTGAAGAAGAGGTCTTTTGCCCACAAATCTCAGGCCCTTATTTTGTACCACTGAAGCCAATTAAAAAGTTATTATTGGCATTTTCAAAGAAAGACATAGCTGACAGGTAACCACCACGGACTTTTAACATTATGGATGTGCAGATCCTATGAGCACTGTGGCAATGAAGCTGCACAGAGAAAACCAGAGATACTTCCAAGCTACGGTTCTTACAGCCATTTATTTCAGGAATCATCACTTCAGAAGTGTGGCTTATTTTAATTAAAAATAAAAGATATATCCTCCCCCAAATACATACCCCCTTCTTTCTTAATCCTGTGCATCAAAACCCTGAGTGTTCCCAATCAGCCATTTCAAAGTCTATGGTGACCATCACTCTGACTCTGCTCTTTGGGATGGGCAATAGCTACACACGTCAAGTGATTACTGACAATCCTCTTTAGCTTATAAAAAGAAATAGAATCTGAATGGTAAGAAATCTTCTCTTATGGAGAGCTGTTCTTTGAGGATGGAACATTGCATTTCAGAATTAATTTCAGATAGAATAACTGGAACACTTCTGCTACAGAGCATCCTCCTTTTTACCACTGCACGTGGCAGAAGTAAAGGACAATGATTAGGGGTTCTTTTCTAGGAAAAATGTTTAAAAGGATTGCTTGAAATTGCACCTTTTTACCCCTAAGGATAATATCAGTGCCATCTTTAAAATTACTTCAGATATGCAGGTAGAAAATTCTGTAAATAAGTTTTATAAATAAATCAGCTTTCAGAAATAATTAACCCTCCTCCATCATTCTTTCTTTTCTGGATTAGAAGAGAAAAATAATAAAATGTTTTAGTTACCCTCAAGCTAATGTGTGGGGTTATGCTGGTGGTATTCTCATGCTTTGACCTTGACTGAATATCAGTAAACCTTAAAAAAATAAAAAAAAATGTTTGAGAACTGAAAAATATAAAGGACAGCAGTCCCATGAAACCCTGGAGAACCGCACATTCTCAGCTCACGTGGTATAAGAGGCAAACTCAGAAGGCTTTTGATTAAGTCTGTCCTCAATTATTGAAGAACAAGGTAGTATAAATAAGGAGAGGAATGATGTCCTCAGATCTGCAGCATTATTTATACCTTTCATATCTAAACAGGTCATTGGAAGTTTCATTTTTCAGTTCACAATTAGCAGAAGTTATGGGTAACTCTGCAAAAGGCTTACTACCAAAAAAGCTAGGCATACTCGTTTGCAAATGAGTTGTCAGCAACTGAGCTAATAAATTGTTTGGGACCTCTTTGGCAATTCCACAGGGGAAATAACTAACTTGATTAAATGGTGAAAGATCTTACGAAACACTTCTTTAGCAAAAAACAATCAGCAGCAACCCAGGCACCACCATCAGAAATGCTTTAATTAGAAGCAGTCATGTAGTCTTTGAAAACAGTCCTAGATTCCAAAGAAAGCCTTAAAGCTAGATCTGAAACAAAGTTTGATATTTGCATACTTTCAAAGTTTGGACAAATTCAAATCTGAACCCAGACACAGCCGGGTAGGTTATCAATAGATAAATATCTATTATATAAATAGATAAATAAATAAAGCATGACCTTTCTTCTTCCCACAGTGCAACTGTAAAGAGTTTTAACTGAGTGAAGAGGAAAGAATTCTTCTCCTCTTGAGGTAGATTATATTGTATTTTATTTATTTCATTTCATGCTTTATTATATTTATGTAATGCATTGTATGTTGTATATATATTGCACTGTGAAAAAAACCCACAAGAACTATTATAACATAGAAGGGTTTAGTTAAGGTTTGCATCCAAGTCAACTTGCTGGGTAGTTCAAAATAAGCCTCTCCTCTCCAGCAGTAAAAAGAAAAGCTAAATAACTAACTTTCAGATGAGGTGAACTCCACCTGGTATAATAAATACAGGCTGGACAACCAGCAGTGTCTTTCTGAGAATATTTTCCCCCACACTTTCTTTCAGATTCTCTTCTCTCTATGGAAAGGAGCACAAGACTCTTTTATTAACTTGTTACTCCAAAATACACAGTAAAGCTTCAAAAACGTCACTTTTTAGTAGGGCTTCCATGTAAGTTTATTATTGTAGCCTCACGTACTGTTAGATAAGCCTTGATCTAATATTAGCAGATAGCTGGAAAGCTGCTATCTCTGGGCACACACCTGAAGGAAACCCCCCCGTTAGGACACTGGTCCTTCAGTGAAGTTCACAGCACACACGCAGGCTCCGCCAGCTTAACATGCACAGCCTACTGCTACCAGAAGCTTGTTCTTCATTTACAGTGCAACCTTCTAACGTCCTCAGGGAAACCCATGAAATATCAGCTGACGTACGTGACCTCCGCCACATCACCCCAGCTTGCAACTGGTGAGCCCATCTGCGGAAACATAAGTCATCGCTTACACTTTCGTAATGTATGCTGAGTTTAGAGCAGGATAAATGAAATATTGCAACTGTGACAAAGATTTTTGAAGTTTGTTACTCAGATGTCAAAAGAACTCTAATTTCTAACAACTCCAACTCACATGGGCAGATTGTTTCACTTTATGTATCTGGTTTCTGACTGTGTGTCGCAAATGGTGATCCAGAATACAATTTCCAAGACACGCAACTTTCACTACAGAAACTTAAATTTTCAGAAATAAGTAGCTAAAAGCATACTTGCTTAAAATGATTTCTAGCAAGAACTAAATCTTGTTTCTAGGCTCCATAGCACTGGTTTAGAAGGTTTAGATTATCTACCATTCTGAAAATGACTGCAATAATTTGATTTCTTTGCAAGGTGAATAGAATCTCTCCTTGAATAAAAGGAGAGGATACCTATTTTAGCTGGGATGTGTCTACAGGGCACACTGCTAGAACCAATTTTTTAGCAGATATAAATTATTCTACCAGTTACTTACAAAAGTCAAAAGAAAAAAACCCAAGTCATTCTTATAAAATTGTTGATACCTACTCAAGAGTTATAAGTTATGTAAACTTCAAAGCTTGAAGAAAACCCCTGCATATCCTTTGAAAGTCCAGATCTTAAGATCACCAACTGTAACTTCTGAGGTTTATTTTTATATTGAATTTGTACTGCTTGTCCCTGCAGCTAAATCAAAAGCAGAATCAGACACTGAATTGATAAATCCAATGGCGTCAACATGACATCCTTGAGTTTAGTCAGAGATAATCATTAGGCGGCAGCAAATTATTTCCCATCTCAATAGAAACAGAAATACGTTTTCCAAATGTTTTTTCTTCCAATTGGCAGGAAAAATACCCCAAATCAACAACAAAGGAAAAAAAAAAATAAATCCAGGCATGAAAACTCTTAACCTTTAGAAAGAACCACATCTATTCTGGGTTTTATTTTTCATTAAAACAGACATGCCTTAAGTGCTCCAGAGGAAAGTACATACACTCAGCTGAACTCTTTGTTTCAGAGGATAATATCTTGACATTAACCACTGAAATGTAAAAGCAAAACCAGTCAACAACAGCAAAACCCAATTGTCACTTTACTATGATTTTCAGCTAAGACAGGTTTGGCTGGCTGAGACCAAACTACAAATTGACACCTTTTTTTGCAATACAAAGTGTTGATGACTGAGATTCTTCACTACTACAACAGGAAACTAAATCCTGCTACGAATGACTGGGACACTGCCAGGCTGAAGGCAGGACTGTGAAAGCATCCTATAGAGCAGTGATCATTAAAACAGGAACAAAAAATTCTGATTTTGTCTTGTTTGAAAACAGAATTTGTTTTCTATTGTAAAAGCTTTTCTATTGCTTTGTACAAACTCAGGTTTTGCAAAGAGAGAGGCGATTTTAAGCATACTCTTATCCTGGCTACACCCAGAAGCCCTGAAAATGTGATTCGGCTGTTACCAGCCATCCAGGCTACCTTCCAGATCATCCCCTGGTAGAGTGGGCTGAAGATTCAAAAAAATAAAAAGCAGTTTTGAAAAACATCAGTACTTTTCTACCCTGACAGAAGATTAGCAGTCAGAGAGATAAAAAGCCTCATTTTATCCAGAGGGCACAAACAGCACACTGGTGCTGGAAGCCTTCTGTGTCATCCTACTCCTCAGAAAATACAGAAACAACAAACAGTTTTGAACAAATACACATTACTTATTGATGCCAATGGATTCCAACTCCGTCTTGTTCCCTCATGAACAGAACTTGAGCACCCAGTATAATATCACAAACTCATAATAAATAATCCTTCTTTTCCAAAGCACCACGGACAGTAAAAAATCATGGAACAGCACTGCTGTTCCTGGACAGCAATGTCTGTCTTTTCTGTCCTGAGGATCTCCTCCTAGTTAAAAGGAAGGAAGGGACTGAGCAAGCTAGACACAGGATTTACTGCCACTGGCACCATTAAGAGAAATTTTGATGGCTGTTTCAGAGGTATGAAACCATCTGGCACCCTCAAACCAGCCGTAGTATAAGACTTCCCTTTTCCTGCACAACCCCTCATTTTTCAAAAACAAGGAAGCAAGGCTTTGAAAAAAATAGCAGAACAGTTAAATGTTTGTAGTCAGCGTGCTGTATTTCAGTATTCAGAAGTATTTCATTATTTCTAAAAAATGAGTAGTTTCCAAGAAAACTAAATCACACAATAAGGTTTAACTGGCTCTTCAGTCACTTGGTTCAGCTGGGAATGTCACACGAGCAGAACTGTTCTCTTTTCTAGGTGGGACAAGGGAAAGCAGCTAAATGAGATCCAGAGGCCACCTGAATTTAGTAGAGCCCAGATTTTGCCCCATAAAAAGCGACCAGGGTAGCTAAATATGTTCACATCATTCAAAAAACAGAATCAAGAGCAAGTGAAGAAAGAAGTGACCGTTTTTAACCTTTAGGCTTCATTTTATCTAATTGATAGTAGTAGGATGAAATGATCAGCTACTCCTCCAGTCAGCATGCCATTAAAGTGTTTCACGTGCCGTTGCAGTTTGAGGAAAGTGGGTGAATAAAGGGTATGACTCGCATACAAACAGGCTGCTTCTTTTCAAGATTCCCATTCTGGTACTGGTTAACCTAAAGGCAGTTCCAAATGAAGGTATAGATTTCTCAAAGGCATTGCCAAAAGCCCGATGGGAAGTTCACAGATAGGAAAGATGTCTGGCACCTAATGACACTTGATCCACACAATGCATAACAGATTTTATCAGCGCTTTTGAATACCCAGAAATGCAGTACGTAACTGATCTCACATTTAATTCCTACCAACTTGTCTGCCTAAGCTAATAAAAACAAAAATTGGAAATGAGACACAGCGTGCCAGGACTGCAGCAAGCCGATTAGATTCGCAGTTTTTATTTTTACTTGTAGTGAGATTAACAGGATAATTACTCCAGAGTTTAAGAAAGTCACCGAGGCTTAGGAGAAATTCTGCCAAGCTTTAGGTTATACAAATAAAGAATAATTTGGTTATAGTTTAGAAAGTGAACAGAGCAAAGAGGATGCTCACTGGAAGCCTCAGTAATTCTTGAATACCCTCCTCACTGTTGGTAGAGCTACGTTTATGAAGACTGGCTGTTTGCTGAAAATCTAATGGCTCCTTCAAATTATGACCTGTTATCATATTGTTGCATTGTTCATATTAAACTACAATTACCCTCTTTTAGTGGTTCAGTTACATTAATTTCTAGTTATCATTAGAGTTGGTCTGAAGCAGATACGCTATAAAACAGCTGCAGTTCCTTTTGGAGCTGTGCTGTTATTGAGACCATATGGCTGGGATGCTGGTGGTGTTTCCTCTTTAGTCCTCTCCTCTTGACAAAATAATTTATCTTTAATGTGCTAACCCTCTTCAGAGCTGGCCTGAACACTGGCTTATTTTTATCCCCTGAGATTCTGACAGCCTCCCAAATAATCAAAAGTCAATGGGAAAAAAGCACGGTGTTCCAAAGGTAAAGCCTTAACAAAGTTCTCCACGCACCCCTCTTTTTCTTCCTTAATATCAAGATTACAGGACAGCCTGGAAATCAACAATGCTGATATGTTATTTGTCATACAGGTTTTTCTGCTGTTTCCACTTTTTAGAGCTATATCACTGCCTGTTGCTTGGAATTACTAAGGTCTGTCAGAGTCACCAATTGCCAAAATTCGTTTTTTGTTGTTTAACCTGGCCCTGTTGAAGGATCTGCCAGTAAGGGTATACAAGTAATATGCAAGAATTAAATTCACTGAACTCCAGAACTAGGCTCTGTATGACCCCATAGTCTAAAAGATTTAGCTGTCTGATACGGGGGCAGAGTGGGAAAAGCAGCCTTGTGGGTATCAGAGCGCTGAAGGTGGGGATTTCCGCAGGTCTTCACTGCGGAAGGACAGGATTAACACACCGTTTAATTTCCTTACAGAGTGCAACTACATCTCCTTTTCTAAACAATCTTAATTTAATTTTAAAGTCCTGTTTACCAGTAGCTTGACTATGCATTAAGGCTAATAAATAAGAAATCAATATGATATAAAAATATGAAAATTGCATGAAGGAGGATTGTAGACCAAGACCAGCTAAGCAGTCTACAACAAAAAAAACCCCTTCAGATCTTCTGAAGTTAAGAGGAGACATGTACACAACTGGTGCTAATTTTCTAAACATTTTAAAAAGAGTTGTACATATAACTGATAAGAATTCTAGTTTAAACCCTCTTTAATGACATGCAGAAGAGCTTTAGCACATGACGGTGGCTCAGTGGTACAGCCAAGCATCTTACGTCTGCCCTGGAATGGTCTTCTCTGGAATGTGAGCACTGCGCTGTGCCACAGAACCAGCAAAGGTTGCTTTTCCTTGGGGAGGGAGGGGGGCAGAAGTAAAAAGAAGGAAGTGGGGGGGTAGGGGAAAGGCTTGTTTTATTTCTAAGCTAACATAAAAAAAGAATGCCATATGCCTCCTGTTGTTAAAAATGCAGGGTGTTCCACCAGCGAACCATCTGTGCTGTGGTCTGGCCACTGTGGTCTCGACATAAAAAACACGTTTCTCAGTTTTAGTTCTGAGCAGGGTGACCTGGCAGCAGCACCCTTCATTTTAAGCACAGGTCATTCTTTTCACCCTTGGTCTGATGCTTCCTCCAGTGCTTTCACAGGCACGTTGCAATTCATATTTCATTCATACCAGATTTAATATTTCATACAAATCTCTACAACTAGAGGTAAGAACGTGACCAGACAATCAGCGAAGAGTGACCTTAGAAATATTTTGCACGTTGACCTAAATTTGAAGTGGTTACACACACAGACACAATTGACAGTCTTCCCAAGTGCAGTCCTACAACTCATGGCTACCTCAGCTCGTGCCAGGGATGAATGTGGATAAGCTTGGCAGCACCTACACCCAGGCAGGCTACTTTGCACAAAAAGTCTCATGGAGAGATCTGCCTTTGTCTAGAGAAGGGCATTTGCAGCTCCCACAGCAACAACAAACTACTGTGTGGTCAGTACAATGAGAGCAGTGGAGTGGAAGCAGGCTGAGGCAGGCTAAAGTAAAGGGAAGAAGGAGCGTCTATTCCTCTTGAAGGCAAAAAGGAAGATATAATCGAGCTCAGAAGCATGTGGCAGATGCAAACCAGAACCTAGCAATGCTTACTTTTTAATCCATTTATCTGTGGGAAGAGTAAACAAAAAGTTTCTAACTGTATTTGCCCATGGTACCTCAGCGGTCATCTCTGGGTTGCCACTCGAAAGCCCTCGGTTCCAGATGCTGTGGCTTCCTGCACCACATGGCTTTGTGACCTGTTACTGTAGCTTGGTGCCACCGTCAACAGGCAGTTGGTTCAAAGCCAGGACAGGGGCCTTCCTGCAAGCAGGAATGGTGAGAACTGGAATGCTTGGAGTGAGGAGGGAGAGCAGCCTCTCCCCGAGGGATGCAAGACAGAACTGAGTGGCTAAGTCAAACAGACAAACAAACCAATAAACAACCATTGCTTGAGGGGACATTTTAAACACTAAATCTACACATTTGTTAATTAAGACCATGTACTGTCTTTGCATAGCAAGGTTTTGGTAGTGGTGGGGCTACAGAGGTGGCTTCTGTGAGAAGCTGCTTAAAGCTTCTCCACATCTGACAGAGCCCTTGCCAGCCGGCTCCAAGACGGACCTGCCGCTGGCCAAGGCTGAGCCCAGTGGTAGCATCTCTGGGATAATGTATTTAAGAGGGAAAAGTTACTGCACAAGAACAATTGCAGCCAGAGAGCGGAGTGAGACTATGTGAGAGCAACCGCTCTGCAGCCCCCCAGGTCGGTGCAGGACGGGGGGCAGGAGGGGCTCCAGGCACCGGCGCAGAGATGCCCCGGCAGCCCGCGGTGGAGCCCACGGTGGGGCAGGCTGTGCCCTCAGCCCATGGAGGTCAGCGGGAGCAGATCCCCACCTGCAGCCGGGGAGGACCCCGCGCCAGGGCAGGGGGTGCCCAAAGGAGGCTGTGACCCCGTGGGAAGCCCACGCTGGAGCAGGCTCCTGGCAGGACCCGTGGCCCCATGGAGAGAGGAGCCCAGGCTGGAGCAGGGTTGCTGGCAGGGCTTGTGACCCTGCAGGGACCCACGCTGGAGCAGTTAATGAACTGTACCCCATAGGAAGGGCTCACACGGGAAGAGCTCATGGAGGGCTGTCTCCCATGGGAGGGAACCCAGGATGGGGCAGGCCAGAGTGTGAGCACCCTCACCCTGAGGAAGAAGGAGCAGCAGAGACAGCATGTGATGGACTGACCGCAGCCCCTGTTCTCCATCCCCCTGGGCTGCTGGAGGTGGGGGGAGACATAGAAAAAATCAGGAATTAAGTTGAGCCCAGGAAGAAGGGAGGAATGGGGGGAAGGTGTTTTAAGATTTAGGTTTTATTTCTCATTATCCTACTCTGATTTTATTATTAATAAATTAATTTAATTTTCCCAAGTCAACTCTGTTTTGCCTGTGACAGTAATGGCTGAGTGATCTCCCTGTCCTTAGCTCAATCCTCGAGCCTTTTGTTATATATTCTCTCCCCTGTCCAGCTAAGGCAGGTAATGATAGAGCAGCTTTGGTGGGCACCTGGCATCCAGCCAAGGTCAGCCCACCACAGTCCAAAAAGGCAGGCTTGCACTTTTTTTTTTTTTTCTTTTTTTTTTTTTAAGAGCCAGAGTCAAAACACTTAATTTTTTTGGTTGTTTGTGGTGATCTTCCCTGGATTGTTTTGGTATTGTTCCTATATACCCAAACCTAGCGGCACTTTTCTCAAAACCCTATTTAGCAATTCCCAATTAGACAAATACACCTGACAGCCCTAAGTTTTGCTTTGTTAAAAAAAAAAAAAAACCCAAAAAAAAACCAAATCAACCAACCAGAGATACACACACACAAAAACCAAAAAATCCACCAAAACCAAAACACAAACAGAAACACATAAATAAGAATGTGAATAATTATGTATTTTTAGGTATCATTCTTCATGCTGCATCGGTACAGATGAATTTGGATCAAAGACAAAAGAGAATAGAAGACTAAGGGCTAAAAAGGGAACTTAAAGAAAAGCTAACTCACATGGCTTTTCTTCCTTCTGTACTAAAACACGGACTTGCTTGGCTCCTCTTCTGAAAGCCAGTTGCACACACTGGTAATCGCTTTGTCCTTTTATCTGGCAAAACCCCACATTCTCTAAGTAACCTTCAGCAATAAATTTGACAAAGCAGTTTTTTAGTAAACTATCAATGTAAAAAACATGAAGCAGCGCAACAGGCAACTCCTCTGATTTTGCACAGCACGTTTCCTTTCCTTCTATGCATCTGGTTAACATGCTGCTCCTGCTCGACTGCTCTCTCTCCAGCATGGTTGCTGCTGGATTTCTTACTATCCAGCTTACTTAATGACACTGGGACATTTCCTACAGTTCTCCAGGAATGCCACAATTGTAGGAAGAATATTAACTTGCCGTCACCCGTCATAGTATTTTCTACAGCAGACATCACTATCTAAGCCATAGTAAATGACAACCTCAGGCCAAACAAAATTCTTACTTCTAGCCTGAGAGAAAAGAAGCAACATGGTGTATTAGAAAATACTAGTTTCTTTAACTGTGGAACAGTATGAGCACACACAACCCGCTTGATTCCCCACCTCTGGACAAGTCCCTGTACTTGGCAGCCACATGTATGGACCTGGAGTCCCTCCAGTCCCAGACAGTCCTGGTGGGAAGCAAAGCAGCAGCCAACCCTCATACACCATTTTTAAAAAAAGAAAATATCAAAGTTAACCACCAATAGTGAAGACAGCCAGCACTTCAACTTCCTTCTCCAACACGCCCCAACCCCGACACCCCCTCAAAGCAGGAGCAGTGATCACGCTGCCCCACTCCCCTCACACCCACCCCCCCCCAGTTTGAACCTGCTCCCCAGGCTTTGCCCTGGCACACCAGTCACAACCCAAGGAGGTTTCGGATCCTCAGCCTGGTACCGCAGCTCGCTGCCCCGTGCGGCCACAGGCTCGTCACACAGCCCACTGACCCAAGAGGCCTTACCACCATAGTCACCCCCCACCCACCATCCCCACCGCCAGCGCCACCCCCACCCCCACCCCTACCAGGGGCAGGGGCTGACCCCAGCTGCACCCTGCTGCAGGTCACAAAGCTGCCATGTCTTACTTGGATGAATCCCTTCAGTCCCAGAGCACTGGATTTTTGGAATTAGGCTTTTTTCAGAAATTTTTGGAATCAGGTTTTTCAGAAGCAGCCTTACTCCTTAGGCTGTACCCAGGAAAGTCTCCCAGGTCGGAGAGGCTAGCTCTCCCCCCAGAGCTGTTTAACCCCTTCACCTTGCTTCACCTGGGCAGTGCATCAGCAATGGGGATCAGCTGTGCAGGACTAACTCGCTTGCACCTGAGCTGTGGGCCTTTCGCCTCCTCAGCCCCATGATTTACAGCACACCACTTCAGTTTCAAGCAGAAGTACAAGTCCTACCTTGACAGCCTGACTTGTTGTTCCACGTTTCAGCTGCTCTTCAGGGAGGTATGAACTTGTCCTCTCCAGCTAAAGAAATCCGATGTCCCAGGCAGCTGCTGGGTAAGAGCTGTTGTGTAAAAAGGGGCAGCAGCAAAACCCACTTCAGCCTTCTCTGACTGCACATTAAAAGGTCCTGCTAAGTGCTTTGGGTGGAAAAAGCCTCATCAACACATTAGATCAAGGACTGGGAAGAAGGATGTCTCAGCATCCTAGATAAATCTTGAACAAAACACTTCCCTCTATTTTCTATTTTTTACAGTGGATCTAGGCATGAGGATTCAATGGGCACCTGAAGCAAACTGCAACTCATGCATTGACAAACCCTGATGCTTTCTGTCAGATGGAGGAAAGAGCTCCATTGCTCATCAGCCCCCTGCCACATCCTCTGCATCATTAGCAGAGCCACACGCAGCCCAGCTAATTGTGGGCCTGCCGAGGGCACTAACCTTAGCCCCTCGCTGATGAGCTGAGAAATTTCCTTGGCTGCTTTGTTGCTCTAGGGCCTCAGTAATATGCATAGGGTTCTGGTTCCCTATCTGGGGACCAAATGCTGGAAAATTAGGTTCTCTATTGACTTTTTTTATGTACATAAATTCTTTATTGGACCTAAATCTCAGAGCTATACCGAATGAAGGCATCAATTACTAGGTCTCACCTCAGTAATTAGTCTTTCGTGTTAGCTGAAAAGCCTAGCATTCCCTCATTTGATCAGAGGTATCTGTCTCTTCTCATTTTCTGTCATTTTAGATATTTTCATGTCAAGCCTGATCTTTTAAACTTGAAGGCTCATGAATTAGAAGGCAAATGGTCTGTAATATAATAAAAATGAGGGCTAGAAGTTACTCTAATGCATGTTAATTAAATCTATTTTATTCTACAAAAATACCCATAAACACAATTCAGTTGCATGGAACTCACTCAAAACTGGGGCAAGATTAAATAGATCAATCCCACCACATGATATTCCAGCCTTATCTCTTGTGCTTATGTCATCTCCATTTAGACAAAATTTAGACATATTGTGCTCTTTCCTTTATGGATCTTAGATGCATACAGATTGCCTTAGAAAGTATTCCTTTGGTTTGGGGTTTTTTTTTTAGGGTTGGTGGGGGGTTTTTTTTGCTTTTAGGTAGTGATACCATGACCTTTGTTTTCCTCTAGTGGCTTGAAGACTATGACAAGACATTCAGACAACCTGACTACTGACATTGCAGAAGGATGAAGATGAAGCTGAGTTCCTCCTCTTCATACACTTCTTTTTCCTAGCTTAATTTATTAAAAAAAAAAAAAAGAACCAAAAAAAAAGAAACCCAGTTGTAACATCATCTGTCAGCCCATCTGTCCTCCTACATATGGAATAAACAGAGAGTGACAATGGTGGGATGGGCACTTTGTTGGGTGGAAAAAGCATCTTCCGAAGGTTTGGCTGCTCTGCAGAGTGGTGAACATGAAAGGGACCATTGAGGTAGCTCTTCCCTCACCTCCACGTAGCTCAGCACACACGCTGTCAAGCACAGGCACTAGCACTTGTGCAAAAAAGCAAAACTGCTGAGCTGGCAAGCTACTGAACACCAAGAAAATCTTCTAAAAGCTTAGGTGACCTGAAGTGCCACAGTGATACAACTATTCTTCTTCCAGCTTGAGTCCGTGTTTGTCACTCCAATACACAGGACACATCTTCCCTGTGAAGGGCCAGCAGAAGTCAGAAGGGACTGTGGGTTGCACAGCTTAGGACAGCCGTAAGCAGCTCTGGTTCAGTGTCCCTCGTCACCCCAGGGTCAGCCAAAAGATGCCCTCATCACCTTTTTCCCCTTCTGCCACTCAGCCATACTGACAGTGAGCTGAGGTGGCTGCACACCCCAACAGACCTGAAAATTACTTGATTTTCTAGCTTCAAGTGCTAAGATGAATGAACATTCAGGCATATTATCAACATCATTACAGTTAATTGCACTTATATTAAGCTCCCACTCCCTGCCTAAATTGTGCTTTTGCAAATACTAAGACTTCTGGTTGATGTAAAGCAAACCCTCTCCTGCAATGTCCTCACTCTCCCCCTTTTTTCTAATGACAATGTTACCCTGCGGGTTACTGGAGCAGAAGCAGATGTGGTACTTGTAAGGTTCAAATGCACAAGCAAATGAGAAGAAACTGCAAAAAAAAGACTTTTGTTGTTGTTGCCCCTATTCAGAAACTAGACAAAAGCTTTATTTCAAGAACTGGGTCAAAAAAATGGTTGGAAAGACACTTTAACAACACATTTCACCCAAACTTTAGAACCCTAGAGAGGCACACAACATTGAAATTACCTCCACAAACACTGTATTCCTATTTTCTTGCCCAATCCTTCCATTCCTTTAGATAGAAACTACTCTTTTCTCCCCTACACCAGGTGGACACCAGGAGACTGAGAAAGATGCAGAGATGAAACTATGGCGATATTCTGCCCAAATGGAAGGACATCCTTTTAATACCCTTCTCATAGGAATCAAGAGTTATTTATGTTGCCTTCAGCAACAGTTTATTTGACATATAAAACAGGACTCTGCCTCCTGGGCTTTTGATGCTTGGTAGCTGTACTCAAAGCAAAGCTCTGCTTTTATATTTTCTCTGGCAGATTTTTCATTTCATGTACCTGCCACTGGACTTGGATTTTTCACGAGTAGCACCGCTGAAGCACTCCAGCAGTCTGGCTAGCTCATTTATCACAGCAGCTTCATGTCTAGTGTTTTACTGTAATTTAGCAGCATAGCTTTTAGTAAATTAATAATTGCTGTCATCTCCCATGAAAGGGAATATGGAGATAAACATTTTTCCAGCTTAAAGTGTAGGTCCAAAGTTTCTTCCCCTTCATACACTTTCCAAAAGTCTGTACTATAAGGGTTGCTTATTTTTCAGAAAAACTGGAACATTTAATGAGTACTGGTTTACAGCCTAACACGATGAAGTTTCAGTGAGCCAGCAGTTCTGTTCTGGGGAGAAGGCCAGGCCCCAGAAGATGGCTTTCATTTTATATGCCCATCATTATAGTGACTTGACAGATGTTTAGAGTGCTCTCAAATAAACATGACAAACAGAATTAACATATTATCTGTGCTTCCCATACTTTTCACTACAGTGATCCTATTTATTTATTACATAACCACAAATCATTCCCAGTAAACTGCATTGGTTAAGAATTAAAGTATCATCCTAATTCCACAAACACACACCAACATTTTAACATCCTAATTCAGAGATTTCTTCTGTGCACAACATTTTTTCCTTTCTTCAGAATCCCCCTGCACTTCACTAGATACCCAAGGCGATAAATGAACCATTGGTCCCACAATAACGAGGGAATGCAAGAAGTTCCTGGTAGTCTACGTGACTGGGGTATTCAAGACGAGTCGTTTTCCTTGCCACAAGAAAGAATGTGGCAATTTCTAATTAATTAATAAAATTTCTAATAAGAAATTAGGCATTTTGGTATACAACTCGGTGAAAACATACAACCATTTGATCTTACCATGAATCTGCATTACTATAATACCAACCAGCCATGAACAGAGAACTTCACCACATGCAGCAAAAAGCAAAGAGATGATCCTTGTCTCCAAAGGTTGCAAGTCTCCAAAAGTTACAGTCCCAGGACAAGACAAAGTACTCTACATCTATCTGTGTACCTGTATTTTGGCACGATGGAAACAAAATGAGTGACTACAATAAATTTGTTCTGAGCATGACAGTAGCCAAGCAGTACTCTGTCTTTTTATCACAGCAAAAGAGAAATTGTTAGTGACTGAAGAAAAGGAGATAAAATACTTGTAGAGATCTTCTCTCATGTATGAAGGGAAGAATGTGCTGGCACTGATCTGCAGCAGTAAAAAGAAAGCAAAACACAATTCCAGAATGCTTTCTATGTTAGGTATCCAGAAGTGTCTTTTTTTCTTTTTACATAGACATCCTAACACAATTGTTACCTATACTAAAGAGGCTCTTGTTGCTGCTCTCTGAATCAGCCACAAACTGGAACTGAGTACCTAAATCTAACTCTCAATCTCCTCTATAACCGCCATACAACACTACAACTGTAAAATAAGGGGAAAAAATAAAGGAGAGTGAAGGAGAGGAAAAGAAAGAGAAGAAAGAGGAAAAAAGGCAACATCATAGGGGTGGGATATTGCTGGAGAATACTGAGGAAATAAGGTATTATGCTGAACTGTTGAACTGGATTTGTTTGTAATGATTTTTCAGGCTAATCATTTTTGGTTCTGGCTTTTATCGTCATCTGTAGGATGTCAGAGGAATACAAAGCCAGGTGTAAAGGACCTGACTTTAGGGTACCTTGATTTGTAATGCTTTGGACTTGCATTAAGGATCAGTGCTTCAGATATAGCTCAAATACAGATTGACCATCAAAAGCTCCTGAGATAATTGTTGTCCCAAGAATTGCCACTGCTCCTTTGAATTAATTTTTAGTTTGTTTATTTCAGGATAAGATTTAGTGGAGGCTCACAGGTAGTTTCAAACCCAAGCTACATAACTGCAGTGATGAGATAGCACTTCAATCGTCAAGATACCTCACCTGTACCACTCCCAAATAGCACAGGTGGGGAAAAAAACCCAAACACTTGAGAACTTAATCACCACAGCTGCCCCCAGATCCTTTCAGGTCAGTAACCCCTGTCTTTCTGTTCTTCCAACTGGCTTTGAAGACCTTTTTTGCTGCAAAATTAGCAAACTGACAGGCAGACAAGCTGGAAGAGGTGGGCAAACAGCTTTATTTTGGTTTCATGCAATTCCAACAGCTGTCTTAGGCACTGCAAGAAAGGGCAACCATGGAGGTCTGCACATGACATCTTCATACATAATGTCATGCCACAGTCTCCATGGCAACACCTTGTTTTCAAAATTTCTGGCATATTAATTGGAAAAACACTAATCAGATTCTTAGTCCATCTTTACCAGTCCCCATGTACGTTTTTTCACCAATAACCCTTTCCACCTGCACTGGAGATTTCTAATAAGACCAGAAATGTGCAAACCAGAAGTGTACAGCACAAATTTGCTTCGGTGAGTTACATCTGTTACGCAAGCTGCCACAAAAAAAAGTCCATTAAATTGTATGAAGTCATTTAACTACATCCTACCTACATAAACAGAAACAAACAAACAAACAAGGAATGCAAGGAAGATGTCCCGAATTAGCTTTGTAGCTAGTTATGCATTTCTGCATTCTGTTTACCTGTATGGAGTAACTGGCTTTCAGATTTGTAATGAGAAGGAAGAAAGGTTCATGGTATGGCCTGTAGTCAAGGGCTCTACGTAATCTCTGCTGTAATCCTTTACTCTCAGAGCAGCAGACTTTGTTAAAGGACAGTAAATATGGAGGGAGCAACTTTATTGAGACTAGCAGAGCTAAGCTGATGTGCAAACGCAGCCCTTCTGTACTGACAATAAAAATTCATTTCAGTTCTAAACCTGATTTCCATGATCACCAACCAGTAGCAAGAATTTAGAGGAATTTTCTCTTTACTAGTTTTCAAGGAACTGATTTCTCATATTTTCAGCCTCCGCTAGTAGAAACCACTTCTAGTGGCTAATTTTGTACTAAAGTCTTGCTCAATAAAAGGCAGGTCAAGCTCAAAAGCAGCAGGCAGCTGCAGTGATAAAACAAAACCACAGACTCTGCTCTGATCTTGACAGCAAATAGGGACCCACTTTTTCAAAACCCTTTCTCTATGTAAAACTCTTTTTAAGGGCTTCATATTGGAAAAAGAAAATTTCATCTAGCATGTAGCTGTGGAGCTCCTGTTCCCAAAGGCCATTCCTGTCCTACAAAGACCAAATCCATCTCTCCTTACTCCAGTTGTGCAGTATGAGCAAGAGGAAAAGTTTCCTCCTTTTCAAGCTATCCCATCATTCATTCATCAACCGGCACCCAGAAAAATGTAATACCTCTGTGGCTGGGGCACATTCAGAGCTGGCAAAAGCACTGCAAAGGAACAAGCGTGCACCGATATAACGCAGGCTGCACTCTGATGCTCTTCTGGCAGTCTCTAAGGACACAGAGAGATGAAAAGGTCTTTGTGCCTGTGCCACCTCCACTTTATAAAGCACACAATAGTACATGACACGTTACTCCCACTTTCACTTTTCACAGTGGAGCCTAATATTTTATCCTCCTTTTTGCTACAAACCACTAAGGCATTCTCTATTAAAAAAGCATTCAGACTTTGTGACTTCACTCTGTAGTTCCAAAGGGCCTAGACTGCAACTCTTGGGCTATTATTCTGCCCAGATGTGCAACACAGTGCCTTTACATCTGTACAATTCCCTCTTCTGCTACAGAACAAGCAAAGGTGGCAAATTATTCTAGATGCTGTATACGTTACAGAGAAAGGTATGCCAAGTATGGGTGTGCTAGTTAAAGTGGAACCTTACTTCATCACGTTTACCACCAGATCTAGTAGACTTAGATCAGGAACTATCCCCTGCAGGGATGCACTCTACCTCATGTGGGCACATCCTAGATTTGCCCCTTTCAGACTATTGCCTTCCGTATCGCCCTACTGGGCTCAGCACTCCGCTGTCAGGAAACTTCTGCATGGCAGAAAGCATAGGAACGCTTCGGATAAAAAACCATGATCTTGGAAAAAAACTTCAGGAATGGCTTTCCACCACTCTAGCATGCTTGAGTGCATGAATACTGAATCACCTTTGAGGAAAATGCAAAATCCACACAAAACAGGAGCAGTTTTGTGCCTGATATAAAATCAGGACAGTATAGCAATGTATTCTCTCACATTCCCATGAGAGAAGTTTTTATCAAATAGATTCGTATTTCTAGTCATCTAGCAAAGTTAAGTCTGTGTTTCCCCTGAGCCAAACGGGACTAAAATACACTTACTGTGAAAGTCAGCAACATTTTTCAGGCCTCCCTGTTTAATTTGAAGGACCAAATAAATAGTGCAAAAAAAAAAAAAAAAAAGACCTATCACTAAACTACGATTTAAAAAATCATTTCAGGCTGTTGTTCACATTCTGGAGAATATAATATTGTTATTTATTACTAACAACAATTAGTACATTCCTATCAGGATCTCTATTATATGCATATTACATGCCTTTCTCTGGAGGACAAAGATCTGGCTGCATATAATTAGTCTTGTAGAATTAGCTAGAATTAACAATTCAGTTAATAAAGTAAATCCTTCTAAAAGAGTTTCTCACTGGGAATATTCATTTGCCAAAGTCAGACTAAAGATGTCTATATGAACCCTCTTGTGACATTGCCAGAAAAAACAGTGCACCCAGAGCATTTAATGAACACTACCAATAACAATTAGTAACAGTGGAGACAGAACACAGCATATTATCCCAGTTTTAGTCACAAAGAATTATAATACCAGTAGCTTGGCCATAGTGTACTAATTACAAACCACAGAGAAATTAGTTGCTTTCTCTATTAGCAACTAGACTGGAAAAACAGCTAAACATTCAGAAATAACTAAAACAGGCAAAAAAATAATATATTGTTTATTACATCACCAGTGTAAACTGCTGTAACTCATAAAAAGCTGTGAAATCCATTGGTTTTCTAAAATACTGATTTTAAATTTAGCTATAGTTTCAAATCGCTAAGTTTACATGAAACAATAGTCAATGTACCAAGGTGGGTTTTGTAGTCAATTTAAGATGATACAATAGTGTCGCTACGTAGTGAAGGCACAAATACAACTGGGCCCAGAATAAAAAGCTGTATAAGCTACTGCATCAGCTGTTGTATGTATAAAGGGTAAAATGATGTTGTTACACAACAGGTACATTACCTGTTTATAAACTTATTCAACATATTACTCTGAAAGTTTGTGAAAGCATGATAAGCAATGGCCTAAAACTAAAATCTTCAAATTTTCCAAGTGTAATAAACCTGTTCCAACTGATTCTCACACAAGCTCTTTACAATTGTAACAATAATTTGGCAAAGCAGAGAATGCTTGCTCAAATGCAAGAGTTAGCATTTTTAATATCGCTGTGTAGCTCAACAGCTTTTTATTTCTAATAACAGTAAATCAACATCATCTTTATTTTTCCCAAATTTATTCACAGTAAGGTTATATTGTTCATTTAAAACTGCAGGGCAACACAAACAAAAATCTTATTCATGTTTTTATGACAAAATAATTACTTTAACTCTGACGAATTCATGTAAAAGGTATGTTTCTCAATATATAAAATCTTTTCCTTTCAAACAGTATTGCAACGTAGGAAAGGAAAGGTAATTACCACATAACTGTATGACAGCAATTAGAAATATTACTGCTGTATTTCGACACTATATTTAGTTTCCCTGACAGGAAAATTTCCTTCCCAGGAAATAAATCTATATACATATATAGACTTGTGATGTGCATGTAGGGTTGAGTAGAGTAGAGCAGCCTTCCATTTCTTCCACAGGGCATGTTGTGTACCTATTTAGAGGTCATTGGCATAGAAATAACGCTGGAGAAGCGAGAACTCCAAACAAACATACAGACCAGATTTTCTCCCACCTGCCATCTTGGTCTTATGTTCTGCTCAGTGACCCAAGAAAGGTCTGTTCCAGTTCAAGGGTGATCCCTTTAGAGGTCCAGCACTTCTGTGGGCTCCTATGTTACAAGAGAAGGAAAGCTGGAGGGTATCAAAAAAAGTGTCAGGAAGAGGAAGACACAGCTAGAACGTTCATGAGATTCAGCAGGCTTCTGGGTTTGATCCTTCCAGGCTGTTTGCAGCTCAGACAGCAGCACCTCAAGGCTGCCTAAATACCAGAAAAAGGAGGACAGACAGCCTGGAGCTACAAAACACAGAGGGGATGCCAAAGCAAGCTCTTGCGCTGGTACTCAAGCAAGAATGGGTCATGGAACAAGTTCTCTGCAGCTCCATCTCCCTGCCTCTCATGCAGGGCTATCCAAAAACTGAGGCTTTGACCAACATAGACACTTTACCAGATGTAACACACTAGAGAATGCAAAAAAAAGGCAAGATTATCACAGGCAGCAGTAGAGAATACAGATTACTTCTAGCTGCTGCTTTATTTCAGATCATTTTTATTAATGTATTTCTCAGTGTTAGTGGAAATGTTAAACTATTTTGTTAGGTGTCACATGCGCCTTTACAGATTCTGATGTGCTACGAACTTGTCTCTCATCCAAAATGTTTTGCCAATGTCTTTTTTTTTTTTTTTAATGGTATTTGATTGGCAGTGCAAAAGAAAGCAACCCTCTACGAAACTGAAATACCATTTTCACAAACTTGCTTAAGTAGCAAGTATTCACACGGTCTGGAAACGTCCCCATGCATGCGTGAAAGGAGGTTACAAATGGATTTTCATTAAGTGCTAATTCACACTTTCATCACTCCATACGTGGAAGAGAAAAGTGAGCTACGCAAAATTTCCTGAGACAAGACAGACAGGTTAATACAAAAGTCTGCTCTTACAGAAAGGAAAAGCCTCTATAGATTTCATCAAATTTTATAAATTCACTTCACCATCCTCAGTATTTGCAATCTATCACTCTATGTGGAAAGGGAAAAAAAAATAATTTCCAATAACATTAACGGTACTAGACACATTTGGATTGTAATGACTCTACCTACTTATACTATCTGGATTATTGCATCTTTTCTTCTTCTTCAAGTTATTGAACTTACAAATAAAGGATTTCATTGGTTAATGCTTTGTTCCAAACATGTAAATCTAGTTCAATAAGGTAGGATAATTTAGAACAGTATCTTTTATATATAAGTTAACAGGGGTTCTTTTCCCAGAGATCATATACAAAGCCAAGGTAAATAAATGCTGAATGAATTTATGAAACATTATGAAATGCTAATATCTGAAGACTTGTCACAGGATCTCAAAGCAACCTACTATTTCCAGCAGGTCCTGAGATGCCCCAAAAATTCTTTAAAAGGAAAGAAATCACACAGACATTCACTTCTATAGGTTCATAAATGGAAACAAACTGGTTAGAATGATCCAAGGATTTAACCTAAAGATATCACACGTTTCTGAGCATCAAAGACAATTATTAAATGTTACCAGTCCCTTTCTAAACAGGAGAAGCAAAAGCCACTGAGACCCATCGTATGCAAATCAGATTGGAACGATGTAAGGAAAGGATCCTCTTCACTTACCACCATGTGGTTGCAGGATATCGTTCCCTTGGCCAAGACCTAATTAAAAGAGGCCATTGTAATATATCCACTGCAGAAGTGACTGCTCCAATGTGAAAGGCTACTGGCCTTGGAGCTGCTTGTTCACGCCCTTCTGCAGAAGGTTACCAGCAACCACAGCAGAACCGGCAGGACAGCAGGTTGGAGCTCCCCGCACCTCCCTCAGTGCAAAGATGGAGCCATCACCATCAGCTCTGTAGAACACGACAGGAGAAACTGCAGCCTGCCGAGGTTTTGAAATGAAATAGCAAGAAACACAACTTAAGGTACAGCAACCAAAGAGCATTATTTTTGATATCAAGGAAAAAAAAAAAAAATAATCTGTACTGAGTCAAGCCTTTATTGCTAAACCAGCTTAAATTAAAGCAGGTGGCAAGCTGCTATCCTCTGTAACCAACAAATGCACAAAAATCAGTATCACAAATTATTTCTTAGCATTCCAATTGTAGCAAGCAGGAGATTCAGAAAATTTTCTTTTAATTAAAAACTTTATTTTTCATTACAATTCACAGTTTATACATGGCAAGACGAACCCTTGCCATGTGGACATTCAGAACACTGTGCTGGGGAGACAAGGGTCTTTGTTATAAGAGCATTGCTCGGTGCTGTGTCATGGAACTTCCTTAGTTTTAAAAGCGTACTCTCTGTAAATGTTAATTGACTGATATTTACACTGAATTGACTGAATTTACATATTAACTTATATTTATTAGAAAACAAGCTAAGCATCTGAAAAACATTAACATTCATATCTTGCATGTTATCTAATGGTCAGAGATGCTGTAAGATTTGCCACTTGAATCATGCCCAATCAGCAAAGTCCCATTCCTAAATTTACACAGAGCCTAAATTATTCTTTAAGGCCTGTTCTATTCATTTTATGTACAGCCAGGTTACAATAGACTAACATAAGAAAAAAATGCAAAATTATCCATTCCGTCCTGCATTTCTTCCGAATCTCACATATACCTACAAGCAAAACAGAAGATACAAAATAAATGTGTTTTCTTAAAACCAATAAAGAAAACCCATAGTCTGGTTTAGATCTGCTTCTCATCAGCCTATCCTGTCTGAACAATCATCAGTATTCAGATTGTGCTATTTATCAGCTCTTCTTCATGCCTGTACTTATATTCAGAGCCATCTCTATTTGAAATGTAGAAAGTCACAGTGATACCAGTTTCAATTGCATTCCCACGTTAGTCACAGCTCCGGCACAGGCAGCCACTGTACAGTGTAACATTCAGGTAAGCACTCCAGCAGGATTCCTGGGTAAAATATCATATGGCATCTGGTGTGATGTGACTTAAGCTAAGAATCCTTTCCATAGAGCAAATAGCTGGCAGAAGTCTTATGTTTATTAAAAATAGCTGTATTTTTCTGCATTGTTTTCTGGATGTGGTTATTAGAATACAGCAATTAAAAGCCTCTACTGCCTCTGCTTAAAATAGTACGTTTTATTTGCTCTTGTCATCTACCAAGTAATTTAGTGATCAATAAGCTGCAGATTTTTTGGTACATCTGACGCAGAGAAAAACAACTGCTGAACACTGCTTGAAAAAAAAAAGACCCAAAAAGGGTCTTCAAATTCTGCAAGTCAGTGTGAACGAGTATCAGCTGGACCTGAGTAAAATAAAATGCTTCTGGGGGACATGTTTGCAACTTTTGAAACTGCAGTGCCTTTAAATTTAGAGCTAAGAACATCATTTGATGATTGTTGAGTTTTGGCATTCATTCATGCTGGTTGGTATCTTCATGACAGACACCTTTAAAACGCCATCGTATCAAGAAGAATGAAAGCTCAAATGAAATACATTTCTCATGCAAAAAAAAAAAAAAAAACCCAAAACCAAAACAACAAAAAAATCAACCAAACAAAAACCATACAGGAACTGTAGAGGTTCTGGTTCTTCAAAAGATAAGGCACTGACAAAAATTTCTTAGGTAAAAGGCTGCATAAGAATTTCTTGCCATTTACAAATGTGTTGTAGTCCAGAAATGGTCCATTCCTAGGCTCAGTAAGGTAGACCCTGAAATTTTAAGGACTGATCCCTCAAAGCTACATTGTTACCATAAACAAGTGTGATTCACTCTTGAGGCCATATGGCACGTTAGGAGAAGTGAAAAACAGTCTGGGCAGATAAAGGCAGAAGACATTGCTTGTTCCAGCATCTTTCGATAACAGGAGTGCCATTCATCTTTGTGTCTGAAGAGATGCGATGGTAACTCTGGACTGTAGTTTCTGTGGAACTCATGCACACACATAAAATGCTATTAGCATTGATCATCAACAGGGTGGAGAAAAAAAGGTGTATGGCTAGTCTAAGCCAAGAGCTTCTCAATGACTGGGATCCAAAGTCATGGCTACTTAATGTTCTCAATAACGGCTATCTCTTCTGCTGCACAGTGTGGTGTCAAACCATTCATGTAAATGCTGTCCGTCTTTGTCAGAGCTGGCAAGATGTCCTTCTCACTGGTGAGATGGTTGACTGACAGGGTTCTCTTGCAGGGAGTCAGGTCTTGGTTGTGGTTGACGGCGAGTTCTGCAGAGAGCTTCCTTTTGATAGAGGTAGCCCGCTGGAACTTGTCGTAGATCTCCACACTCAGGCGCCTTCGAGTTTCTTTGAACTCTGCTGTGACGTTGGCTGTCCACTCCGCAGCATGGGCTCTGAATTCCCCTACCTGCAGCAAAAATGGGAGAAGGAAAAAAATAAACAAACAAAAGGAAGCATTATGGGGCCAAGTACTTTAGGCACTGTTTAGGCTCCAGAGCCCAGTCAGAGCGCAATGTGGCTTTGGGCTGTCAAAAAGCTGCTGCTGCTGCCAGCACAGATTTCTTGTTCAGTTGCCATCAATAGAGGAGTCTGCAGCATGAGAAATGTCACACTACTAAGAGTTAAAACCGGTTCCAAAAACACAATAAAAATCTTTTCTGCTAATTTTTCCTTAATTATAGGCAGCCAGCAATGCAGGGAAGCTGCAGAGCCCTGACAGCTGCAGGGTACCCAGCTGGCCAGGGGATGCTGAAATCCCAGCAATCCGGGCTGTGTTCTGTATTGTTACTAGGGTGCAGAGTTATTTATGAGCACTTTTACTGTCTCTGGATAGATCCCTGGGAGACTTGGCAAAGAATTTTCTAAATTTAGACAGAAAAGCTTTTTTAAAGGGCAACGTCAGCTGCTTGTATTCTCTCTTTTCTATGCTTGCTCAAACGTGGCACCAATACAGTGGCTGTTTCAGTCATGTCAGCAACATGTCTGCTTACCACCCCGATTCCCCTGAAATGACACGGTAAAAAGCAGCACGCAGATAGTTGCAGAGTGGGACTTGGAGAGCTGCTACAGATTAGAGCTCAGGGAAGTGCAACCTGCCTGCCAGTCGCCACTGCTGCACGATTTCCATGCGGCATCGGGGGGTATTTCCCCTGCGACACGCACATCTCCAGTCACATCAGCTGCCAGGCGCCAGGTGGTACCACCGCTACCCTTTCACAAATGTATGTAGATCCCCGCTCTCCAGTTCTTGTGCTCTAACTCTCAGTGTCCTTATACCGACAGGCTTTAGAGCTTTATGGTAAAGGCTGATCCACTTTCATTAAAAGCTACCATCATTTTTTAGTCTTTAAGATTTCTTTCCACCATTTTGGTGATTCAGTACTAGGAACGCTAGAGCATTCCATGAGCCCAAGCTCTGAGAGTAGGGCTGAGGAGGGGGAGGAAGACAGCTTCTGGCACAGAATCCCAAATTATACTTATTTTTCCTCAGATATGCATGAGGTAGACAGAACAGCTCACCCAGATAATAGTCCGAGGTGAACTATGGCCTTGTACTTTATAAGATTTTTATATTTTTGCCCTGTACTTCAACCAAACCGCTATTACAATAGCAAATAAGTTCTATAGGTAATTAAAGGAGGCACATTTTGAAGATATCTCATTATAACTGCAAAGGAAATAGATTGTTTCTCTGCAAATCTCTGTTTTGTAGGGAGTTTAAGAGTTGGAAAGTATAGCAAAGAGAAGATGACTGCTGATAAATATAACTCCAAAGCAAAACATTTTAGAAGAATTAACTTAAATTAGTCTAATTGCTACTGCTCAGTCCAGAATTTCAGTCATTGGCAAGCAAGCTCAGACTTGGTGAGCACAGAAACAAAAAAAAAAAAAAAAAAAAAAAAAAAAGACAACAGAGAAATATGGGGGTAAACCTCAGAGAAAAGCAGCCACAGGCTTATTCATGCTTTGCAGTGCAGTGGAAAATAGGAATATAACGAAGGCAGAAAACAATCAGCTCACCCAGGAGTGAAGGAAAACTTTCCCCCTCCAGAAACAAAACAAAAAGATCTCTTTACCCAGGGGTCATTTTATTACATTTGTCTCTGCTTCAGTGAATTACACAGATGACTAATGTGGACCCATTATGTATATTTTCTAAAACAAGGATTATTATCTGTAATACACAGAGGATTCACCCAGCTGAATTATTATTAGTATTTAAATTGTGCAATTAGGATCAGACACACTGCACTTCAGATCTGAAAATAATGAAATCTGCAACGCTGAAACATTTCAGCTGCTACAATATTTTTATCTGTAGTAAACAAGTTATAAAAACATGGTAAGCAGCATCAGTGTACACCCTGGGGCAGCTTTGTCCTTCTCCAAAGCTTTACTAAAGGCAGGCTGCTCAGGTTCTGGAGCGTGCTCTGTCCAGGGGAGCAAAGAGCCGCTATACAGGTTCCTGTTTTACCCTACACATCTGTACCCCTCATCAGCTGTGTAAGCATTTGCCAGACCAGTTATTTTGCTCAGACATACATCCCTGGCATTGCACATGGCCACATTCAAGGGATAGTATCAGACCGGTACCTTTAAAATTGTGTCTTGGCAACCTACTGGAAGCTACAAGCATCCTGAGCTGTTCTCCCCCACCCATCCACCCCCACCGCCTATGTTTGTTAACATTCCTTTTACTAGTAGTTTCAGTTCCCAGTTCTCTCATGTTTTCCCAGAAAATTAAAACACCAGGCCATGCTTCTGACAAAGGCAAGACTATGTAACCCCTAGGACAGGCTCAGAATCCCCTCACTAGCCCACCTCACCACATGGTGGTGATGGACCTGATGCTGCTGTATTTTAACTCATGCATGCAAGTTATTCAGGAGAATTTTTAGATTGCAGTTTTTAGGCCACCTGATGCCTAAATTCTAATTAGATTTGTTTTGGGAAGCAAGTTTATGCAGACAGCTGAAGAACATCATTAAATATGCCTTTGGAGATGTGCTCACATTCCAACTAAGGTGATGTGGAACATGAAGATAGTGGACTCAATTCTATCTAACCATAGACCAGAGCTACGATGCTGTTTTATATTAAAATCATAGAAAAAATTTGAAAAAATGCAGTGCTATTGCTAAGCAGAATTGAAATGTATTAGTAGTAAAATAGAGGTAACTGGCACAGCATGAGAAACTAGAGGTTCAGTGCTGTGTGAACTATGCGTGCCCCAAATTACTGCTTTCAGCCCCCAGCTTTTGTGTGAACCAAATGCACTCAAAAAAATGTTATTTCTTCAGAATAAAATTCTCAATTCCAGACCACTCATGGACTCAAGCACAAAAGAGTATAGGAAAAGCGCAGTTTTTAACTACCAGTGTACACAAGCAACTTGCTCTTAGAATTTGATCCCTCCTTTATCCATAAGGTCATTTCTGTATATGCTCAGGTTCTTTCTGTCCTTAGGGTATGACATTTTATCATACTGCATTACAAATCCTCTTCATCGGGGGGCTGACAGCCACAAAACGTCTTATGCAAAGTGATTGAAATGCCAGTTGCCTATACTGCTCAAAGAAACACCAAAAATTTAATGTACCTACCTAGCATAACAATTATTTACTTCTCTCCAATTCTCTTGCCTCATTACAGCACACAGCCCTGTAGACTCTGCAGCTGTCATAGTCGGGGGCAATGTGACATGAGGACAAGGCCTCAGTCACAGAAATTTTTGACATTTAAGTACTTTACATAAGGCCAAACGACACTAAATACTTCAGAAGTAACAGGAAAAACATGTCACAGTGATAGCACCTGACTCAACCGTACGATACACAGCACTAATCTGGTGATGCTGCTCAATTCTAACCTTCGTGGAATAGAAATGCCATCAGTAACAGGACACAGTCCCTAGCCCAGCTCCAGGATTGACTTCCTCTGCATCAAAATCCAAATTAGACTGCAAGGCGTCAGACATATTTCACAAGGAGCATCAACTCTAACGTATTAACATTGTACTTTGAATGTCAACAGCTAGTAACTTTTCTAGGTATTTATGAAGCAATACCCTACTACTGCCTTATGGGTCCAGGCAATACAGGTCTCCGTGACATATTCTCAAGAAATATGGTGATGGTAACACAACTAAATATTCCACACACCACCCTTCACCACAAAAAACTAGATACTCTTCTATCAAATAAACAGTGTTGACTCATTTCCTTGCCTTTGCCCATACCAGGCTGCCTGGCCTCCAAGCTACCACTGCAGATGGGCCTGTATATCCCATACATCCTGCATCATATCTGACAGCCCCATGGGGATGTCTCAAACACCATGGGTCATCTCCAGTAGCATCTCTAAATGTCTATGTTAAGGTGTCTCTACCTACCTGTGGTGGAAATGTCATATCTACTCTATTGGGATATAATGAGGAATAGCCTCAACAATTCTAAAGTGTGTTTACATATTCCTGCTAAACTTCAGATTTTTGGGGGGGTTGTCTGTTTGCTTTTAACTATACATCAAAGAAATAAGTCATGAACTTCCCGAGTGACCAGTTCCCAGGCTGGGCACATATGTTCTCACCAAAGTAATTTAAACACAGACATACTGAATTTGACAGAACTAGGAAAAACGGTGGACATTAAGCAACCATTCCTTCACGTACTCCTGCCAAAACCCATCTAAATGAATAATGACCTAAAAGTGGCTCTCAGCCAATATCACTGATGAGACCCAAACTCTCTACTCATTTTCATCACCAGCATGTTTTAGCTTTCTCACTGTCTAGCTGAGCTCTGTGCTTGGACAGAGGCCAACAGCATAACACAGAATATACATATGTCCAAGGGATGCTACTGTTAAAAAAAAAAAAAAACCCAACCAAACAACATCTGAAGAGACTGAAGCACCTGCTTCATTCTTCAGAACATTTATTCTAATTCCTCATGCTTGTCAGGAGTTTGGGGATCTTTCTGGATGCTCCGCTTACAACAGATATCCAAATAATTATACAAACAAAACTGCCCACCATCCAAGATGACCACTCATCCTGTTAAGTGTCATCTGGACAGCATAAGCCATAATCTTTACGTGAGTAATCTGTACTTTGAATTAAGCCACATCTGTGGTCTAACAGAAAAAAACCCCACAAGCCTAATTAAGGGCATCCTTAAACCAAAATAAGTAGACACTTGCCTGAATTAACTTTGCTTAGTTTTTCTCCTCTCTCTTAGGGAGGTTCTTGGAAAAAACTGAAACATTACAGTATAACCAGTTAATCTACTTATCAAATTGGAAGAAAGGTATCCTGCTTGGACAGAACTCAGATACACGACATGAAAGTTATGATATACTTGGGATGAGCTAAGCCACTAAGTACCAAACAAGAAAAAAAATCAGCATTATATATACTATGCAAGCAAATGAAAAAATATATTTCTAAATAATGTGTTTAGCTTCCTCTTTCATAGCTGTACTTTATGGTGCTTCCCTTTGGCATACAGGACTCATATATTTTACAATGGCCATGTTAGTGCAAGCCAAAAAAATGAATTAAAGAGCTAGTAGGTGAGCTGGAGATATCCATCTGACTGCATTTTAGGAGGGGGAAATGGCCTTCCTTACAAATATTCTTAACGCTCTAGAAGTTCCTCAGTATATAATTGCTAACATTTATCCCTAATGCATTCTCCAGAGTTTTGCAGCTTCATTTTTGTCTCTCCATAGTACTTTTTCTGTTACTTAAAAATAAAAGATCTAATTACCCTCTCCATAATATGCTACTCAGGGACAAATCTAGAAAGAGCATGTACATGTCACATTATCCAAGCAGCAGAGTACAGTACATAACATTTTGTCTTAGCTTTCAAGAAACTCATCCAGCATTTGCAGAAATCATTCTTAAAGTCCCACTTAAAAATTGAAATGGAAGAAAAAAAAATAATGTAGGTACAAAGAGGGCTGATCGGTTTAACGATGCAGCTGCTGTGCGGGTTGATTCCCTGCATGGGTAGGAAGTTTGTCTATCTGCCATCTCACTTGCCTGCAGCTCTGGGCAAGCACACACCACCTCTTCCCACCTGAGCTACTGCTGGCCGCGACTCTGTGTTCACTGCATCAGTTGTCCATAGGCTAAAGAAGACTGGAGGGCAGGAGAGAGAGACCAGTCTCACAGATATTTTTATTGAAGCCTGTGCATTTCTTGTACATTCAGTCTTATTTACAGTTCAACTCAAATTCCTATCCCAATGATCTGGCTTTTAGTATTTCTGTAATTATATCATTATTGGTAAGTACCCAAACCCCATCGTACTATAATCTGTGGGCAGGTACTGAGAAGACTGTGCTGTACTTGTCTTTGAAGGTAAACAGTACAAAATGCAACACAGAAATACCACAGGCAATAATGAGACACCTATGCTGAGCTTTCCCAGGTTGTTTAACCACTATCTTCTATTCCTTCATTCTGTCAGGACTTCAGGTCTGTAGCTGAGAACTCTTCTACACCAGGTCTTAAAGCTACCAGAATTTAATTTCAAAGTGACTGGCACAAATGAAGCACTAAGTGATCGATGTTTTGGTTCCCCTGGCTGGTATACATATTCCTCTGTTTTTCAGGCAAATATTACAGGGCACAACATTCTATTTTGTGAAATTGCCATCTTCTGGAGCAACAGACAGTTGTATTTTTGTAGTCATGGTGGTCAGAAATGTTTTGGGAACAATGCTCTCCCACTGGAAATGGGATTATTCAGTCCCATAATAAGCAGTGTTTGTGAGTTCATTCTGGTGAGCAATGATTGTTTGGTTTCACCCACATAACTTCCATAAGCACATCTGATGCCTTGGATGAAATAAGCTATATTCTCCAATGGGAATGCAGAGAGTCCATGAATTTTGATTATCTTTTTGTGGAGGAACATCTATGGTGGCAGCTGTGGGAATATGTTTTGAGGAGATGTGACAGATGGCAGATGCAGAAATGGCCCTTCTGCTCTATCATGGTCTGATTCAACAAAATAAAAACAGGTAGCCTACAAAATAAAAAAAATCATGTCTACAAAAACAGAACCAGATAGACTAACAGTCACCACAATTATTTTGTTTTACCTTTTTTTCCAGAAATATGAACACTCCTAAGTTAGGTATCTCCTCAGAACTATTACTGAATATCGCCCATCAGACAATCTTGGCATAGAGCTGCACGTGTGTCTCTCAACACAGTACACAAGTTATTGGCCTGATTATCTCAGTCCCTAATGGTCTGCTTGCTTAACTTCCAAAGAAAAAAAAAACCCAGATGCTGGCTTTTCCTATCAAAATAAGCTTTTCTGTTTAGTGGTTTCACCTACCTCAGAGAGCCATCCAACCCCTCTTTCAACCTGGTAAGAGCGAATGACATCCACCTGTATCAACCACAAGAAACTATTTAGGTGTACTTAAAGCTCCACCAGCTGAACCTAAGGTGATTCAGGAGAACAGCATGTATTCTCTGTCTGCACTCCACAGCCAACGTCTCTGCTGCAGCAGAAATAGCAAACCTTTTAAAAATTACACTAGAAGCATAATGAAACCCAAGCCACAAGCAGCTGAAAGACTATCTCCACTTTCTCCCCCAGGAAAGAGGCAATGACTGTTTCAAACTCAGTGGACTTCTGTAGCTTATAAAGATATGCTAAAGAACACATAACCAAAAAAAAAAAAAAAAGCTTTTAATTTTGACTTGGTACTGAGTAAGGAAAGGCTGTTGTAACTAAATGGTCAAATTCCAGTAAAAACAGTTTATTTTTTATCTTTCTGATGTCAATATCTGGAGTGATATTTATGTGAAACATTAAAGCTCTGTTGTAGTTGTTCATTGCTAACTACTATTACAACGGCATTCACCCCTTGTAAAGGAAAGCATTCCACAGTTTCTTCAGTCCTTTTTATCCGTGACTGCAAAGCAGTTTCCTCACTGTCAACTCAACTTCTTGAAGATGCAAAGGTATTCTGCTGAACTGGCTTTGTCTGGGGATTCTTCCAAAAGACAGCTATAAAATGCATACACACTCAGTATTACTAACATGTTTTGGCATCTTTTCCTAACAATATCCAAGCACTGAGATTAGCTAAAAAAAAAAAAAATAATAAAGTTTTCAGGAATGTTAATCATGAAGATGTGGGCTGAACAGATTCCAGATTAAATATCACTCTGTCAATAGAGTTAAATCACAAATAAATCTGTCACAGTAACCTAAAGGAATGATTACATCTTGTCTCCAAAAAAATCAAGATTGCCTAATGTAAACCATGATAATGTACATCCAGGAGTCTTCATGGGTAATTAACTCCAAGAAACAGCACTGCTATAACTGCACTCTCTTTAATCAATTTATCTTATTATGAAGTATAAGTCACTTGCTCCAGCTTTATTTTTGCAGATTCAATAGCTCTTGCCATCACTGCCTGGTTGCAGCTCACACTGGAGACATTTCCGTCTCCCCTGACCCATCCAGTTGGCACGGTGAGGCCAGGGGAGCACTGTGGGCAAGCAGGGCCAGGGGCTGGCAAGCAAAGTGCCAACAATGCCCCCCTGCCCCTGGCAGGCACAGCCTGCTGTGCTGTTCATGGAAATATGTTCAGATAGCACATCTCTTGTAATCAGCACCACACAGCATCACTTCAGGCCCTGGTACTTAATACACAGTAACAAAACAGCCACCTCTAAAGGGCTTCAATATGCCCAGCTAAGAGGCACGATATAAACAATATAAATCACAGCCAAATGGTAACAGTGTAGATACTAGTTTTGTGTGTGTGTGTGTGTGTTGAATCTGAAGTTAAGCAGGGCATCACGTGTCCAAAGTACGTTATGAGGGCAGACATCTCACAAAAGTGTCAAAAACCATCAGCAGATCGGTTTTCCCCGGACTCTCAGGACAACATGTTCTTTCATATTCGTTACTGCACATAGTATTACAGTGTACTTGTATGAGTGATCAATACTGAAACTGAGTATTACAGACTGTTGCTAGGGCAGGACTGAACACCACCAGGATGACATAATCTCTTGAGAAGGGAAAAGATCAAATTGTTTTCAAAACCTTGCGAGCCATTTCTACCTTCTCCTTACACCAATACTGCTCTTCATACATCTCCAAGACACAGAGACATTATGGAGGGGGGCCCATACTCGCATCTTTCATCTTTGGGGTGGTTTTTGTCCTGTTGCTAGTCCAATTTGACATGAGACCCATGGCTTTATTTACTGTAGAAAGATTTTCTAGTTTTCCCCATCTCACAGAAATTATTAGTAACAGTCACCTTTTTGAATGTGGCTATTTGTTCTCAAATACACTTTTCTGTACATCTTGGATGGACTGGAAAAAACCCTTAATGCTAGGAAGGCTTCTCTTCGGATGGCTCATTTGCCATTTTCATAGTTCTCTGCAGTTTCTTTCCAAAGTTGAGACCACAGATCTAGGGACTGTTTTCTGGCAATATAACTTTTTTTTTCTTAAAACAGCGAGAGCCAGGTAAAGAGCTCACCGCCGCTGAAAGAACCCCCTCCTCTGTCGTGTACCCCCACTGAACAGCCTCAGAGGGGGTTCTTGCCTGGTATGCCAGTTCAACTCACTAGGACCTTGCAAAACTGTTTCTCATGTAAGCCCACTCATTTTTTCATCTTTTCATGCATACAGCCTTCATTTAGGGTCTGTCCTTTGGGAGAGGAGTGATGGGTTCAGGTTCTCTTTAGGCTGGGACCCTAAGCCTAAAATAAAAAAAAAGCTGGGTGAGCACCTTTAGCCTGACGCTGGTAAAATGAAAAGCCAACAAGTATTATAGGGAGTGCGATAGTCCCCATGGCATCATCATGACAAGCCTAATTCTGTTTTGACAGATAAGAGTGACAGCTCTGTCACTGGTGCCAAGAAGATTAAACTGCATGATGATTCAGATGAGTCAAGTTTGTTTAATTTGTTTATAAATATCAAAGATTACAATTGCCTCTTGAATGTGTTATTTCTCATAAAATTTTAGGCTTGGTCTTTAAAGCTGAATCCCTACTGTGCAATTCAAAAGACAGACACCCAGCATGAAAAATCACTTGTCCAAACTGAGCTGAAGTCCAATGAGTCAGTCATCTGGATTCTTGATATACAGTGAAGAGAACAGGCTCTTCCAGGATGCAATCTTAACAAATTCAAGTGGGTCATGCTAGAAATACTAATTTCTATCCAGTAACTATAAAGGGAATGTTGACGACTAGGTCAGATGTTGCTGTCTACACTGGAGATGAATCCCACCTTCATTGACTTGAACAGAGCCTGGACTAGAGCTTAGAGAGAATATCATGAGGCCAAGGGACATAAGCACTTAATTTAAAAAAAAATAAATTGGAAATTTATAGCCCAAATCACTGAGGTTCTTGCTTGGGTAAGCATTTTTGCTAGAAACACTGAAATTCAGAAGCTGCTGCACACTGAAAAAAATATGACTAGGAAAAAAATTCCTGCTGAAATTTCACCTTTCAAAGAGACTAAAATCAGAAGACTTTAAAAGTGCTCTGAGTAATCAGAGTATAGAGAATAATGAAGAGGAGGGAGTTTAAGGCAAGCTAGTACAGCTGAAGCTGAACTTCAGAGACAGATCGCCTACTTAAGATTACAGCACACAGCATGTTCCAGTGACTTTCTGACACTTCATCTATCTTACTGTATGAACTGCTTCCAGCAGCAGATCTATCCTTCCAAAACTCCTACTTCTGTCTCTACTTGTCTTTCACTTCCCTCCCCATTTGATGCGTTCAAAGTTCTCAAGAGTATTTCAGGAGACAAAAGCCATCTGAGCAACTGACAGACATTCTGGTTACCTGGAATTTAGTATCAAAATAGAGCATTACTGTGGATCAGTGCATATCTGACCAGATATTTTTGTCTCCGTTACACTTGCATATGGCAAACATTCCTGGTAGTATCCTGAAAAAAACCCGATGTTTTGTTTTGTTGAAACAGTGAAATGCATTATTACTGCAAAGTCTTATGTAAACTCCTTTTAAGAACAACACAACTGCATTAAGAAAAATGTGAACAGGAAGGTAGATATTAGGTGATATTCATTATCAGCATGCCCACTTCCTGGAATATGGAAGTTTCCATCCACAATATACACCCTACATATGCTACAATAAACTTTTTTTTTTACTATAGGCTACAGGAAAAGACCAAAAGATTATTACAGTTGCCTATCAAAAGGGATATCAAATATTTAGGCTGATATACAGCTTTGGTTGTTGAGGGGAAGTAAAAAGAAGGGCATTTCGATACTTGCAACCTCTGTCCTCATCCCAAACACTGGCACAATTCACTAGACTTGGCTGCTAGCAGCCCTCAGACTGCTGAAACCAACACAACCGAGCACTACTGAAGGCTCTGCTCTCTCCTGTATCTAAAACATGGTAGGTTACTACTATTTTTTTTGTGAAAGGTATGATAAAAATCCTAAACAAAATCTTTTTTTATTTGTAGGTGTTGATACCCATAGTGAGTGGAGTCCTGTGAAGGAAGATTTTCAGTTTTATATTTCCTAGAAAATATATTAAACTGTTTCAGTTTTCAGATTGCATTAATTATGATCCTATGGATTTTCCCATAGCCTCTGTCTTTCAGTAGATTTCAGTAGCTAACATTGTTTCTAATTTCAAAGGCTAACTTTAGGTGTAATAAGATGTTTTCCCAAGGACTGTAAGAATGTTTCCTTAAAAGACAGTTAAAAAAACATACTTAGAACTAGGATTTTCCATTGCGCTCTTTTCTACTATTTGTAGTAGTATTATTGTAGCTCCAGAGATGTTCCTGTGATATAATCTGCATCCATAGACGCTGGAACAGAGCATCGTAAATTTAGGTTTAACTGAAAAAACAGATGAGAACTTCAGTCTCCTCTGGCTTCTGCTGGCATAGAGGAGACTTGATGACTACATTTCCACTAGACTTCCTTAGCTTCTTCACTCAAATTTTCCTAGGCAGATAATAAGGATGAGCTAAGAGCAGCAGTTTTATCATAAAATTCTACCTGTAAAGAGAATATTTGTGCAATGCTTCTGCTCAAACACAGCCAATCTTACAACAAAATGCAATCAACATATTTATAATCATTTTCTTCCTACAGAGTATCATTAGGATAGAATACAGAAATAAATTTTCATGGTTTTTAACTAGTACATCTATGCCATAATTCAGTTCTCAAACAGGTCTCTGTCACTTTTAAGAGTGTTACATTTTTAAACTGCTAAAACATTTTCTTTCTGTCATGAATTCTCAGACATGCCTGAGCAATGGGCTAAGAAGGGGAGAGGGGGGAGATTTCTGAACATCAGAGATATGATTAATTGAACAAATGGTATCAATTATGTCATGTCTGTCTTTAACCTAATACCGAAGACATTTGTATACAGCAAAATCCTGAATACCTGCATCAGCCAAGAGAATTTGGCTATATCTTAAGAATGAGGTTTTCCTTTCTTAGACAAAATGAATATCCTTGTTTAGGCTACAAAGGTGAGAAAGAATGGAAAGATGAAATAGGGCATACATTCCTGGTGCCTGAGAAAAGAAAGGTTGGCATAGCACCGTGCTGTATAACCTGGCAAATGGAGTTATACTTTATAAAAATAGGGATGTATTTAAAGTTTTAAAGGAATCCATGAATTTGTCCAATTTGTGTTTCTTTAAACCTTTTCCAGAGTTAGTCTATACTGAACTAGCTTCAGTATAAAACAAAAACAGATATTACAAAATTCAAACCTTCTTAATATATTATCATCATTATAATAATATGGATAACGAGACACTAAGCAAGATTAAACCCCCAGTGTGCTATGTACAATTGTATACTCAAGACAGTAAGACCTCTGGATAAGATGCTGTCTAGATAAGAGAGGAGTATCAGAAAAGTGAATTAATGACAAGATTAATTCTAGGAAGTAGTGTGAAGAGCTCAACTGTGTCACCAGTGTCTGAGGAAATGCAGCAAAACCAAGCCTGAACAAGGTATTTTTGCATAGGCCCAAGCCATAGTGTCTCAGCCATATCATGTTTTCCCAAGAATCCAGAAACAAGTAACCCAGGAAAATTAAATGTAGCTCAATAAATGCTCCAAGTTGAGAACAGTGAGACCATAGGAGAGCGTACAGGGGAAACATCACACATGCCTGCCCAGCCCCTGCTTTTTCCTGGTGCAGAGGGAAAAATAGGCTCGACCAACCTAATTCTGAAGTTCAGAATAATGAAGAAAAAACATGCAGGTTAATGGCATTTGAAGTGATCTGTTGGTTTCACTGAAACCAATGTAAATTGTGCAGGTTAGGTGTTAAGGAAACCCTCTGTGCTTTTCCAGAAAATAAAATGGGGATCCTGCAAACGGGAACATTTGTATGATAGCTACCTGATGCTCCATATCTGTGAAGGACACTAGTGAAGCTCGCTGTGTAAGGGAAGTTATAAATATCCTTTCAAATTTACAGCACAGGGAGAAGATGATACTCTTTAAACTGATCAAATTAAACATTGTCCTCTGCTTCAGAGCTAAATGTTTACGAAATGCCTGGTAAAAGTGTACTTACAACAGACCTGCCGCAATGCCACAAAACAAGCACAGCAAGGGCAATGAAAAAGAGTTGCCCACGCTACACGCCTTGCAAAGCAGGCTGAATCCTGCCCCGGTGCCCAGCTCACACCCTCCCACCTGCTGTCACCGTCACTGCTGCCCGCCGGTCAGAAGGCGGCGGAGACCCCCCAGGGTCCGTAGGGGTAAGCTACCCTCTACAGCAAGGTCTTTGGGAACTCAAGGATTGCCAGGATTACATCCAGGCATCGATGCTGTGCCCTGCAGCTAGGAAAACAACTCAGAACAGTGTAAGTAGTAGGCCACTGCACAGTAACCAACGTATTCATTCCATCAAAAAGAAAATAAGAGGTTTTGTATTTGAGTAACAGAAATGAACTGATGCATGCAGAGGAACTGAGGTTAAGTTAGAGGGAAATAATACGTTGCTTAAAACAAAATTAATTTATTTCTCAAACTGCTAGCAAAACCTGAACCATGGTAGCTGCAATCAAAGGGAGTTTTATTTATCCTCTAACATTTTCAAAACCAGGACAGTTTTTTAAACGGCAATTTAAAGTAAAATATTGTAGCATCACTGGAAAGATAAATACACATTTAGAAGTAAGAATATATTTGAACTGAACACAACACACCTGACTACAAATAACTAGGCAGGCTGCTAGAGATATTATGGTAAAATACACCCAGGCATGTTTAAAAAGTTCATTCCAATACCTTGCACAATATGAAAGATTAATTCTCTTGCCACTATAAAAAGATCAACCCTCTCTTGAATAAAACTATTTAGTCATTTAGTATTTTTCTTTACATACCTACATCCCATATAGAAACAATCAAAGCAGAATGGTTTTTGCCTCGAAAATCAAGGACTATATTCTACTGTCTAGAATAATCCTGTGAGAGATTTTTTTTTCCCCCCCATAAGTCAGGTGCAATCGTGCACATACACTTAATTTAATAATACATTTAAAGTAATTTTATATGCAGCCATGTAAAAATCACTGTGTTTGACTAGACTGCTACAATTTTCACTGCAGTTTGAGCTGCAGCATATACTTCATACATAAGCAGCTCCGACCTAGGCCCTAAGAGCAAAAGCAGCTAGTAGCTTAGCTGACTTCTAACCAAAGTTTTTTAAAAGTATTATTTCTTCCTCTTTCAAAACACTCTTACCTCTTCCTTCGTCTTTTTTGATATGACTCTCAGCCAGTCTCCAATCATGCTGAGGACAGCTGCAAAGTAAGCAAGCCCAACAAGGATCCAGAACCACACCACTGGCTTATAAAAATCTAGGTACTCAATATCTGATCCCCCTGAAAAACAATACAGTTAAAATTAAAGCAGATTTAATAGTTATAGATGCAAACCTAATTTTAAATTAATTCTTTTCCTAAAAACAAACAAACAAAAAAAAAATCAGGTATATTTCTTACAACTTCTATCTTCTTACCCATGCAAGCATTCATAGCAAAACATTTTGTTGAATTTGAATAAACGATGATTTAAATTCATCCACTCTTGAAAACACAGTTTAGAGTATGCAAGTTTTTAGACAGCGACTGCCAGTCATTTGTAATAATTAAAAAATGAACACAAACTGATTCAGCTTCTGAATACAACGTTATTTAAGGTAGAGGTCATTGGGGACAGCATGAATGAAAGGACTTCCCACCTGTTCCAAATAACAACGCTGTACTAAATCTTACATATTGCTCTAGAATACATAATGTGTTCATACCCTGAGAAATCTGATTCTGCAAGGACTCTGAAACACATCTCAATACTTACATGAATCCTTTAACCCTAGTGAGAAACGGCACCTGCATTAACAAGCATCCCTGTTGGGTAGGCAAGCAGCAGCATCTCCACTTTGCAGAGGAGGAAACCAGGGTGCAGGGACATGAGCTGAACTGACCATACTCACAAAAAGGTGAATAAAATAGATGTGAGCTGGAGGCACCTGTTTTGAATCCCACTGCCATAAGCACCGGTCACTTCCTTCCGGTGTTAAAGTAAAAAAGGGTAAGTTTCAGCGACATCTGTAACGGAGCTTTGCGGTACAGCAAAGCTATAGAGAACAGATGCCGCATTTCCATGCAAGAAGGTTATGCTCGTCCGGAGCTTTTGACAACACAGAATAACTCACTTTCACATCTCACAGTACAATAAAACAGAAGCCTTAAACTTCCAATTCAGCTTTATAACGACAAATAAAATCAGGATCCTAGTTTGGGTTCCTGCAAGTAGAAGTTTGGTGGGCATCTTATGCCCACAGCTGACGATACTCTACAGTAAAACCTCTTCAGGCACACTGAAGTAGCCTGTACGGGTACGTAATATGTTGTTTTCTGTATCTGCATCCTGTACTGAAATTGTCAAAGGAAAATTGCCCCAAAATATCAAGCACCTTGTTAAAGTAACAAGATTAACTTTCATGAAGAATAATGTTTTTTCCTAGCTGTTATCATCTAATCGTCATAGGGACTACATGCAAACAACAAATAATTTTACTGATGGTATGACATTTTAACGATGGTTACTTTGTATGGATGGAAGCCCTCAGACAGAAATTTTATTATGCCCATTTCAATAAGCCTTCTCATCAATAAAAATCCATTGAGCTGTAGTGGTTTATTCAATTACCCAAGAGATGAATCCACATTGCAGAGAAGGATATATTTTGACACCCGCACAGCCACAAGTAAGGGAGAAGACAGGGCTGTCTGGAACAAAAGACAGCCAACCACCAAAGGGTTGAGTGTGCCACAGTCCAAGAGAAATAAAATATCAGAAATGAAGCAACTTGTTAATATCATCCAGTAAAACAGGATTTTAGGGATGATTTGCCCAAAATTTGTTGTCATTCAAAAGACAGTTGACTACCACCATGCTTTTGCTCTAGCAATGAACCACACTTGGTGGTTCACCTTCTTTTCTAGCTGTTCCTACAATGCACAAGGAAGTATACTCAGCGGGTTTCTAATTATTGGTGTGTTAAGTTTACAAACTGAAACCTTAGCTCTGCAGGGAGCATTTCCTTCACAGTTTATACCCGATTTACCTTGTTTACAGAAAGGTTAATTACCAGGGCAGGAGTTAGGACACATTCATATTCAGTCAAGAGTTTTCTTTACTGTCTGGCCAGGAGATGGCTCCATCTAGCCATGCCCAAAGGAGTTCAGTTTTCCTGAAGTTAGAAAGGGTCAACAACCCTCTAGGAAAAGGCTTAACAGCTCAAATCTTTATTAGCTGTTGAGTGTCCGAATTTCAAGGACTCCTCGGGTGAGGTCTCAATTTAGTGCAATACCAAGAGGAGAGACATACCCAAGGATGTTTTGTCCTCAGATAACTGCCTCCTATGATGCTTAAACATCATGGAGCACTATAATGCAGTTACCCAGGAATGCCGTGAAATAGGATTTCACTGGTAAGAAAGCATGATCAGAAGTCAACTGTACTGAATTTAAAGTAAATGGAATTCATTAACTACTGATTTACAATTCACATAAATGGGTATGAATGTATACAGGTAAATGTATTTGAACTGAAGCATATGAGATTTCATCTAATGATTTTACAGGTAACATTGTAAAAAGCATATTAACCGATACATCTGCATGGGGGTTTTATACCGTAATTTTTACTTGTTAATGCTATCTTGGTTTTGCAGAGAGATTTTATATAGCCCTCTAGAAAGTAAAATGCTGAGAAGGGAGAAGCTGAACTTTGTTGTTTGTTTGGCAAAACCGATTTTGTGGGCTAAGGGACAAATGGCACGCACTCACTCTTTAACTAGAGGTGTCACTGCCATAATCTTTAACTAAGAGCAGCCACAGTTGATGGGCAAGATGCAAAGATTCAATCCAAAGTCTCTCGAAATCTATGAGAAATCAAAGACTTTTTCCATCCATCTTCATCACGGGCTACTGTATTGCTGATTGCTGCTGCCACCATTCTTACATGTGCCAAGCAACTTTTAAATTATTTGGGATTTTCAACACTTTGGAAGTTTTATGGCCCAAACACATATTCCTTACTGAGATGAAAAGCTCTGTGTTTTAGTGAAGGGTGGCATTAGAGAAGATTTCAGGGGCACATTAGGACAGATTCTGGTTCTCCTGGATCAGGTTTTCAAATACATGCATTTTTTAATTTACAAAAAACAAGTATATTAAGTAAATAATTTTCTTCATTGTTGCCACACTTTTCCCCACTCTTTCTACAGCTAACTGACTTGAAATAGAAACATGCAATTATTTCTGTAAAGCTGTCTGGTTTTGTTTGCATTTTTGCTTCAAATGTAGAAGCAGAGAATAGAAAGTGCTACTGGCATAAAGCATCTTAATTCCATACCAGCACAAATTTCTGGATGATTCACAAGTTGGCCCTCCAATCCAGGAAAAGTTTTTTGGTTTGTTGTTGTTGGGTTTTTTTGGTTGGCTTTTTTTTTTTTTTTTTAATATTAACAGTACAAATGATTCTGGGTATAGGAATGATTAAATCCAAATGCAGTTTCAATTGCAGGATAACGAGTAGCTGTCCAGCATCCCCATCACTACAAACCCGGCCAACAGGCTTCATCCAGAGACATCACTCACCCCGCTCCAAAGAAATATGGAGGTTCAGCCCTGCACCTTGGAAAGAATTACCCGAGGGCTGCAAACAGGGACAGAGGAAGGCTAGCTTACGTGAAGACATGGAAAAGCAGCATGCTCGGGACAAGCTTGCATCACAGTGTTTGCGAGAGAGAATATAAGTAGGCCATACAGTTACTTGGTGCCGCTCAGCGGAAAAAGAGCTACTTCAGAGTACAAAGTGCAGCTATAAAAACCACTCCTTACACGCTCTCCTATACTAAATCGAGCAAGACACGGCACGCTGGCTTAAGCTTAAAGTGAGCTGCGTGGTTCGCACTAGACAGCTGCTATTATGGACGTGAAGTCCTGAGGTGGCAAAGAGCACTTGCAAATGCCAAAAAAAAAAAAAAAGACACAAAGCCTGTGGGAGAGCACACAGCTCTCTTACAGGATGCTTGACACATGCCTCTTGCTCAGCATAACAGCCATTTCTTTCCGTAGAGGTCATTCTGCCAGGTAGGTAATATCACACAGTGACAGATCAGCTACAACAGCGAGGGCTGCAATGGCCAGGTGAAGCGTTCCAGTTCTGTGACATTAAATGAGACTAAAATATCTCAGTATTCTACAAATTGGGTCTCAGGCAAAGCAGTACAGCACAGACCCAGATATTTGCATTACAGTGTCAATACACCAAATTCAATTACAGACCAAAACAGTAAGCGATAAGCTAAAAATCAGAGCTCAAACAAGGGCGGGGGACGACACCCAACAAAACCCAAGAGACTTAGAATACATAATTTTTAAAGCGAGACATGCAAAATTCTGTGGTCTATTGAATTGGACTGATTGCAGCATAACCTTCTATCATCATTATGCCCCACTGTATATCAGACTACTGACGTGCTACTTATATTTCTGACTTCTACTTAATTCAGTCAAGTTTTGGACATTTCATCTAATTTATATTTGAAATTTGTTAGATTAACTCCCTTTGGGGGGTATAGTCAAATATTTGTACTGCATTGCAGTTAAAGGATTTATCTGCACATGTGAACAATATATTTTTGTATTATACAGATATATACACACACACCCCTCTGCTAACTTTAGTACCCAATAATATCTGTCATTATACTACAAAACAACACATTTGACATTAAAAGTTCTCTTCTCTTTCACAGAATATTCATAACGTTGGCTGGATTTTCTGCTGTCATATTAAAGTCAATGTTTCTCTTGAAAGCAAGAGAAGGGTTGTTTGACTAGGTCCTGATTGTCATAAGATAATGCAGGCTGTAGTACAGTTTCTTCATTTTTTAGCAAAAAGCTACAACAAACTTCCTTCAATTACAAAAAATTGCCTATTTCCCTACAAAAATAATAATAAAAACCCAATCCTTCCAAAAGTTAGAAAAACCCAAACAAACCATTTCATAAGACATAAGTTTGTTTTTTGGAATACCATTAATATATTTTCTTGAACATGCACTACAAGGGCTCTTCATCTTTCCTCTCCTTGCATCCACCTTGAGTGATCGGTCTTTTATGTTTGCCTTAAGGCTTCTCTTGCTGGTAGAAACTGCATCTGAAATTTCCACAGGCTCCAAATAGCAACCCAGATTCTGAGTACAAAAGGGAATGTTTTGGCATTCTAGTTTCTGGGAACAGAGTACTTGATCTCCAGTACAAATGAGAAGAAACTTGTAAAAAAACTCTGCAGAACTTTATCAGAATTTCTAATATGACAGCCTGCACTACAGCCCGTAACACCATTATGTTCCTGAATACCATGTTCTGCTGGCTCCCTTTTGGTACAGCTATTCAGAAACACTCTCTCCTTTACCTCCTAAAAGTTCTTCAGGGCTTCTCTTCAGCTTTTACCTGCAGTGGTGCCGGAAAGCAGCAAGTTCCACATTAGTGAAAAGTGACAGATATTGCAAGAAACTCTTCTTGTAACCAATACCCATTATTACTACCCTAAAATTTGTATGTAGGGCTTGCAGACATGTATTTTTCCTCTAGGATGACAGCTCCCAGAAAAAAAATTTACCAGAATATTTGGAATTTTAAAAATATTTAAGAATTTTGGATTTTTGAGATAACTTTATGAACAAAAACTGACACAGAATCATGAAATATCCCATGGAACTCTAACATGCTACAAGAATTGCAAATGTTATTTCTATTGCTAAAAGAGTTCACTGCACTATAATTGCAAATCAGAGTATCACTGCCCACCACTCTGCTTTAGATTTTATCTTCTTCCACTTAGAATTATAGTAATTTGCACTCTAAGTGTTATTTAAGAAACATGCCTTTCTGGCCAGGGGAAAAAAAATAATCACAAAAAGGAATAAATTAATACCAGCATGAGGTTTTTTTCCAAATGCACAGCCATCTAGACACTAAGTGGACTGAAACGCCACTCTGCCTGCTGCATGCCTCATTGGCGGACCAGAGCCATGAATGCCATGCTCGAGCCACAACATCAGACGCAACACCCATATTCTGTCACGACAACCTCCCCTACAGCCTTACACAGCATTACATGCCTTAACTCTACCGGCTTGTTCTGCCTCTCTTTGTGGCGCTCAGCTTCTAAAACTCTCCTAAACTGCAAGGAGAAAGCATTCTAGATGAAGCCTACCACAAAAATATCAACAGCCCTTAGTGTCTGCATGATAGTTATGACTTACCTAAAAGAAAAACAAGCAAACAAAAAAAAACCAAAAACAATTTACTAATTTGTTAGCACATAAAAGACCCTGCATAATCCCTCAAAATTAATACAGCAGCCTAGCCCTCACCTCAAGACAAATTTTATCAGCTCTGTTGAAAACTTGCAACATCAGTTTTCTTCAGATAACTTAGTATTTACGCACAGTGATGACTGTAAGCTTCCACAATGCAAAGCACAGCCAATGAATACCTTAAATAAAAAAATAATCTGAAAAATAGTTAACTAATTAATTATGTATTGGAATGACAGGAAAACAAATAGACCTTTTTGAAAAAAATACTCAAATTATGGCAGATGACTTGAAGGATGTCAGTCCACACAAAAATGATAATATTTGTCAACTTCATCTCTGACAAAATACAGTCCAGCAGCAATGTTAACCTCCCAGTTATGATGGACATAGTCATCTAACCCTGTTCTCTTGAGCATCATCTCTGCAAGTACAAATCCAATTCCCGCTCACTAAGTCAATAACATATTACAGTACAAATCCAAGCCTTGTGCATGTTGCTCTAAAAGAAAACACAAAACATTCATGATATTTTGACATCATACATTTACAGTGGAACTTTAAAATAAGTGTATACAAAGTGAATAGTAAAAGGCTATAAGCTATAGAACCATGTAATTCAAGGGCATTCTCTAGAAAGTGGTTTCTGGTAAAATTGAGAAACAGGCACAGATGTAAGAACAAATTATGATATCAAGTGGTCTACAAATAGAAAAATCTGTGGAAATTTATAATGAGAGTAATGATGAATGTACTCAGTGTTCTAGTTAGAGCCAAGTGGGCCATTTCACATAATGTTTTACAGTAAATATAACCAGGCTTTTATGCACTATTATTTTTATTCCCTGACATACAGGTGCCCCTCAGGAACTGAAGTCTAAAACACCCAGACTCTTGGCTTGGAAACAGCATACATTTTTTATTTGGTGCTAGTTAGAATCTGACCAGAATCACAAATTCCCAAAGACAAAATGGAAATAAGAAAAACAATATGGGAAAGGAAAAGGGAAAAACCAGTGAGAGACATTCAAAAGAAATATGGAAGCATCACAAAAAACTATGTAAAAGTCCAAATAAATTTCATTTGCTGTTTTACACTCCAGTTCTATAATTTATAAGAATCTTTGGCAACTCCTCATGTAGCATTTGTTTTTTCAACAGCTTGCATAACTATCTTCAACACTAACTAAATTCAGCCCCCTTTTACCCAGATCCTTTATGAATGTGCCAAACAGTTCAGACTTCAGAAGTCTCTGTGGGACCTCATTAAGCTGAAAAACTTTTGCAAGCAACAAGACAGTAACATCACTGCCATCAAGGCAAACGTCAGGCAGTCCTGCAAGTCACTAGGAGGAGCTACTCAGCCTCCTCACCTTGGTGCACTTGACTCATGCAACACCTGTGGCTACAGACAGGACACAGAAGGAGCCCACACCACGTGGATGTCTACAAGAAACCGTTCCCCCTTGCAGAGCGGCTCACTAACAGCAGCTCAGCATTGCTGTCCTCCTTTGCTACCTCTGCCTCACGCAGAGCTCAGAGGTGGGAGAGAAGCATCTCGTTAAAGAGATGATGGTGCTGCATCAGAAGCGTAAGATCAGTCTGAAGAAAGCAAGTCTCTGACTCAGAGCACAAAGCTCCGAATGTCTAGTCCTCTAAACACATCACTGATTCTGATCAGCAGGCTTTCTCAACACAGACAACGCATACTTACTCCATCCTATTCTGAGAAGTGGTCCGACACCTTTGAACACCTTTTCAAGAAAAAATTGATGCAGAGAATTGGCCCAAGCTTTTTTAACCTTGGTTTGCCAAAATCATTTGCAACCAATTCCATTCTGGTTAATAGAATCATAGAAGTTGGACATGTTATCTATGAGTCCCATGGATAAATGCGTACATAACAAAGGAAAGAAAGCAGGATCTAACAGCAACAGAGACATCTCAATGGCAGAAACAGCTCAGGAACAACACTTCAAAAGCAAGATGTGCACACAAAAAATATGTCATATAAGTTCACAGGGTAAGACATTTCAAGCAACTCCAGCTGAAAAAAAAAATATATATATATTCAGCAGACTAATATATCATATTAATTCTTGCACTTCATTCAATCTGTAAGAATAAAAAATTTCCTAAAAATTAAGTAAAGCATCTTTTAACAGTACAGGAGAAGAACAAAGGCAGTATGCAGAGATTGGCACCACGCACTTCACTGCCCCATCTCCTGTCTCTCGCCTGCCACATGATCCAGGGTGAGGGGGCACCACAGATGTGTGTGTGCCAAAATAATACAAAATAGTATAAGACAAAGTTATGAGAAAATCTTACCTGCAACATAGTCACCAAAGCCAATAGTAGTTAAAGTGATAACCACAAAGTAAATTGCATCTAGTGTGCTCCAGCCTTCTATGTGCTTGAATATAACTGCAGGAAGAGCAACAAACAGCACGCAGCCAAACAGTATGAATATTATTGTTGAAATTATGCGAATCTTTGTCTGACTCACATTCCATTTCTGCAAAGGGAAGGGGAAAGAGAGGGAAACCATCGTTAATAAAACTGCAGTACTGTACAGAAGCATCTATCATCCACAGTGAGCACTACGTTGCTCAAGAGGACAAACAGGAAAAAATCAAAGCAGGGTTTTATTTTGAAAGTGTTTTCAAGGCAAACATGACTATCCTAGGAAGCATTTGCCAGCAGGAAAAGCAGAACAGGGGCGAACTCTTCTTGTGGCCATATTTGTGATCTGGCTGAGTGGCATGTGTAGCATGATCAGCTATCAGCGAATGCTAGTTTTGAGTGGGGGCCAGCTATTTGAGTGAGCTTCAAGTAGTGTTTGCACCTGCAATGTGTGTACTTTTGTGCACCCACAAATGACTGAATAAAAATAAAAAAAGGTGAATTGTAACCATACAGTTCTCTCTACTCAAGTAACTGAACAGAACCACAAAAGACAGAGCTGGAAGGGATGTGAAGAGACCTTTTCCAAACCTGCCCCAAGACAAAAACAACCCCACCTAAGCCCCTGCAGACACATCACTGGCCAGGCCACGTGTGATCATGCTTAACTGTTCTTGTCAAAGTTTTCCTAATGCTTAATCTGTATCTCACCTCCTTCGGCTGAAGTCTACTATTTATGATCTTATCCAAGGCAAACAAAAAACCTGCTACTTTTCTTTTTCCAGCAGACTTTTACAGGTGTTTTCATTCAATCCTATGTTCTTTAGACCAAAATAAATTGATTTCTTTCAGTCTTTCTTCACCTGTCTATTCTTGTTACTATCCCTTGGCTCCAGCAAATTAATCCATATTTCATTAGGTGTTGTACTCAAAGCTAGATATAAAAGAATACCACAAAATAGAATGGAAGGATCCTTTGCCTATTTACACGCCTATTTATACTTCCCACTATGAAGTATGCTTTTTCACAGCACTATGACATTAACTCATGTTAGCATATGAGCCCCTAGAGTAACTCAGAACATTTCTACAAAATTGCACCCAGACAGCTGTTTCCCGATATGTAATTGTGTATTTTATTATTGCTTCATATAGTACTTGGAATTTGTCCTTCTTGAATTGAATCCTCTATATTCAGACTGTTCCTCAAAATTTTGCAAGATCATTTTGAATTGTAATTCTGTCCTCCAGCTTTCAGACCTCTCCCCAGCTTGAGATACCCTGTAGATTTAATGAACCAAGTCCTTTATCTGTTGCGTAAGCCATCAATGCTATCTTTTAAACTGTACCAAAGCTAGAACCACACCACTTCAAAGTCCTATTTGACATGCCCTGACAATCTGACATTTTTCCAAAGAGTTTTCCATCCACCAAAAGCATGTTGGTTCAGCTTAACAAGGGAATGCACAAAACTGGAAACTTTCACAAAAGGAGATGAAAAATTAAATGAGACTGTTCACAAGACGTGTTTTCTTGTATTTTAAGTTTGGTGCCTATGGAAATAGTGTTTTACAGTCAGCACGACCAAGGTCCAGCTTTTGTAACTCAAATCACAGTAGTAATTTGGGTTATGGCAACATGAAATTCCCTGCTCTGACCCATCAATGTCTCCCAGTTCTTCTTTTGGAAAACCAGTAAACAGAACAAGGGGGTGTTCCAACTGCCACATATAGATCAGTCTTTTCATTCAGATATTGGCAAAAAGGGGCAAGATGCTGCTTTTTATGTTGGGATATTCTTGGTGTAGGGGTACATCAATTACAAAAAAAAAAAAAAAAAAAAAAACCAAACACAAACAAAAAGGAAACCATTACTCCTAAGAGCAACAGGCCGAGAGACACACAGATTGGTCTCAAAACTTCTGTACTTTCAAGCAAAAAAAAATATTCAGTTATAAAAACCAGAAAGGATAAAAATAAAATGTTCTTATGGAATGTTCTTGCCTTTTTTTTTAGGCAAATCTCAATGGAAATGGATGTTATTCACCAGTACCTTGTCTGAACTTGAACTGATGTTTCAGAGTCAAAAATATCTGCCTTTTCTTAAAAAGCTTTCAAGCTTGTATTTACCTATTGCACAAGGCTACTCAGCACAGCCCCAGTTTACTTTGCTTCAGAAATAAAGCCATGGCAGACCCCTTCTATATGGAAAAGGTGTCCTGCTTGCAAGATTAGGGCTTGCTGCAGAAAAATAATTCTTTTAACGTTTGCAAACAGCTACAAAGTCAGGCTGCTTACTAAGTATTCACTGGATATGACACATTCTACATATCAAAAAGACAAATGGTATTTCACCCATGTTTCAACATTTTGTAATAGTTAAACCTATAACATTTTAATAAAAGGTTAATAAACCACCTAAATAATTAATTTTATTAAGTTTCATTATGCCATTTATTCCATGCTTCAAAAATCTCAGTAAATATATTTTTAATAACTGCATAGGTAAAATAAAACCTTAATAGTCGTTTCTGTGTATGAAACGGTTATTTTTATATTATATAATTATAAATTAAGTTCCTCTGCCAGAATTCAAGGCATCTGGTTGTTCAGAACGACTGGCTATGGCTGAATTTTATCAGTATGTGCACAAGCTTCTAGCCCATATGACAGGTGAAGCCGTGTCACTTTGCATGAATAATTAAAGATTGGTAGCTAAAAAAATGAACAGCACAGACCTGAAGGCTGTGCTAAGCAGTTTAGCAGAAAAGGCTGGAAATACCTTAAACCATAGAACATCCTACAGCCTAGTGAGACCACAAAGAGGAGTCCAATGTCAGAGCAGCACCAACAGGCTCTGGACTGTTTAGGCTGTCCTGCTCCTGTGAATACCCAAAGCTTTAGTCACCTACAGACCCGTAAATCTGGAAATGTAGGTGTGTACAGACTGTAAATATTTCCTCAGGTATGATGTCACCTGAGTAGAGATTTTAAGAACTGTGATTTTAGACTCTAACACCAAATATCTTCTGTGAATCAGCTCAAAGTAGCAGCAGTAACTTCACACGTTACCCCCCACAGCTCCCCTCTTCCATCTCTCCAAGTCACTGATTTCCTATCACAATCTATATGAAAACCTTTAAAGGTAAACATCACAGCAAACTTAACAGTATTGTAAGGGCAAAGCAAAAAAAGTATTTTGGATCTTGTTCATCTTCCTAACCATAAATACTGTAAAAAATGTTGGGCTTCATCCAGTTCTCAATTAGAGCTGTTCAATAACATGTCTAGACTTCAAAGTTTTTCCTTCCTTTTGCTATACATGGTTACAATGATAAGCTATATCCTGGGTTTTTATAGACTTTTCATTTCACTTGTTAACTTCAAAGCAACAAGCAGCAAGAATAACAGATGAGGCAGTCAGTATACTCACAACAAAGGTATCTTCTACTTTGGCAATTCCTTTTCCAAAGATTGTCCCTAGTTGATCTCCAACACCAGCCAACAGAAAACCAAACAGAGGAATTCCCAATAAGGCATAGATGATACAGAATATCTTTCCACCTTGTGTGCGTGGGGAGATGTTTCCAAAGCCTAAATTAACAAACTTGAGATGTTCAAGAAGTTACATAGATGTTACCTTACACATTTTAAAAGGACAGCAGGGACAGAACAGTTAAACACAGGTCCTTACTAGGTTAACCATATGACACAGCAAACATTGTGGAAAATCAAAGTGTAGGTCATACAGTCCTCTCTGAGCTAAAATTAAACTGCTGCACAATTCACCCACTTATTTTATATTGTATGTATACCTGGAGAATAAAAACTTTCCCAGAGATTTTTTTTATTGTTGTTTTGTTGTTTGGTTTTGGGGTTTTTTGGTGGTTTGTTGTTTGTTTTTTTTTTAATAAGCGACAGCTTTTCTTATCTATTACATGTAGTTAGTACCAATTGGTTAAGCTATGCGTTAGCCTCTGCTACCTGGAAATGTCCATTACTGGCCTCGTAATCAGCAGGCTGCAGTACCTGTCAGCAAGACACAATTATCTTTCAGATGTGCTGTGTTTCAAAGTGAAGCAGCCTGAAAAAAAACACCTTGGATAAGCAAAACAGGGATTTCTAGCATAAATGGGACTGCTTAGATAGAGTCTTCGTTATTAAAGGCTTCGGTTCTTTCAGTCTTGCAAACAAAGCTTAGAGAGACAGTTTACAGCTCACAGCTCTGTCCATTTGAAAGTGACAATCATTTTGTCTTCACTGGCTCGTGTAAAAGAGCACCTTGACGTGCCTGTGACATCTCAATTGCTGCTGGTGCACTTAGACCGGAGAAACCAAAATACAAAGTGCACCGGCCCCGACACCTGTGAAACCCCCTCCAATGCATCTCCCAGGAGTCGTATTTTAAGGAAATGGCAAGGTCCCCAAGGCAGAACCCTACAGACAAGTTTCATGAGCATCAGTCCTAATTCAAAAGCTTTTCCCCTCCAAAAGATCACTGATGTTTTGGGGGAGCAGCAGCAGTAACACCACAACATTTCTTACATTGTTTCACTTTTCAGCACAACAATATGCACTTCAAAGGAGGCCAGAGGAAGAACTTGTCAGAAAAACGTTTATTTTCCACAGAGAGAATAAACAAAATCATTTTGTTTGTTTTTGATTACATTTTGCTGGGAAAAATATCTTCCATAAATAAGAAGCAAGATATTTTAGCAAGTAATTGAGAAATTTGTTTCTTAGTGTCTTAAACTTTGCGTGAGATATGTTCCATATACACAAAAAACATTCAACGAAAATCCACTTTTCCTCTGAAAAAGCTGATAGACAAATATTATCAGCTCTATTGAGAGCTTGCAAAGTAGTTTTCTTTTTTAGAGCTCAGTATTTTTGCACAATGTGTCTGTAAGCTTCTACGATTTAATGAATAGCTTAACTATTTACCAGAGTTCGTATTTAACCATTTTGAGCATGTTGATTTAACATAATTTTTCTTTATGAAACCTATTATCTTAATTTTTGGTTCTGCTCTCATGTAGGTAAGCTATAACAAAGCTCTGTTGTCAAAACAGCTTCTTCCTTCCAGTACACAGGAGACAAAGCTGTCCCTCACTCAATTTCATTAATATAAAAATAGACACAATTAAGAATATATTTTATCCCTAGATACTTTGCCCCAGTATCAGCTTCCAGATAGTAATTGTGTAAATAATTAAAGTTGATAGAGTTCAGTTAGAATAAAAAAAAAGTTGATACTGAAATTTTCCCCAAATCATGACTAATAAAGCCTGTCAAACTAAAAAAAAAAATAAATAAAAAAAGTTACAGGAAATATCATCAATTACCAGTTCTGGAATCCTCCAGCTTTGTAAGTTTTCCCTCTACTAATATAAATGAAAAAAAGTCTGACTCTGGTAAGTGGAAAAAAGTGACAGCACTTTTAGACCAACCTAGCATCCTTCCCTAACCCAGAGCAAAGGCTAAAATTACTGATTGTTATAATTCAGGAAATTTCAACTCCACCGAGTTCTCTCTCTCCCTTCATGCATCAAGCAGAAGAGACCCTTGAGTTTTAAAATAAAATTAGCTCATCACCAACCAAAAAGGGACAAGCAGTCCCGAGCTACCCTGTTTTTATAAACATGCCTGTTTGTGCATCAACAGGAGCTTGAATAGTTCCAGGGTATAATTCCTGAGGGGTCTTAATGCAATTCAGAATCAGGGGTCTGGATAGACCAGAATTATAGAGCTTGTACTAGGGCATTTGGAAATAGCTTTTTTTTTGTTGTTTTTGGTTTAAGAACTGTATTTGCTTGCTTTACAAAAGCAGTGTCTTGAAATGGTGACAAAATACCAGCCCAGTGAAGCACACACCAAGCAGGCAGTTTGCTCTTGGCTTCATAAAGCAAACTGGCATTCTCTGTGCATCCCACAGCTATTACAGAGACAATTGCTGCTGCAGCACACTTCTCATCTGCTGCTAATTGGTATCAGGACACAAAGTTCATGTTCAGCTCCGTGTATCCTCCTCCCTAAATCAGAGTCATGTCTTGCTCAAGAAAAGGATGTTATCTCCCTTCTACACTCGCAAATTCTTGCTTTTCATTCTGAAAAGTGACAAACGCTTTCTTCCATAAACAAGAAAGATCTTGTATTATTAACTATACTTTTTAAAAAATCTCACACGTTACTGGATAAAATAATACTCCCAACAGGTAGTAGTTTATCTCTGTCCAGACGCTCACTGCACATAATACAAACCATGGAGCTCTCATGATAGGACATGTAATTTAGTGAACTGATCTGCCAAGGGGTTTCCATCATACATAAATCATATTTCCTACAGTGTCATGTTTTGTAAGTCTGCTGCTGTACACCACAGCCTACTCTGGGTTACACAAGTTGTCCTTACATCCTACTCTCTCTGTTTCTCCGGTGAAAAGCTAATCCATCATTTATGCAATGGGAGAGGAAATGTATTTATATTTCATATGGTTGATGTAATTCCTGAGGGTTTTGTCTCAGAAAAGTATTATTGCTTGCTTTAAAAGAAAAAAAAAAAAAAATAAAGAGGAAGAATTGTGCTGCTAGGTAAAACCCAAGGAAAACTTCATTTCGGGCACTGTGCTTGGAGAGGAGCACATGGCCACAGGAATGCCAGCCACCATGTATCCCTGTGCACCATGCAGCTCTTCTCCACATGCAGGGTAGGAACACCTGGTACTGCTGCAGCATCCCCTGGCACGGTGTTGTCACTTCAGAGTTCCCACTCCTGCTCCAGGGGCCAGCACGAAGTCTGCCTAGGACTGACTGAGAAACCTCAGGGAATCAGGTTCTGCCACCTCTTCCCCTCCGCAAACTGCTCGCCTCGAAGGGACGGTGCACACTGCAGTCCTACAGGCTGCCCCGGCGCCTCGGTTACTCTTCTCACCTTCAGCAGTCCTGTGCAGCTTTTCTATTCCTCTGTTTCTACTAAGCTAACTGATTGTAGTTCCTACAAACAGTTGGTTCCCCATTACAACCAATACACTTATTTTTGAACATGGAAATGAACAAAGCACTTGATTTAAATTTGCTAAATTTATCAGAAAGTTTCCGTCAAAGAGCTTTTAACCAACGCTATCTGCGATGAACAGCACAAAATTTAACTCACAGCACAGGACCAGTTTCACTCAAGATAATGCCAGTACTGGTTTCAGACTGTCCTTCCCCAGTACACCCTCCCCATCTCGCTTCCTAGTTTCGCCAAAGCACGGTTCGCTTCCTAGTTTCACCAAATCCCTTTCATGTCCTGCTAGCTGCTTAGCATGCCTTTAATGCCCAAAGGACTTTGTGCATTTAGAATACGTTGTCTCTGACAAGCAGCTGTGGACACGAAATGCATTTTAGAAGGAGCTTCCAGTAACCCCTTTGTGAATTAAGAATAAAAGGCCTTTGTAAGTAGATTGTAACTAATTGCTCCATTCAACAAAATAACATATTCCATGGTTTCAGCTCAAAAACACTTAGAGCCTCCAAGTTTCAAACCAGATTCAAAGGGAAACCTAGTCCCTTTGGTCAGCAGCAGAGATGGAAACAAGGGTATGCTAAGTGAAAGGAAAAAAAAACCGAAAACCAAACAAACAACTCAAAATGAGATGCTATAGGAACCATTTTTTTTCATGTTCCCTTCTTAAATGTATTAATGTATTTCTTTGAGGATGAAAGCGTCTGTAATACACTTTCTCACCTGAAATAGAATTGCTATTAAGCAGAAATTAGTAACTATGATAACTGCAAATACATTACTGGTTTTTAGCAAAACAATGTTTGAAGTTTGAATTCCCAGTTGAGCTCCCCCTCCCTGCTCCAACCCCATCATGACAAGCAATAGGTTGTATTGCAAATATGGAAAAGTTTGAAAAGCTAGAAATTCTCACACAATTGACAAGACACTTTTGTTCAGATAAGACTGTCTTTGTATTCGAACCTTCCTAAAAAGGAATACTGGCAATTAATTAAAAATAAAAATCTTATTTCTGTTTTAAGAAGATAAAAAGACCCCTTTGCTTTCTAGTTAACTGGTATCTCAGTCTTTCAGAAAGCTCTTTCAAATCCACGTTTTCAAAGTGGAGTTAGAAGAAGAGAGACTCCAAATTATTATATTTTCACAGAAAATTCCTAGACAACACAGAGCATCTACTGAAACTAGCTGGCTGCAACTAAGTATTTCTCATGTGAGAGATTATAGGTGCTTTAAGGAGCTCTAGGACTAGATTTTACTTGCAAAATTGATGGAAAAGTGTGTCACCACTTATGATTCATTTCTATCAAATAGCTCAAGTGGGATTAAAAGGTCTGCAGAAGGTTTGAAACATTTTCTTCCCAAACAAGAAAATGTAAATTCAAATACCAGTAGCTATTTTCTCACTGGTTTTGACATACCTCAGATTACAGAAAACATCATTCATCAGGTAGCAAACAAAGGCAAAATTATACCAAAATAGTGTCCTACTTTGAGATATGAGAAACTACTTTCAGCTGTTAAGCTTGGGTATGTGGTCAATGAAACAGTTAAATACTGAAAGACAATTTGGTGAACATGCACACCCTTAATTACATGAAAATGGATAACAGAAACTTGACACTGAGAAGATTGCATAGACTTAAGAGGAAAAGCTGAGCTCCTGGCTGCTGAATCCCACGAGGCTGGAGCCAAGTAACGTGGCTGCCATGCCCTCAGCTTCAGCCACCAGACACAGTGTGGGACTGGCAGCTGTTTTGCTGTAGGTTAGCATCCACACTGACTATGCAGCTCAATTACAGTGATTACCCTCTTCAAAGGGCATACACACGTCTTGATACTGAATGCAAAATTGATTTTAAGACATCAAAGGATGCTTTTCCCAACCCCCAAGGAACCATCTGATGAAATCTTTATAAAAGGTACCTTGCTGAATTTCTAGTAGCTAAGATGCTTTTCCCTTTTGGATCACCACTTGGGCTCAGGGGATTACCCTTTAAATGCATGCCCGCCCACTAGTGCCAAGGCAAAGATATACACTAACTCACAGATAAATAAGATATCCCTTTTAGCTAAAATAATGGGCTGGACATCATCATTAAACAAAAAAGCAGTATATGTAACCATAATGGCTACATGGAAATCTCTGCATGCACTGAAGAAATACTAAAACTTGCCTGTGTTTTTACACTGATCCCTTTTCCTTTCCTCCTCTTCACTCCATCCTACACTGAAGTTTGACATGCTTCTGTATGCTTATGTCATGTACTTAAATATTTATTTTTACTTAAATATTCCTGAACACAGTGCAAGAGAATTTGAAGGCTGAATAAGGACAAAGCCTTTCAGATTTCAAGTTTTTTTGCAAGATTATTCAAGATTCTGCAAATCTGAATACTTGGATGAATAGAATATGAATACCCTTGCAGTGAAAGCACAATATTTCTGTGTTACATATATACATTAATTCTTTCACACATGCACATACTACAGGTATACCTTACAGCCATCGCTCACAAGCCTGTGGATCTCATTATGAGTATGCAGCCAGTGCTCCTCCTGCAGTTCTTCAATTTAAAGGTTAAATACTTTTATATACATGCAAGTGATGAAATTGCTGCATTAATCTTGCCGAAGGGCTGTGTGCAGTAACACAGAGGTGAAGGTACCTCTGTTTTAAACTGTGGTCTGCTATCAAACTGAAAATCTCTGCTTTACTAGTCAGGCGTAATTTCTTTATCACTTACTATAGCTCCTAGAAGCCAATTGTTTTTAATAGTTTTACCCAGTCATTTGGGAACCATACTGTCACAAAGTACTGCCATCTACTTAGTATCATTGCTCAGCACAGCACTCCCTTTGGTATTATCTGAATTCTAACCTACAAAATTCTGTTTCTTAGCACTAGTCCATAATTCAGTGTCACAGAAATGTCAGTATATTATTTTGAGATTGTAATGTTCTGGCTCAAGCCTGAAGAGAGACGTTTTATTAAAAAAACTCTCAATTACCAATACCTCTTTTTCAACTATGAATAAGAACAGGAAAACCTAGACTGGCATTAATAAAATGTGTAATAATCAAGAAACAACAAGGCAAAGACTGATCTCCTTTCGGTGGTTTCTTTTCATCTGTGTTCTGTGGGAACAGTAATCAAATCAATAAAACTTCTTTTAAAAGAACAGGCTATAAATATTCATAGAAAATAAGTTTTCTTCAAGTCAAAGGGCTGTGCTGGAGAGGTGAAGGAGCACTGTAAGGAAAGTCTCTGTACAGCTACAGAAGCTGTTGCAGTATTCAATAACTCACATTCAGTTGCTAAGGCAATATCTCCAGGAACTGGGTAATAATTGTTAAAAAGACTTAAAAACTTAAACATCAATTCAGATAGCACTGCTGCCAAGAACAGGTTCTTCATCTCATTCAGCTGTCACTTTGCCCACCGATGAGTAGCTACTTCTCATCAGTAGTAGGACTTCTGTCCCTTTTTCGGATATTTCACTGTTTTCTTGTTATGGCTTGCATTCATGTTCCTTCTAATTCTTATTCTAGCAAAACTGAATCAGCTCCAAAACCCAAAAAACTCCCACTTGCTTTTTTCCCTTGAAGTGAGATTGCTCCATGGGAGCAAGATGCCTGGCTAACACAGCTAGCAAAAACAGAGTGTACTTTAAAGAAAAAAAGTTAATAGCTCACAGTATCATGAAACTTTTACTACCCACATATTCTTATCAAGTGTAAACATGTATCAAATGTGACAAAGTGACATTCATCCTGCACCAAGTCATGAACAATATCAACATGCAGATAAAATACATTGATCCAGGTGATCCGCAGAAAAACAAGAATTGTTAATTTTAGACATACTGCCAAAAACAACCTATGACCAGTTTTTCTGACACTGCAACTATGATGGAGATCTCAAGTAACTGTTTTCTAAAGTTTTGTGGCTTTCTTAATAGCTTTCCTTTTTGTTCCCTCTGAGAAACTGAAGGAACAGGTTTGGGTTTTTGTTTACAAATAAAGCAATCCTTGGTGCTTGGTAAAGCAAGCTCTTGCTGGCCTCTCCATCCCAAATACAAAGCAATCCACATGCTTTTCATTAGAGTTTAAAACTGCCCCACCTGTAAATGTTTCTGTCATCCCTACAAATAATAAAAGATAGCAAAAGCATTAGCAAATTAGAACTATGGCAGACTTACAGCAACAAATGAGACATGAACAGTTAGAATACGTCAAGTCTCCAGCACTTGCCCTTTCTCTCTAGCAGCGCTGCTATTCCCAGAGGCGAGGGCATCCAGTTTCTCTCGTGAAACACATTATGTGACGAGACAGGTATTCTTAAACACACCCTGGCTTCAGTGAACTCGACAGATTTAAAACAAGAACTAAAAATCCCATAACACTACAATCGGCAAACTCAGACCTCAGGTCCTGTTAAGCAGATACAACTGGCCAAAATGAATGCAGGTACCTTGATCTGTTAGGTAGGCCACAACTTTGTGGCTTTAAATTATTCTTCATGCATCCCAACTTCATTTAAAAGACCTTTCGCCAGGTCAGTATTCAAAAATACAAAAATTTTGCCTCATCAGTTTTCTTTCTGTACGTTCTGTATCTGTTAAGCTACATGTACATAGACCATATATCCAGATCATTTATCCTGACTGGCAGAGAAATTCTGGGGCAGAGCACGCAGTCCAGGGGAGATGGGAGGCAAGGAGACTGCCAGGAAAGAGAACCTCCTCCTTTGCACCTATTTTAAGTACACAATTGCTTAATCTTAGTAAGACAGGTAGGAAGGAGGGCTCTTCAGGAGGAAATACATACCTGAACACTCACACACGTTATTCTGCACATAATGTCGAATAGCTGAGTATTGTATTACTAATAAAAACGCCTCGTGGTGTAGTTAGTCCTAACAGATGCCAGCATTTTAAGAAACACAATTTCTTCAAAAGAGTTACGGTTACAAAAAAGAACACTACCAAGTTTCTAAAAAAAAAAAAAAATCTCTGAAGATTTTTAGTCATAATATTATTTTCTCTAAAAAGAAAATTAGGGTTTTTGTCAGTGAGGCTCACCATCAAGTATCTGAAAGTGTGAGGTCATTCTTCTATTTCTCATTTTCCTTTTTTTTTTTTTTCCTGAAGCAATCTTTACAATTAGGACTAACACAGAATCTTAAAAACAGAAAAAATGAACCACTATGCATAAATAATTTTTACTAACTTCACATTTTGGCTTCTAGCTACTTATGTGTAATAGCCCTGATTCAGCAGAGCAAGTAACGCGCTTAACTTTAAAAATGCTCAAATTAATCTCTATTCAGGTAACATTTAAATACCTGAAAGCAGACTCATTCTGTCAGCATATGCACCTGCAAAGATGAACATACATATATACTTTGTCAAATGAAATTCTTAACAAATTTTCAATTGATTTTCAGCACTGTCATGATGTGGCAGAAATCAATCCTGGAAATCACACTGTCACCAGCTCTTTAATTTCCCCGAATTTCACACTATATATGAAAACTCTTTTGTTATAATGTCATTATCCAAGCAATTGAAGAAAGTGCAATTACAAGAATGCAAAAATACTTAAAATCCTCCAAAGGAGCAAGAATTAATTTCTGCTTCCACAGTTTTCAGAGACTTAAAACTGTGCAGGTGTGTGGGTTTTTCCTCTGCAGTGAGTGCTTCAGCAGAAGGCAGTGGCGGACGAGCATTCTGTGGCTCACCAGCATCCTACCAACCCTCAGTACAACCCATGTCTTCACCCCAGCCACTTGGTGAACTATTACTATGGACATGGTCACTCGATTCTTTGGCAGACAGCAGTCTAAATATGGGGCTTTATAGAAAAGAATAAAGATAAAATTCTCATTGAAGTATGCAATTGTAGCCAAAAGTCCCTAACAGAGCAGTAATTGAATATAAAATTGCCTCTGTGCATGCTGTAAAGCTATTAAAGATTACTGTCAAGCAGTGCAAAATAAATACCAAAGTTTGTACTTTTATTACACTAAGATATTTTGGTTTTACATCCCCAGATTGCTTTCAAAAGAAGTTGGTGTGGTTTACTGTGGACAGGAATTTCAGTAAGTAGCAAAATCATGAGCAATCATTTCCTCCACAACTTTCTTTGAATACACAGGCTACAATTTTACTTGTATCTCAAATTACCTCACCTACACACAGGGAAATAATTCAAAATGGAACAGAATCCTTCACGAGACAGAATAAGGCTTTCAGCTAAAGGTCTTAAATTTCCATAACCTTGCATTTCAGTTCACGAGTGGAAAAGAAACACTAAAATAAATATATATGAATTCACCATGTGTAAAGATACTTCACAAACATTATTTCACTACTGTGCCTACCCTCCAAAGGCCTGAGTTGGAACACAAATAGCTAAGCTAGACTAAGCCATCTGACTCTACAAACTCAGCTTTGAGTCTTGCTTAGACTATGGGATATGTATAGTCTCCTATTAGCAGGTGTAAAATACAGTCTCAGTTAGACCAAGCACACCAACCAAGAGCTAAAAAAAAAAAAAATAATCATTTGTTTATAAGCACAGGGAAAATCAGAAGGAAAATAGCTTGAGAATCTGAAATCTAAAAAGCTCAGATTATCAGCTCAAACTTTTAATGCTCCTCTCTCTCATGGCTGTGAGGCACAAAGCACAATGCATCTCTTCCTTGGTCTTCCCAGAAGGCTTCTAGGTACTCCCCAACCTTAGATCCTTGTGGAGACTATCAACCTACTGTCCTATTTAAATATGAGCTACCTGAGGGTATTTCGTGCCCTGCAGGGTCGAGCCCTTCGGTTTCTCCATCCTTTGGTGTTTGACAGTAAACAATGATTCAGGGAAGATGCCAGAAGCAAACCAAGCCCTGGGCTGCCTTACGCTGCCGCATGGTACAGTGGAATTGGAAAAGCAAAGAGCATCAGCTCTGGGGAGTGCATGCTGCTGTCTTTCAATTTAGAAGTTTTAGGTTTAATGCACGCAGGTTTGATCTAGTTCCTACTTTGAACATCTTCACCCATATGCCACTTTTAAAACACAGAAGCATCAATTTACTTTTTCCTTTGTCTCTCCTTAAGTGTCAGTACGTCTTGTAAAAGCAACAGCTCCCTTTTCATCAAAAGCACAATATCTCTTTGAACTGAGAGACAAGGAAAACCATCCCCTGAATAAAATAATATTGTTTCTCTTCCCCTAAAATATGAATAGAGATACAGACAGCACAGCAGTTATGCAAGCTAAGGACTGTAGATCTTAATGACTCTTAAATAGGACTATTCCTATGAGCAGAGGACAGTTACATTAATTAAAGTGTACCCCATGCCCTTATTCCACCTTAAAAATTAAAAGAAGATGGAGGTAAGGAGAGTAACATTCTTAATAGCATTTCAGCAGATAGAAAAATTAATATCAATATTGTTATTATAGTATTCTAAAACACATTGCAGAAAAGAATGTTTTAACTAACCTCACTAAAGGTCACTACTGCTCCATTACTATCAGAAATAAACAAATAGTAGCTCAGACTTATCCATAGTTATAGGGAAAGATTCAGTGTTTCAGCTCCTATGAATTCCGTATTTCTTTCTCTATACAGGATTTTTTCCTGAAACATAGCGTAGGGAATTTTAAATTCCATGCATATTTTCTATTTCAAACTTGAGTGACTTCCAAGAAAGAAACCTGTACTCATTTTCTTTAAACGTATTTTGCCCTTTCGCACAGAAAATTTGCCAGAAAACATTTAAAAGTTTTTTTACAAATATTCTGCATCAGTGTTCATAAACTGACTTCGAAGATCTGAACCAGTGTTAAGTTTAAGCATGTTTTTATTCCTTTGGGCTTTTAAGACACTCATGACATTTACATATATAGTAAATATTTGTGTGACCAAAAGCTAAGTTGTCATTTGTAAGCATTTCCGTTCCGAACAGGTATTTGTCCTTATTTCACATGCCGTCCTGACAGGATAACATGAAAACCTACCCCATCCAAAGGTTTCTATTTTTATTTAGGAATACATGATCCTGAAAAATCACACCAACCTGAACAAGACTGTCCATACTGAATGGTTTATAAGCAGCCAAATGCTGCAAATTACTTTCTTCAAATTTTTTGGCAAACAACTAATTTTGCAGAAGCCTGCATAATCACAGGGAAAACAAACCAAAGAAAGATACATACATATACACTTTCCCCAATCCATATGATTTTCTTTACATTCAGCTTAAACAAGGAAATTAGAGTAGCTAGCTTGTGTTCAAATACATGAACAAAATCGCCTCCTATTTCATTTATATGGAATTACCACAGAAAGATTACTAGTCAAAATATTTTGTAACTCCAGCTGCTTTTGCTTACAGGATCTCATTTTCCTCAAGTAAACAGAATGGAACCTAACTGGGATGATAACTGGAAAAACAAGGAATTTTTTAAAAAAATCCCACTCAAAGCCTAACTGCATTTGTTTAAACTACAACTGTCTGATTCTACCGGACAATATTCATGACAGCACCATAATACTCTGGTTATAACAATTAATTTTACAGCAAGTAATTAAGCTATCAGAAACTGAAGCCTAATGATTTTTAGCTTGCTTTTAACCAGGACTTCTTTTCCGGGACCAGAAATATTTGTAAGAGCAATCTGTGTCAGTTTGGTATCTCACAGCTTCATCTGTCAACACAAAAATGGGAAACAAGTTGTTGCCATTTTCTTTTTTCAGTGTAGTTCTGTGACTCTTGGTAGAAAATGAACCATCGAATGAATTGTTTATGTTTACACAAACAGATGAAAGCTAAATTTTCATATGTCTATTCATATTCCTGAAGACTCAGTGGGATTTATTAGTGCAAATCTTTTGATTCCCTTCTTTAAATGAGCGCACACAAATGTTACAATATTTATCATCTGGTATTTTAAATTTTTCCATACACACAACAAAATTCTTTAGGCTTTCAACTGGCTTCTAAGATATTTATGAAGTTTCTATCACATCCCAGGTGTTAAAGTTGCAGTCAAAAGAACTTATGCACCACGTATTTCCCCCCCCCCCAAGTAAGACCACAAAATTAACTGCCTGTGCTTCTGTGGTCCAATGTACAGTAGCTCAAATCAAAAGGACGAAACTCTGGGACCTAAGGGTTTTCCACACTATGGTTCCTGAAATCAATCTAAAGTAGTATTTTAGTATTCAAAGCATAAAAAAAATGTACTGCCACCACAAAAAAAAAAGGGGGGGGGAAGCATTCCATACTACAAGAATTATAAATGAATTAATGGCAATAACAGTTCTGCTGCTGTTGGGGATTTAGGTTATTTGGTAGCTACCTACAGCACTTACATACAATTGTTTAGAAAAAATATTTCTCTGAGTATTCATAATTTTAATGTATGTAAGTTTAATTTACATGTAGATCTACAGTTCAGAAGGGTCAAAATAGATAAAAAGTTTTGAACAGAAATAAATGCTTAAAGAAATGTTCTCAAAAGAAATCACAGAATGACAGAACGGGTTGAGTCAGAAGGAACCTTAAAGACCATCCAGTTCCAACCCCCCTGCCATGGGCAGGGACACCTTCCACTAGACCAGGCTGCTCAAAGCCTCATCCAACCTTTTTCTACTAGAATAAAATTATTATATATGCCTTTTAGAGGAAGTCACAGAAGTAGAGTTGAATGATCCAAACCTGCCTCTAATTGGAATAGCCATTATGCAAATAAATAGACATAGGATTCACACGCAGCCACACTGAGGAAACAGAGCACATACAAAGACTCTACGTAATAATATCCTATTCCTTTAGTGTCTTCAAATATATTCACGTAGGATACAAGCACACAAAATTAAGTGCAACAGATGTGCCTTTCCTTTTTGCTACTCACTTCAAGAAAATTGCTGCAGTCATTAGCTCATACTAAAGCAAAGTGTTCCAGAAGTACGGTAATGCTTATTTTCATGAACGCATACTGCTGTGTTTATATTTAAATAAAGAAGAAATGCCCTTCCAAAAAGATATTAAGACTAAGCTTTGAACACTGCCTTCAGGATCCACACATACAGGTTAGAAATACATGCAGACAATAATGAAAATAGACCAAATCATGAGTTTGCATACAAAGACTCAGTCCCGTATCTCTTGAAGTGAAAAAGGAATGAAATTTCAAAAATCAGAATCCTCGGTGTAGGGACATAATAACTCTCAAAAAAACATGTACCAGACACAGAGTTCTGGAAGTGAAATTTCAAGTTATTATGATGAGATGCTTAAGTACTTGGACATCGTAAGATGCTGATTATGAAACACATAAATCACCTCCCTTATCTAGAGAGGATTTTTGCCAACTAAAAGTACAAATCAGTTACACAAGTAGTTTAACAATTTTCCACAAATATCTCTAGAAAATTAATCTAGCTTTGAGATTAAGTATATTTTTAGATGGGTACTGACAAACAAAGAAAGCTAGAACTATTTTAATTATACATATAACCATCTCAAAACAGGTAATGCCCCTCCCAATTCTTTTCCAGGTAAAGAACATACTGTGAACTGGAAATAAGTGTATTCAATACTACAACGAGAGCAACTGGCTCTATATATCACAATTCTTTCCCTGAATATCTTAAAAAAAAAAAAAAAACATCTACTGCATATGATTAAACCACTTGATGCTACATCTTCTATCCTGAACAATAGCCTCCAGATGCTCATTTTCATATATCAGTAGAAGAAGTGGGGCAAAAAGAAAAAATAAACCTGATTTTTGCATTGCAGAAATATAATCTGTGTCTGAAAGAAGCTGGCATAGAGCTTTTCAGCACAGCCCTCTTCAGCTGAAAACTACATTGTGTGTTTTATCTGTGTCCTACAACCCTGCACTCAAACTCTTGGTAAACACTACAGAGTCCTAAGAAACATCTAATGCACAATCAGTCTTTCCTACAGCACTTGATTTTCATGAACTGAGAATCTAGAAACTACTACATAAACAGAACACTCAGTTGAACAATTTAGGCTAGGAAATGCAGGATTCCACGTAAGATCCACAAAACCAGAAGTTTTCTACAGTCATTATATCATCTTTGCACATGGCAACATTTAGCCAACACAAAAAAATTATTTTCTTATTTTTCATTAGTATTTTAGGATGCAGGCTGCCTGGAACAATGGTGGCAGGCTAGGAGAAACTAGGGCAAGTGATAGAAGAGTGAAGGAAGCTCCAATCAAATTTTTAGCACTGCACAGAAAATATGCACGTTTCTTAAAGTGGCACATTTCCCTTTTACTATCTCATTCATTTTAACCCCTACCACACTCAAGCTGATCCGAGAACAAAGATGTCCTTGCAAAATTATTGTCACGCACATGGAAATGTCATAGCTCTACACTGGATATATACCCTGACCTTTGGACAGTCGTGTAATAAAATTAAGAATATAAATTATAATGCAATTTCTTCCTTAAGAGCTCCCTGATGAACAAAACCAATTTAAAACCCCTCCATGTTGTTCACACACAAAAAGAAAACCAGACACCCTGCTAACTCCATTCCTCTTCTTCAGGGAAGCCACAGGAGCGTGTCACTTTTTTCCTCCCACTGTTTTTCTAAGCAGGCACAAACAACAGGCCTAGTCATACACCATCCCCCGGGTTTACCATCCACATAAGTGTGTAGTACCACTAGCCCTGTGTTGTTTGTAATCTTCTATTATGAAGGAGGAAACTGCATCTTTTAGCCAACTGATACGAGGTGACCTGGCTGAGGAGGCTCAAAACAAGGAAGAACATGAACAGCAGAAAAGAAAAAGGCAGAAGTGTGGTTTTTTTCACCCACAGCTACCGAATTAGCTTTCTTTTATTTGCTCCCGTTCTCTTTTCACAACATACCCTTCAGTGAAGGTTGACAAACTCTTGAGCCTCACAGAATTTAGCTCTGTTAAAGCAGAGACCAGGATCCAGAGCTCAGCCAGAGGCTCTGACTACAGTACCAATACTCTGCAAAGTTCCTAAGACAATATCTTATAAAAGCTGGATATATTTAGTTTTTCTACCAGAGATTAGACCTGCATAAGCTAGAACCCTGCTCAGGCTCCAAAAATTCCTGAGAAATCCCTTAGAGATGTTACAGAAAACCTCACTATTCTCAAAGGGACTGATAATACGCATTTAGGCTCACTCCTGCTATCACTCAAACAAAAAGCCTCCCCAGACAGTCAAGCTTAGCTGTCAGTCAGGAACTTCACAAAGAACAAAACTGCAGAGCACAGAGCACCACAGACCCCTTCCCACCAGGCAGGGAAGTACCAGGACAAAGACAGGACCAAAAGTGTCACCACATCACCACCACAAGCTATCGAGTCACACAGCCTTGGTGCAGCCATTCGACTGTGAAGCCATCTGTCGCCCCAGTTCAGACTGAAACTGTCTGAAAACAGAAAATACCTCTGCAGATAGCAGAGATTTTAAGTCAGTGTCTGCTTATATACTGGTTGAGGAGATCATTTGTATCTTTGCATCCCAGAGATAAAAACTTCCAATGGACATAATACAGCAGTTACCAAGGTCCATCAGCTACATGTAAAGTAACACTCAAAACACCACCCAGAAGGATATCTTGGGTATACAATTTATATATGAGAGATGCAATTTCCCACAGCTGGTCAGCCTCTCTCCTCTTTCCATTAATTTGAAGAGAAATCTCTGCATGAACAAAAAGTTATTAACAAACTTACTTGTCTTCAGGTGGGGAAAATAAGCGATTATTAAAAGGTAAAGCCAGGCGCTGCTTGTCGAGATGCCAACATACATATATTTAAAAGATCTTGATGCAAATACATATGTGTAAACATATGTTCATACCTTTAAACACACCTTATTTGTGCAGTTCGAGAATGAAGAAGCTTATTGTACACAGATTGTGTTATACTGTGCTTCCTACTTCGTGGCTGAGCCATGGTATTGCAGCCAAATACCAGGAAATCTTCATATTCTTACACAGAACAACACATATCCTTCTGGAGGTCTTCTGGTGCTCCAGTTAAGTTATTTTAACCCTCATCAGATCTGAGCAAGCGGAGGTAAGTCATGGGAACAACTGTGGCTGCCCTACAGCACAGCTACCAGGAACTAAATTGCTCCCCTATTAGAACAGGTAAGGGAAAATCTCCAGTGCCTCCCAGTGCAGAACCACCTCCCTAGGCTGGACCTGAAACCTTTCTGCATTGTCGGCAGGGACAGTATATGCAGTGCTCGAAGATCTGACCTCAGCATCTGTGCATCGTCACCAGTTTTGAGTGGGACTTCAGTGGAAAGTGTCCAAAACACAGGAAGCGTGGGCAGCAGCTGAGCCATTGGTGAAGTACACATTAGCTGACTGCTGAACTTACATGCTTTAAGGAGACTGAAAGCCAGGCAGTCTACAGAAACATATAATTTCTATGAAAAATAGAATTTTGAAAGGACAAGAATTGGGAGAGAGGGCTTCAACCGTATCAAAACAAACTCCTCAGATTCCAATGTGTAGAAGAGAAAACTAGAATGGCATAGATCTGAAGAAATATTAAAGAATACATAGCCAAGTAACCTAGAGGTAGTTTCAGTAAAACTGTCTTTACACTGGACCTTGGTGGTATTCCCCAGATTGAAGGAAAAAAATTTAAATACTGTTTTTTCCAGTGTATTTAAATTAATTTCTATTAACATTACCAAAGAGTGCCTCACAGGAAGCACAAAATGTCATGAGTACAGAAAGACTTCAGAAGCATATGCCTCTACCGCAGACTGAAAACAGAAGACTAGAAAAAATCTGGGGTTAGACGTCCCTGAACTTGCAAATACTGGATCCAGCACCAGGCATGTCTCGCCTTCTCCTAGCCCCAAAACCATCCCTTGCCCACAGGAGTTATCCAAGGTCCTGGCCCACAGAGAACCTCCTTGTGCTCCCTCAGGTCAGGCACACACACAGGTGTTTTTGCAGGCTCAGGACCTAACATTTTCACTACACCCCATAACGCACATGCATTACTTTTCAATGTTCATGGGTGGACATGATTCCATCCGACTCATATATAGACTTACCAGCCATATGCATCAATACTGTCAAATCTGCTTTTCTCTCCGTAATCTTCAGATTTTCATTTCCCTAGAAATTTCTTTGTGATTTAGTATTTAGCTACAGTGTTAATGATAGTGCCATATGCAATATGTTATGTGACAGGTTTTTATCACTATGGGTTCACAACTGGACTAGCCCAAAAACGAAGCTTTTAAAATGTTCACGATAAAAAGCAGCAGCTCCAAATGATGCCACTTGCTGTCTCAAAGCCCCTTCCTCATTCAAATGCAGGCTGCTGCCTTCCCGGGTGAGGTGTTCTGTTAGTTCTGCAAGTTTTTTAGTTCAGGTGACTTCAGAGGGAGGACAGGTGGAAAAGGAGACAGGAAAGTGGGTGTAGATGAACCCGAGATGAAAAGGATGTTAAATAGGGAGAGAAGGCATGAGTGATGGGGAAAGCAGCCAGCACAGGATGAAGAACACCCACTTGGGCTTCCAGAGAACTCAGAGGAACATCCCAGCATTGATGCTTATGGTAGGTGTCTCCTCTACAATTTCTGCAAAGGCCACATGCCAGGGAGAGGCATAACATCCCCACAGCCAAAACATACTTCACACTATTCTGTGTCCAGTGATCCCTCATCAATAAAGCATTCACCATCCCAGCCACTTTTTCAGCTTCTCCTGCTATGATGTTTTTGGTGTTAGTTAATAAGCAGATCTCTGTGGGAGCATTTTCAGAGAGGATGGCAGTTGAAGTTCTCATCCACTCCGTGTGACTACTTAGCAACACGCTGTTCTAACAAGCATCTGGTAATCCTTCACGTCTTCCAACAGCTTTCAGTACTTCATTCTTCTATCCCATCATTAGAAATAGGTGCTTTAAGCAGATCACAAAAATTTATCTTCTGAAAAATCCTGAACTTTCTGCATATGGATGAGAATGAAGTAGTTCTATCTTTACATCCAGCACACAAACCATCTTTACAACTGGCAGGACTATATGGCCAGCCAATGGAAAGATGCCACAACATATTTATTGCCCTTCTGAAACACATCACCAGGATGTATACTCAGCAAAGGTATACTGCTCACTGTTGCATGCATCCAGGCTGACAGCGAACTCACACATGCCCAAGACTGGCAGGCTGCTTTCATGATGGATAACATTATATATTCATATATATGCACATTCGTTCACACGTCTGTCAAAGAGGGTTCACGAAGCACCACAGTATAAAGCTACCCAGTTAAACGTGACAGGTCTGTTTCTCTCAAACACAAAATTTCCTGATGTTAATAAGAGATCAATATGGGTCCCATTGTATCATCCATCTCTGTTTTATTGTTAGTTCTAGGGGAATGCCCTTGTGTTCTTTTCTTTGATTCCCACCTCTACTGCCCCATCATAGCTGCAGAGAACAGGACTAGACTTGTTCAGCCAGCCAGAACCTGAAGAAAGGATGTCACTAATATAGAAGCCAATGTATTACAAATTATTTTCTTGACTGACAAATAATTTTAACTGCTTCATTACCTTTTATGAATCATATCTCTGAATTAATTTATTCTACATTTGATCTCTTATTTTCAGCACATTTTGGAAAGAATTATTATTTCTAATTAGTCTCTGTAAGTTACCACTCACAGAGAAACATTAGGCAACCACTAAGGTTGAGGTGTTCTAAATATCAGGCATAAAACATGGAGGGGGGGGGGGAAAGAGTAGCACAGATGGGTCTTTACACTTCCACTGTCAGTTCTGCACTTGGTATTTGTATGATGATCCATCAGCACATCATTATGGAAATCTCATTTTAAAAGCTAAATGAAAACAATAAACATTTTAAAATGTTTTATCACAAAAGCAGAGACATGAGTCTAAATATCTACAAGATAGTTCAAACGTTTCATAGAGAGGCCTAATAATAGTTGTTTTATAATCAGGATGGTAGAAGAACATAATTGGGATAAAATGATAAAAAAGCAAAATGTTTTGGAGTATTGAATACTATTACAAAAACTACAGCATTTTGGGTAAATGAGGCCTTCCTCAGCTCTGCCCACAAAGCTTATCTGTTCCTCCAGCTGTTTTGAGTAGCTGTTAAGATAGTGCCTTTCCCTACAAATCATTCCACTTTTTATAAAGAGGTAATCACCTGTTATTGAATTCTAGTTATGTTATAGTCATTTTTCTCCATCATAATTTGCTGTGGTTTTATCAATATGTAGTAAGGCTTGCTCATAAAAGAAGAAATCCCTACAAAACACATTCTTCCAAACATAATAGATCACCAAGAAATAGCGATCATACCCTACTACAATCTACTCCTCCATACAGCCACTCCCAGTGGTCTTCACTAGAGTCATCTGAGAATGATTTTAAATTTAATTTTAAATTCATTTCTTTAATTCCCAGTTTCTTTCCTGTCTACCTCTCCTTCCCTAGTGTTGTTACTGACATCAAGGGTGAATTTTAACTTTAAGTCTCTCTAGTGTACAGGATCTAATATTTTCCATACTACTTTATCATGTAGGTTCATCAACCTCACTACCCACCAGGGGCAGCTGCCAGAGCTGGTAACTTCAAAGGGTGGCAGAACATCACACAACATAACACAACACATCTCTCCTACTGTGCTTGAGGGAACTATACTCCGGCCTTCCCTATGCATCACTATTTCAAGGAAACAAAAAAAAATTAACTTAAGATATCAAATGATCATTTCTGTTACAAGCTCTAATACATCAAGCTCCAAGACCAGGTACCTGCCATCTACAGCTCCTGAAGCTCCACCCTTTAAAATGGAGCATGATCCTTGGTCTCTGCAACACTCATGTTCCTTCACACCAAAACCATCTACTGCACAAAGTCCAAGCCAATTCATACTGTATACTTGGACATGCAGTGCCTGTGTCTCATCCCACCAGTGAAGCACTCCATGCAAGCATATGTCTTTCCCACAAATAAATCAATTAAAAAAAAAAGGAAAGAAGTAAATGTTGGTATCTTACTCCATACGCTAACCCAAAGTCAACTGGATTAGTAGAAGGATACACTTTTTTTTTTTTTTTTAAATGCCATACCTACAAAAGCCACTTTATCGGTAATACTGCAGCTTCAGAGACACCTGCAAATCTGTATCTTTAACAAGACATCTAGCAATGAAATCCTTTTCTTGCATTTCGGTATCTTTACTCTTATCTAACACTATTTTGAGATTAATATTCTACTAGCAATTGCTCAGTTATAACATGTGTGCATTTCTGATGGCACTGACTCATTTCTTCTCTTGTTACTGCTGCAGAGCCACAGTGGTTACCCTCCTCTTACCCAACCATAAGAAAAGCATAGCTTGATGATTACAAGATAAAAAACACAGAGCAAAGAATAATGACTTCTCCAAATCTTCACTGACCTATAGTGAACAAAAGAGAGTCTCAGTTCAGTTCAATAATCAAATGTGTATTTCATATTTGTCTTTAGACATGAAAATTCTGAACAATTTAACAGCAATGACCAATTAACAGTCAAAAGTTCAGATACATGCATGCAATACTTGCAAGCACAGATTTAAAATGCAAAATTATTAAGATTGTCATAAGTCAGTACAAATTTATAGATGTCTCTCCACACAAATGATCTACAAACCATCTCACAACAAAATAAGGTATTTCAGGCAAATACAAACCTAAATTACATTTTTATGTAGCCTAAGAAAACACCACTTCAGGGCTCAGACAAATCTCAATAAATCCTATAATGAGACACACCAAAATTAAGAATTTCTCAGTCTTGATGATCTGTAATGGAGCAGTGAATCAGATAATGGATTCTTGTTCTGGTAAGCACATTTTTCTCCGGACAGTTCTTAACCAGACAGTAGACAGACATATGGTCTCCTTTCTCAGGCTGCTGAATTACACTTTCCAATTGCCCTAAATGTAGAGCAAAGTTTACAGCCCCTAATATATCTCCTTTCACATCCATCCTTTCTTACATCAGGGAAGGAACAGAGCAAGCCAGAGAGCAGAAGTTTCCTTGCCTTCACCAGCAGCACTGTTGTGGCTGTTGGTGCCCTAACACTCCCCAAATTCTAGCAAATGTATTTTCCTGCAGCCATTTCTCCAAGCAGTAATCATGGTTGCTTATTAAGCCTGAACGTTGACTTTTTGCAAATAATCTGTGCTTTCCTGATCAGAGTTCATCAACCTGTGGTGCAATAAAAGCATGATTTGGTATCTCCCGGTCAGTTTGAAGAGGAGAAAAGGTTTAACTCAGCAACGATGTTGGCACATTTCTAAAAGCATTTGGTGACATCAAATGTGTTTCAGCATATTTACGTCCAAATCCAAGACTACATTCAGACTGCAACATGACTTTAGAGTGAGTGCCAACAATATATAATCAAAGACCTTTTTAGGCCATTAAAGTTACTGAAGTTATTTTCTATAGAGAATGTTATCTACTTGAAAGCTGAAGTTAGAGGCTTTAATAGCCTCTGACATTACTTACTCTTATTTAACTAAAAAAATATTATAGAGTAAGATTAAAAGATCATCCACTACATTGAAAAAAAGTTTCAGTCTTTTTAAGTTAGCCGATTGAGAGTTTTTTTAACTAGGATTCAAATATCACATAAAATCAGATTATGTAAATTAGAAGTAGTACATAACCTTAATCTGAGAGAACTTTGATGCAGGGATTTTTCTTGATTGCTAATTTTTACTTCCTAGCTCTGCAATTTTAACTGTATGTTGGAAGATCTCTCTCTAACGTGCCATCAGTTAAACGGAGCAACACAGACCCTTGGGATACTTGATTGTGTTGTCACCATTATGACCCAAAATACTTGCTTCAAAGAGTTTGTGATCTAAATAAACAAGACAGACAAAACAACACAACAGCAAAGAGATTAGAACAGTGGATGGCAAACACCACGCTGGTTCCGCAATCATTTGTTAGCTATGATGCATCATACAGCAAAAAAAAAACAACCAACCAAAGACCTATGAACCAATGTCACCCATACATCCACATTTTCCCTGATAGCTGTTTTGTGCCACACTACCCAAGGAATGCCAGTAAACTGAGCAAGTCATTACTAATACGTGATCCCATTATAGAATTTCAGAATGAAAGCCTGCAAAACTTACAGATGAACAAATAAACCCTCGCTATGGTTAATCATGGGGGTTGAAGAGCTAAAAAAGGCAACTATAATATTCTGAATTTGGACATGAAGAAACAACAACTGTAAACAAGAGGAGGGAATTTCCTTCCTATGCAGTCTCCTCAGATGGTGACAGTTTTCACAGGTTAACAAAATGCTCACATACAAGAAAAGTGACCTGATCCTTCAAGAACCTTTACCAAAAAGAAAACACTTTCCTGAACCATTAGTTGTACAACTAACCCCAGTGACAGAAAAGAGTTTATTTGTCAGTCCAGTAAGTAGCAAGTGTCACCAAGCCATTCTTCAGAAGTATTTAATTCGGATTATATGCCTGGAGAAAGGAAGTGAGATGAAAAAAATCTGTACAGCAAACCAGGATGACAACAAGGAAGCACTTAATTCAGAAGTTACAGCTGGAGCCTGGCTATCAGCAACAAGGAAGGACCCAAGAGCCCTCTTGCAGCTAGTTCTTCCATTTGTTTACAATTTCAGGCATCCTCATGACATTCTGGCAGGTGAGAAGCACCACCACCATTTTCAAATCATGTCCTTCTTAACCAGCTATAGCTTTAGCACTGGATACTAGAACTTAAACATATGTTTTATAGAAAAGAATAACAAGTTCTGTGGAATGAAAAAAACGTAGCTACATTCAAAGCATTAAAAAAAAAAAAACACACCCTTAGCCTTGACAGATTTTGTAACATATTTGAATCCTCAAGATAGAAGTACTTTTTCCTACTTAGACTGCTTGATACTCTCTGCCTAGTCATCTAAATATTAAATTACTACTTAGATACTCCACAGTATCAGGCCATACCAAATTACTGATTTCGGATGGACAACTGGTTCTAAGGATCACTGCAGGTAAGGGAGTCTAACTGGGACCATGATTACCATCAAATTCCTATCCAACAAACGAGGCTTGAATTTACAGAGTTTGCACCGTTGCTATGAAACATCTACAGCAAAGATGTCCAAATGAAGTAATGTATTTTCTTTAATTAAATTTGGCATTGTCTAGGCTCTGGTTACTGGTCCAGCAAAACACATCAGAATCCCACACAAGTGCAGAAAAAGGAGAAAAACACATCTCTAGTGAAGCCACAACAGTAAAACCATCTGCAGATTTGTCCCCACAGAAGCAAAAGCCAAAAACTTAGACACTAATGTCTTATTAACATTAAGGAGTATTTAAGTGCTTCTCTTAAAAAATATATCAGAGGCTGTCTTTCCTAGAAAAGGATGACTTTCAGAAAGCAAATTAACTAGAAGGAAAAAGGTATTATTGTTTCTGATCATGCTGCACAAATCTAGACTAAAATTTTAACCATTAGTACTCAATATAAGAGCACCTTGACAAAGACAGCAACTCATCATATGTTTTACAGACTGATAGTTGTACTACCACGCTTATTTATGTGCTTTTAGCTAGCACATAGCAAACAATTTTCCTTCCTTTAGCTTACATCCCTTTTTTTCATACCTGGAAAAGCACTTATTCATCGGTGAAGCCCAGCATGACCAGGAGAGGGTAAATAATACATATATAGCGGTTTCCTACAGTGCTGTGTAAAATCTGCATCCCACGAGTCCTTTTTACCATCTATCTTACTATTAACTTGCAAGTAACGTGTGTCTTTTGTAAATGTCTGCTCCTCCCAAATGAAAAACTGAAGTCATCAGAATATAACTTTTGTACTCAATGATCACAACCTGCATTATCAGTTCACATCAATTTTTATCACTTCTTATCTTCTTTAACTTAAGCACTGCATACACAGATTATATGTATATTACTGTAGAAACAAACTTGGGCTCCTGAAAAATATGGATTTCTAACCACACTGAGATGTGGGCTAGAACTTTGCTTGCAGTCATACCAGCTGAGGAAGCTCTTGCAAAAAGGATTACACCACAGGGTGAGATTTTTCCAAAGCATCAGACGATTCAATAGAGAAAAAAAGCACTGAAAAATGTTAATGGATTTTGTTAATTTCCCCTTTGCCTGTACTTCTACCCAGCTTCCCTTTTGGTTTTCATTTTTTTAAATGGAACTAAGCTGCTGGCAATAATGCGAAATCCATAAAATATAGACAGCTCTCAATGTATAAGAAAGAAACACTTCTATAAAATACTAATGGATATTCTCCTGCACTGTAGTGATAATTTAATGCTATTTTAATCCATAATGCTAGTGGCACAACACACCAGATTTTATACCACTAGAAGTTCACGTCAAGAAATCTTTAAACCATTCCAGGCTATCAGTCTAAATTCCTTGGGGGGGGGGGGGGGGGGGGGGCGGGGAGTGAAATAATGTGTAGTTATCATTCAATGAAACATCAATGAAATTGAATCCATCACCTTTTTAATCCTAGTTGTCAGGGATTGTGAAATGCAGTTTACATACAAACATTTGAGTGAATAGGGGGCACAGAGTCTATCCTAGCCAACTGACCCTTTTCGTCCGTAGATCCTAGTTCTCCAATTCAGTACACCACCAGAATATCAAGGCACAGCTGTTCCATGTGAACACTAGCTCCTGCCGTGCTCCAACCAGTCAGAGTACCAAGGGGCATTCCTGGGACTTGTGAGCAGATAGATGCACCGGTGAGGTTTAAATCAAGCAAAACCTCAATACAACACAAGCAATCTTCTTCAGATCTTAGTTTCTAAGAAGAAAACCCACTTCATCCTATGTTCAGGTCAACGTGATAGAGAGGGACTTACATTAAGCAGGTTCTTACCTGGTATAAAACAATATGCTGTTTGGCCAGATCTGAAAAACTGCTCAGCAAGGTATCTTCAAGTCTTCAGAACCCAGAACTTTTGCTAAAGGCACCTAAAAAGTACTTTACTTTCCATGGCGATCTGTAGGCAAGACCTCCAGCTGAGACAGTCAGCTTCAAAGGAGGTTACAACCCCACTCTTACATTGTTAGTCTCAAAAAAAAAAAAAAAAAAGCTCAACTGAACAGTAAGTGCAAACACCTGTGACTAAAGCAGCACGTAAAGGTAAACAGCTTCACATGGTCAAAGGGGAACTTGCCACCAGATCATACTGATTGATATACACACTACATACAGGTGCTTTTATTTTGACCTCTAAACCCTACATAGTAACTCCAATTTTGTTACTACTTGTTTAGTAGAAACAAAGCACAAACTATTCACTTTTTTCTGTGTTTCCAAAATCCCATTCCTCTATTTGCTTATAGGATTAGAGGTTCTCACAGTTGGTTGCACCACTCCTGATGCAATTATGAAAATAAACAAAAAGGGAAGCAGGAAATAATTTCATTCATTCTAGCATTCTGCAAACAGCATAACCATATTCAGCAATCCTTCCTGGCAGCCCTTCCTTTATTGATAACAACAAGCTTTTGTAACCTGGAAATTAAAATGGACATGATTGGGAGGCTCAGAAACCCTACATTGATCAGCTGGGGATGAGAAATCTGAATAAAGAAAACAAAATCCAGTTCCATTAGCCCACTAGCATTAACAGAGTACGCTGAGAAAATTTCAGTGCTTATTTATAGTGCAAATTTGGGACTGTGTCACAACTGACAAATTGACATTTTCACTCCGCAGCAAAAACCTCAGCAGAAGTGCATTAAGCACGGTCTGTTGTTTAGGAAATTACAGAAGGCACAAAAGAGTGATGTAAAGCTGTATACCTGGCAATTTGTTTTAACACAACTTTTTGCTGGTTTTGAGGAAAAGGAGGATTAAAAGGTCAGACCGTGAAGGACATCAAAGTGCAAAAATGATATGTCCTCCTCCTTGCTTTGCGAGATCAAGCAATAAATACGCACCACACCAGAATAAAACCATCAGTGCTGCCTAGCAGGAGGTTTATCAATGAAATTAAAAAGGCTTTTTTGACAAAACCAGTTCTTAATGAAATCACATCAATGTTGAAAAACATCCCAGGTGGATGGAAAAAATATTCCAGAATATAAACATATTTGGAAACTCAGTGTTACAAGAAAAGTAGTTCACAGCGTTCTGAATCAGGATTAAATGACTAAAAATAAGTGAAATAAGATCAGTGCAAAAAAGATATGAAAAGTGATATGAAATGTCACTGATGCCACCACCATCCCTAAAGAGAAAGTATCCCTTTGTACCATCCATTGCCAAGTTTCTTGTCCAGAATTCAGAATTTAGCTGGTCAACAAAAACTCCCTTGTACATCCACGCTACTAAGAGTCTACAACACCCTAAGCTTTTCTAATATAGCTAATAATTTAAAGTAACAATATCACCAGCAATAGCAGATCCTTTTTGTTATTAATATGGCCCACAGAGCATGCAAGTGCTTGCAGTTTACCATATACCTGCACATCAGATATCTGTGTATCAAAATGGGGCTGGTAGAAAAAATATCACTTCTCTGTCTGTGTAATTAAAGCTGTGTATCATCCTATAGACTTGCACTTCTTCAATTTCAGAGCTAACCTTAGTGTTGTTGAGTATTCTGGCATGGGCAGGGAAAAAGTGGTCCTCTTCTCTTAGTCTCAGTAGTTTCGGTCAGCGAGGCTCAATATCTTTTCTCTGATTTGCTCATTCAATTTAGTTCAAAGTTTTCTAATATGCAAGCCTTCAATAGCTCTAACTGAGCTCTTCATATAGGATCATTTCCTTTCAGCCCTTCACCATGGTCCTTCCTCCACCACTGTTCCAGGTTTCCTAGCTTCCAGCAGTCTTATTCTAATTATTACTTCTGAATTTTGTACAGTCCAAACATTATTTTCTCAGCAATCAAGTCAGATAAGCCCTCTTTCTCATTGCCTGAACAAATGCAGGAGAAAATTGAGGGCATAGTGGTAATATACTCTCTACTCACTGTTCCTGGGAGAAGTAATTACAGAGGAAATCTTGTTTAGTTGCTACTGTCCTGGGAGAGACCATGCTCTGTTCAGAGGAAGCATTTGGAGAATTTTGTTGCCAAATCCTAACAGGTCTTTCCAGAGCACAAGTAAACCACTATTTGTCAACAGCCAGTAACCGGGTCAAATTCAGTCACTTTTTCACAGAAGCAACAAAAGAAGCAAAGAAGATAAATTAGAATGGAACAAATAAGTGACTAAGAAGCTGTTTTAGCTCTAATATCATCTATTAAGAACAACAGCATAGGGATGGGAAGGTAAGCACAGCGCTAACCTAGAGGAAAACTCTGAAGAGATCTCAGGGCCATTATTTTTTTTAAACAAGAGTTCTTTCTGTTGACAATTTATCAGATAAGATATACATGTTTAACACACTTTGAGAGCTGACACGAAATCACAGTAAGACAGCAGGAGTTTTCAGTGGAGTCCTCGGTGGAGTAAGAGATGGAAGGAGCATTTCCACTTCATTCCCTAGTGACCTCTTCAGCATGTCTCTCACTACGCCATTTTCACAGACCATAAACCTTAACCACTTTTTTTCTCCATTGCTCTGCAGCTGGTCTTATCAACCGTTTATACTCAGCTTTGTCAGACACACACCCCTGCTAGAAGCGGTATGAAATCTGGACACATGCATCCAGGCTGTTCATGGAGGACAAGAGCCACGACTTTGCCTTAACGAAGCTTTACCTGTTGCTTTGGAAATGGAACCAAAGGACATTACCTTCAAGTTGAGGAGCCTTAAAAAAACCAGGTCCTCTGGAGCCATATACTCCAATGCCCACCCCACCATGTAGTCAAGTTCATCTAAATCATAGTCCCAACTGCAGTTTTGAATAGTGGTGTGATGGAGAAAATCACATATCAGAATATTTTTCAGGTGAATGTATTTGGTGTTACTTAATTTTAGGAGCTTTTCACCAACCCCCTCCTCAATCACCTCAGCATTTGCACTTTACTCTCTTTTGCTTGCTTCTTCTAGCTTCCCTTTCAAATAAAAAAACAGAAATCCCAGCATTTATATTCTGATAAGCAAACTGGAGTAATCTTTTCAAATGAAATTTTTAGGCTGTTCCTTGATAGCTCTGTTTCTTACTTGGTGGAACAAACAAACAAACAAACAAAACTAGTCTAACCTAAGTATGTGATGCTTCTTACTTTTACAAACTAAGGGAAGACATTTTTCAACATCACTTGCAATTTTTTATCTTTATGATTATCTGATGTAATAGGTGACACATTTGATTATCAAAAAGGTTTTTCTTTTTATAACATCAAACATATTTTAGTTATTTTATTTATCAACACTTTATTCTGTTACTTTGTATTTCAAAAATGCAGTGAAATGGTGCCAGAAGGGACAGACTTAACAGCAAGATCAATATTATCAATAAGCAATGTAATAAGACTTTTTAAAATACGCTGCCTTCACAAGAAAAGCTTGCGTACTGGCAGTGGGAAGATGGCAGAAAGAAATACTCCTTAGAGTGAAATTGCATTTGAAGCTACATAACTAATAAATCAAGTTCAGATTTCTAGTCAAAAATATTAATCTTTTTTTCAGAATCTTAGCTGCTTGCTATTCACAACTGTCTACCAAAACATAAATATTTACAATTGTTTTCTTTTTCTTTTTTTAAAAAAGATTCATGTTCCTTTACACCCTTTAATAATGGTTGCTAGGCTTCCGAACCCAAAAAGCATAACCGTCCTTCCATAGCTAGCTCCATGAAGCTAAGTGAAACACTTTAGTCATGACTGAACTTCTCAAGAGGTTTAGTTTCCAGTGTGTATGAGAAGTTTGGGTTCAAAAATCAAGTGCTTGTGAAAAAAAGTGGGAAAATACCAAAAGACATGTTGTGTCCTTCCTCTTCTGATTTGCAGACGCAGTTATTAGCAGCTATTGGATTTGGACCTCGATATGGCTGCAAAGTATCCTCGAGTGCTAAGGTATTACTGGAGCCCTATGAGTTCACCCCCATGTAGACATGGCTCTGTTTGAAAGGATGCTCTCTGCCAAGCCACAGCTACCAGTGAGGTTGCTGGCACTCCCAGCGTGCTCAATGGCTGCTGTTCCAGATAGTCCATCTTCCAGGAGTCTGAGTAAGTACCCTTTCCACTATATGTCTACTTGCAGTGCTTGAAGAAGTCATCATAGACTGGCTGGAGTAACAGCAGAAATAATACAGCTATTTTAGATGAAGATCCATAGGAGTCTGGTAGAGGTTTTCAGGACATGGTTTCTGATATTACAGTTGACACTATATTTTTTATGTGCTGAGGCAGCAGTCATTTGGGAAAACAAGTTCTAAGCTCAAGGCCTTGGCATGTCCACTTTGTTTTTTTCATTTTTCTAGATACGGGTCTCAAGTTGCAGTAGGAGAGGTGTCCTTTTCTACCCTGCTATAAACTTTCTCAGGCCCTAAAATATAACTTGTTGGGGGGGGAAGCAGGGTGTGCACAGGTTGTGTCTGTATCCCCCTTTCTGAGTTAAGCTACCTATTGAAGGGAACGATCTAGAAGAAAAAAAAACATGAACAGCCCCAACAATGAGTTCTCAGAATAAAAAGAGGTGACATAAAGATTATTTTCCCCTCCTCTCAGCACTGTCTCCAGCTTTATAACTGAGTTACCATTTTTTCTTGCTTTTCTTCTCAACCTTCTTTTTCCTTTCCTTTGGGCATGTGGTCTTAGAATAGGACTGACTGGATAATGACATTTTCAGGTAGAAAAAAGAGTATCTTTTGTGCTTTGCAGCATGCACAGTATCCCAGGGAACAGCACAACAATATTTTTCATAGAAATTTCAGCATTCCTGTTTCCCTTTGTAACCCTTTTCCCTCTTAGGGACTGTCTGAAACTGTTTCATACACACAGAGTAATCATGTAGTTTCACGTATCTTTGTTGAGATGAGGCGTATTTGTTCTAGAAATATACCCACAAGCAAGAACACCTAACTAAGCAAGCCAAACCTATAACCAGTGAGGGCCCTTCCCGAGACAAGTTTTATGCTGTTGCACAGTAGTAAATGCAAAATTCAAACCAACCTACTCAGACTTTGGGGAAAAAAAAGCTACAAAGAATCTTTCCTAAATAAAGTATTGTGAAATTGTTTGACCCTGACCTTTCAACTAAATCCATTCTTAGGAAAGATCTAGTAGCACTATGATAGATGTATTCTATTCAAACTGAGCTTATTAAATTTATAATATGCACTGTAACATTCATTGGATAACACGAAGGATTATAAGAGAATTAAAAAAAGGTTAAATATTAAGCCATGCTTTCTCTAGTGTTACCTCTGCTTTTGGGAGCTGGCTTTGAAACCCAGTAGATACACGTCACTGTCACAGCGCCTTTCAGCAACCTACAGGGGACCCAGAAGAGCAAGAAACTACAGAGGGTTCTGGACTGGTGCCAACAGCCACCAAACTACACAGTCAAAATCTTTCACTTCAGTGTTCATCACTACTGTGATACAGTAATAACAGTAACTGTAAAACAACAACCTAGTGCTTAGGCAAATGCTAAAGGCTTTATTTATTACCCCCTCTCCCTAGGAATCAAATATTTGTGGGATGCAAGCACTACTGTCAATAAAGAAGGGCTTGACTTTCATTAGAGAAAGGTTTGGGAAATGCTGTCCGTAAACAGATGATTGGTTCCATTTGAATTTCTTAGATTCTGAGATATCACAAGGAGGAGTGTGGGCTAAATGATAAAATTATAGTAATACGAGGTTTGGAAAGCTAGAGAATCTGCTGCAACACTGGAAAGCTATCATTTTCTCAAATGGTAGTAGTCCTTTATTCTTCTATTCAAGTACTTCTTAAGATACACAGTCTAAAGGACATGATACTTATCAATTTTATTCATATTTATAAAATTCCTTTTACAAATTATTTCTGTAAAGTTGTTTTATGAATTTATAAGATCCTGTCTTTGTCCACAGAAAGTACCTTTAGTGTTTGGCTGAAACCTATGGCAACTCTCTGGAGATGCTCATAAACCACATTTTTACTCTCTTTGCAAAATTAAAATACCAAGTTATATGATAACCATATGCCCTCTAACTGGAAGGAACGCCTTCGTTTTCAAAAGGTTACTCATACATGAAAAGACACTGTTCGAACACAAAATCACCTGATGGCACATAATAAAATAAAGAATAAAGGAAAGCACACCCAACTGTTATGCTTGTCACCATTTTCCTGGGAAAGTCACAATTCCAAGGGCTTTTCATGACACCTCCACCTGCTGTCACACCGCAAGCGCTGTGAACCACCAGGAAGATGGTTCAGGGCAGTAAGGCAATGCCAATCACGCTACAGCTTTCACGTAAGCGTGCTGTCCTCAGGTGTCCTCAGGTCCTAAGAAACAAAGCTCAGACTGGGACCGTCCTGTCAAAAAGGCTCTCTGATGAAAAACAGTTACTCCAAAGCCAAAATGTTTTACGGAAGACTTTTTTCCCCCAGATTTTCTCAGTTTGCTATTACAAAACCTGAAAGAAACATTTACAGTTGCCTAGTTTGACCTGATTCTGACTACTCTGGTTTGCGGAAATGACCTGAAATACTAATTTTCAAATGTATTTCCTATTGGGTTATCTTGCCTCTTGGGGACAGTGGGTCAGAGGCCTGGGTGCCTTTGCAGATCCCCCACTCTCCTCTAAGCAGGACTCAGTAGAATCAGGTCAGGAAATTAAATCAGGAAACATTTTGATTTAGAAAAACCTTAGTTTTACTTGGAAATAAAATGGTGAAACAAAATGTTCCACTGCTTTAAAATAATTGTTGAATCATTTAATTCCTTGAAAACTTTCCAGATGTTAACTTTTATCCTTATTGGAAACTGAGACAAATAGTAAGCACTTTCTACAGGACCATGGATACTTACAACATAAAGCTTCACAATGTCGGAAGAGAGTAACATAAAACTGATCGTAAAGCTATCCTCTCAAGGTTATCGCTTTTTTTTGGTTATAATCTGTTAAAATTACATTTTTCAATACTTGGAGTTTCGATTACCTTGTGGACCTACTACTATAAAATCAGTAAGTTTGTTACTAAGCTCAAGGACGCAACAGTTTCATTCTTTGTTTTCACTAAACCTGTGTCTTTCTGTCACTCCAGATGTGGAAAAATATTACACATAGACACAATATTTACACATATATATAGGCACATATACACTCAAACACACAAAAAATATAGTACTTATGCACATCTGCATAAAGAAAGAACAAAAGTACATACCATACTTGAAAAGAACATCCTCTTCCACCACAATATGCATATAAATATTATGTAGAGGTAATTATTGTAACACTACAGTTCCTTATACATTGCTAGGTCTTAAATTTTTCTCATTGGGTTTCTTCAGATTTCTACCCACCTTCATGGACAGCCCTTCTGTGACCTGTGAGCTACACTACATCGTTGAACTGTATACCATGTCCACTATATTGTAGTCAAAGAGAAGAAACTGAAAGATCAAATGCTGCTCCTACTCACAACTGCTCAGAGGGACAGTAGCTCCTAAATGCAGAAAAGATCCAGAAAACTCCCTGAGCTTGTGAGCAGAGATAAATCACCCTACAGCATTGGACTTGGAGTGCAACAGAAGCCTCAAAGTAAGCGTTTGTATGTAAATCTGCCTATCAATACCCCAGTAAGATGAACTGAATCTTTACCATTTTCTCATCTCTTTCATAATTTAGAGAAAACAAAAATATAGAATGGCATTATACAGACTTGAAATTCCATACATCTCAGCTAAGGTTTAATGCGCTTGAAATCATGCCCTATTTAACACTTGTGATTACATAGTTGACCAAATTCCGCTCCCCCCCCCCTTCCCGCCCCAGCCCCAAAAATGTTTCCACAACCTCTTCTAGTCACTTCACAGAAATATATAGCAACATTTTTCTCCTACGGAAGAATCATTTACTCAGCTAGGGCTCCATACAGACAGCTATCATTTCTGCCCCTGCAACTAAAAATAACTCTCTACTTTAAACCAGCAGATGTGGAAGATTTACCATTGACAAATACATGCACACACTGGAAATCAAAAGAGTTTCAGTCCATTGACTATAAAAAGATAATAAGCTGTGTCCTACCTATGGTGGTAATAACAGTGCCAGCAAAGAAGAAGGAACTTCCCAAGTCCCAGTGACTGATCTGAGTAGATGTGTTTCCTAAAGGTATGATTCCTGCATTTATTGCTGCCACTACTTGCTGCAAGTTTAAAAAGATTTTTGTCAATATTCATGAAACAATGATATTAATATACATTACACAGTAAACTGATTAAATCACTTATTTAGTCCAAGCAATAAACCAGGAAAGGATCAGTGTTGTTCTGCTCAAGTTTTATCATTCAGTCAGGCTACACTTTGATCTTCAGCACACACCCCAAGCACTTCAGCACGCAGCAGAGCTGGAAACTCCAGACCATTAAGGAGAATGCAAAATCCACAACGTCAGTAACAGCATCACCTTAGCTAGAGGGCAAACACAATTATTTTTACTGTTGCAACTGCTTGGTGAAGAAAAATATGCATTAGACAAAGATTTACAATAAGAGTTTCCCAAAATATTCCTCTATTGAGTTAGGCAAGCAAATGTACTTAAAACACAGTCATTTTAAAACTCCAAGCAAAAATGCCCATGCATTGTTTTGGATCAAATTAACTCAAATTAGTTAAAACACTTTTGTAGAACAGAAAATTCAATAATTAAAGATTAACAATTACATTTATGGTTATAAAACTTTCACTATATTAATAAAAATATCAGTCAAATATCAAACACGTAACTCCAAGTTCATACACCTATATACTCCATAAATGTCATTGTTGAAAAATTCAGTTCCAGCAGCTGAAATGAACAAGCTTGCCACTACTGACATTTTCATAGTCTCAAGAAATATGAAACATGTCCTGTTTCAGCAGGTCACCTGCTGTAAATTTTTATCAGAAAAAGTATTCCTATTTAGTTATATCTCTATTGCAGACACATACTAGTATTTGAGTTAAAGAGTACACATCAAGGAAAAGTATTTTTAAATTTGCAATAAATATTTTAAGGAATGTCAGTTATTATTTCATTCTGAAAGTTTAAAACAGGACTTACTTCGTAATCATGACTCTTATAATAATAAACAGGGTTTAACAAAAGAACAGAGGAAGCAATACGGCAAAGCCAAAACGAGCATTTCAACTAACTAATAGTTTCTGCTTGGCAAGTTGTCCAACAAGGATTATGCACATGAAGATATTCAGCAATAGGTTTTCCGCACAGGCAGTCTGTTGCAGTGTTGTACAGTAGCAATAATTTTGTCAACCTCAAAATACATTGCTACTTTGCAAAGCAAAACATTTCTGTTTCTAAGCAGTGCCCATTGAAGTCAGTTGATCTGGACAGAAATGACAAAATTCCAACGCTGGATTAACCAGGCCATTGATCTTTGAGACAGGATCTCAGCTTAAATCCACCATTTCTAGTTTGCCATTTTCAAAGCTCAGATGCACAAAGTAGCCATTTGAAAGTCCACAGCTGCATCTCCGCAGCCAGTGGGACCTTGCTGCCGCACCTAAGCCATCTGCAACACCCAGGGTGGCCAACAAAAAGCCAGCTGAGGTATCTTTACACAGACTTTACAGGTTTATCTTCTATACATTCAACTGTTTTCACTTTAAGTTTTTTTAAAGACCAGAAGGGCAGACATCAAACATGGAATTTTCAATCCTACTGAGAAAGGAGAAAGGATGGGGAAAAGGAAGGGGATAATTTTCCATTGGGTTGGAAGAATAAATCTATGTTGGTACATCAGGTACAACTTGGCAAAAGCAAATACAGCAGCACTGATACTGACAGGTGTTTACATTAGTGTAGAAGGGACACATCAGGCTAAGCAGCATGTAAAAACCATCCCTTGTATTGATTTTATAATTTACACAATACAGATATTCCTCTGACTTATAAACCCCAGTGTGCTGCATTATAAAGCCTACTGAATAAATTTTGAGTACAGTTTCATTTCAGTGGACTAAGAAATTTCATCACAAGTCCTTGTACCTGTAAATGGGAACACGTTCTCCAGTGAGGACATCATTTGGTAAAGCACTGGATCGATCCAATTTTATGGGACCATTCATGTTTCATTACAGTTTATTGTACTGGATGAAGGCACTACTCTGAGCAACACACCTGTTTAGGCAGTCTAGCAAGACCACATTTTATAGAGATCCAGATGTAAAATGTTTTCAGAGCTTTATATCATTACCACACATTTTTGAAGCCATGCTACCTCAACGGCTTTTACACGAAAGGTGTGCCAGTCGGAACTGCTCAAAGGTCCGTTACAGCTATGCATTCCCTAACTGCAGTACGCTGCACCTACAGACCTCCAGGAAGAAGATACAACCTAACCCAAAACTGCTTTTTTGGGTCAGACCTAACAAAACACAACAATTAGCCACTCGTATTGCATCTTTCATGTTAGCCAATTAGCTAATAATCGGGGTGAGAAGGCAAGTGATGCTTCCTCTTCATACACCCTCTTAAGCTCTAACTAAGCACAGTTTTAGGGAGTTTGTGAGTGGGGGGCTGCATCTGCATCATGGTGTTTAGATTGGTTTGGGTGGATCATTATACCATGAATTTATCTAACTGCTTTTGGAGCTCACTTGTATTTTGGGACCCAAGTCATCCTGTGGCAGTAAGTTCTGCAATTTACTTCTGGATCATTTAAAAAGCATTTACCTTTTGAGATTTTTATGTGCTTCAAAGTAATTTTATAAGTTCTTGGGCTAGGAAAAACACTTGAATTGCCATGTCTTATTTGTCTCCTTCAAGAAATTAATGACCTTACAGACACATCAGCTGCCTCTTTTTTCTGAATTAAAGACTCTTTCTTATTAAATAACATATTTATCTGTTTAAATAAATCTGTTGAATATTGCATACAAGTAACATTCATTGCCAGTATTTATCACCGACTTCCTTTGTACATTTACTGATTTACCTTATTGATTTTTTAAAACATAGTTTTAGTCATAAAGGGCCAGATGATGCCGCCTTCATCACTGGGTTATTAAGTTTCCAAACACACAGTTATTACACTTTCTCCTGTGTTTGGGAGGAGCCACCCTTGAATGCTAACGAAGCTGCTGCATTATATTGCTTCAGTCTTCTGTAAGAGTCTGCCTTACCAACAAGGATGACAGGGAAGGCTCCTGGTTTACTGAGATCAATACTACTATCTCATAAAGTCTTTGAATGTTTTTTCGGCCTTTTCAGTTCTTTGGATCAGAGGACATCTTTTCTTCTTTGTTTGGTCACTGCCTGTGAGCAGATCCTCATCTAAGACTATTGCCAAGCATAATTTTAAAAAATAATATACAGCATAACTGCTAACATATGTACATTGCAGGGCACTAATTACAGGGTAGCATCTTCTTTCTAACTACATCCACTGCACAAACCCACCTGGAATACTGGACATTAACATTTCCTCAGCCCAGAAAAAAAAAACTAGGCTCATGCAGCTGGTTTCCACTAACTTCACTGAGGACCAGGATCTCACCCTCAGTGTTCAAACAGCATGCTATTCACTGTCAGTGCTGCTAGATTCAATTTGCTCTGCCACTTTATTCTTGGTCCTCAGCCTTTTTTCTTGACTGATGCCTTACTACTAGAGCAAACACAACCGCTTCATTTGTCATGTTTGGCATGTGATTCTTTCCTTCCTTCATAACTTCGTTCTGTCACCTGAGCCCTTCAGCTTATCTTAACTCACTAGTAACTCTGTGTATTTTGAGCCTCGAAACGGAATCGTGAAAACTCTACATAATCTGTACATTTATCATATGGTGCAGCCTGTTAACACTTTGTGTGATCTTAACATGGGAATTTTTTTACTTTTAAAAAATTACAGTATTAAACTTAACGGACTGCCTCAGTAGCAAATTTTCTATTTTTCTTATTTTCATTCCATATGCAATCTAAATTCTTACTTAAAAATCAGTTTTACTTCAGCACTACAGAACCAGTCAGCATTAGAATGGAAATGTGGACAGTTTCAATTCTTAAACTATGTAGGTTTTTTCACTTGCCTTACCTTCTTCCAAAGCCTTTGTCTCATATTTGGTTCACATGAGATGTCTGAGGACTGAGCAGAGGGGGGGGCCACCCAGCGCATGGGATGCAATCAAGGCCTCTGTGTGCAGTGGTTTTAAGAACAGTATTGTATGGTTACAGTAAAAGTAACAGGGTTTTATTAATTGTCTTTCTAATGGTAAATTTTTGGGCTTCTTTTGATAGTAAAGAGAACTGAGATATTTTTTTAAATATTTAAAATTATTATATATGTTTTATATAATAAATATATATTATTTCAAAAATTTAGTAACAGAATTCCCATTTTTTAAGTTACATGGATTCTGAGGCTAGCTCTGTACTGTAACTTAGGATAGGCATGAGTTGTGTTGGAGTACAAGTCCTAACGCGTACTACATCCAAACTACCCGGCTTTGCACCCATATTCAGGAACAAGCTTTAGCAGAGAGCATAAGAGGACAGAGGCAGGGACACCTGAGCCCAGAGTGGATAGGCCAGGCATGACCTCCCCTATTTTCAATAACAGGACCGAGGCCCAAAAACACATAAGCATTGCATTCACACTGTGCCTTTTTGCTTGAAATCAGTACACTGGGAAAAGGAGAGTGACAATATAAAATGTCATTTTAATTTCATCAGCTTTTCATTTCCTATATAACTTAGAAATGCTTTCTGGTAAAAAAATTTGCATGGTTTTGTAGTATCACATCCCTGCATTCACACATATATCTGTCCAAAGAGGCCACGCTGAGATACCCCCACAGATTAAGACACAGAATTTGGTGACTTTTTTCTGTCAAAAGAAGAGATAAAACAAACAGTCATTTTGCAAAACCAGAATTCTCCTAGGTCAGGGATTTCAACCTTTGGTCCTCCGACCTTGCAAGGAGCCAATGGAGATGGCTGACAAAAACAAGCCTGTTGGCCACAGAGCTACCTCCACTAAGCAGGGGTCCACAGGGCCACTGGAGGAACACGAGAGGTTATAAACTGAGAAGGTCAGCCCCTGGTAGGCAGCCGCTGACTCACAGAGATCAGGCGGAAACAAGCCTGTGTCAAACCAGTCACCCTAATGCTTATCTCCTTGTTCCACACCAGGCTCTGAATACATGTTTTTGTACCATCTTCCAGTCGCTTCATTTTTATGAAATGATGTAGCACAACACTGCGTTACTCTCAGCTTTTCTATCTGAAGATTGAAATAGAAGCACCTCAAATTATGCTTCTGATAAAACACAGAGTGTGCAGCCGTTCATTACCCAGCTTGTCAGGAGTTAGCTTGTACTTCCTAGCAGTCACTTAACAAGTGATGTCAAACAGTCCAATGTGCCTCAGAGTTTCTGGAAATTCATTTCTCAGCCTGGATTTCTTCCTTCACTGTCCTGCTGCCATGCGACAAGAGCACTCTTTTGCTCTCCAGTATAAGGATAAGTCTCATATGGCCCACCTACTGCACTATTGCTGCGTTTTTATTTCAGCTTTGATTTACAGAGAATGGAAATCCTAGTTCTTTATTCAGAGGCACACTAGGATGCTTTTAACACTTTGCAAACAACTCCCCAGCCTCCAGAAGCACATGCTTTTGAGCCTTGCTGTTGAAAGAGGTTGCAATGTTTGTATTATAATTCTGTGATTCCACCTTTTTCTTTTTAGTTTGTCTAATCTGTGACTATAACCTGCACTGTTCAACACGTTGAAGAATTGAAGAACACTTTTCACACTATGTTCACAATCTACTTGAACTAAAATAATGTAGAAACATATTGACGTACATTTCTATTTCCAAACATGCATTACAAACAGACTACGTATATAAATTTTGTGTGTGTATATATATATATATGCATGTATACATACACATTCAGGGAAGAGGGCCTTTCTTTGCTTGAGATTAAAGAGGGGAACAATTATGCAGACAGCTGCTCAGCAAAAGCGACTTTCTAATGGGTCATATCTGCCACCCTTTCTAAGAGAAATACTGTCATTCAGAGGCATTCAAGCTAGCTAGGTTGTAGGCCCTATAAACTGTTCATCTGAAGTAAAGGTATCCTTTAAAAGCCCAAACACCGGAAACAGCAAATATAGTTAGAAAGCAACCTGCTTGAACAAAGAAGTGACAAGGGCAGTTAGAATTTATTCACTGTTCTCCAAAAAATCTGTATTGTTCCTATGCTCATGAAGGATAAAGACTGTGCTTAAAAGTCCTGTTGGTTTAACCACCAGGTAGAAAATAACGACAGAAAAGGGAGCTGCCCTGTCACGGGATGGAACGCTCCCAGGCAGCAGAAAGTTTGGCAAAATATTCCCTCCCTCCAGGAGTGAGGTGCAGAGCCAGAAGAAGGGAGCTGGCTGTAAGGGGACAGTGGGAACCGGAGCAACCCTCAGCGAGGAGCGCACCCAACCCAGGGGCTCCTGCAGCCCGTCTGGACTCAGCCACAGCCGGTGGGTACCCGTGTGCAGGACAGGTGCGGGAGGGTGATGATCAGAGGTCTTTCACAGAGATCTTTTATGTAATAAATATTCCTCTGATCTGTGGGTACGGGTAGAATTTGGGGGATTTTACTGTGGAAGGAGACAATAGCTTCTGAACATCTATTTCTGGCAAGAGCGAAGCAGAAAGGCAATGCTGCAGTGAATGCCAGACTTACAGACCCAGTGGCACCGAAACAGGACCTTACCCTGCCAGTTAGGACTACCTGTATACTTAAGAACACTTAAGCTCTAGCGCTTTCATGGGCAGAGACACCTTACTAATATGCATTACATATGCACAGGGTAACAACACAAACTACAGTTCCTGCACTTCGTGTTTTAACTACTTTAAAAGTAATTCGTTTCACGTTGCTTTGAAAACACCATCTACAGGCAGCTCTGCTACTGGTATTTGAATTTGTGATATGCTTCACATCTGAAATGCAGGAGTACATTAAAAAAAACGATGCAACGGTATTTTGGATCCCCAGATAAATAAATAAAATGCTGCAGCAACAACTTCTTTTATGCTGGTCTATCAATCTTTTCAAGGCTTTAAGGTTTACGAAGCATAAACACCTGCTGCTTCCAGGTTAGGATCCAGATATGGGATGGTTCCTGCTTCCTTTTGGAGAGGCCGGAAGGAATTGCAACAGGGAGAGACTAAGAATATTTAGGGCTTAAACTGGTACATTAAAACTCCCTCAAAAAGTTCCTGCTTAAAAGTACCTGTAAGCTACAGCTCACAGAATTGAGAATGTCTATAAATGATGTGATTCAAAGAATGAATAAAATTTGATTCAGGCTTAATAGGCTTAGCTAATAAATTTTAAATTTGTCTAAATGAATTTCAGATTTGTCTGAAAACAATGCTTGCATCTCTGTGATTTATTATGTCAAAAAATGGTACAGCAAGCTTAAATATGTTCTAGTCTCTGGGAGAGAAAGAAGGAATTATGCTTCTTTATTTTAACAGTTTTCTACATAATCAGGAAGGTTACAGCTCAAGGAGCTTATCTGGCTGAAATAAAACAACATATTCCTGAGGGTGTAGAAAAATTAGTTTCTTGGGGTTACAATGCAAGTTGTGAAAAACCCTATGAAAAAGACACTAAATTAGCTACTGGTGGAGGTGCAACTTAATGCAGCTAGCTACCTTGAACTATGAAAATGAAGCCACAGAAAGCACATTTTAAAGTAAAATATTTTTACAAGAAATTAATCACGTAAGAAGCCATGATGATATTTTGGTGATGCCAGTTTGATGACAGAAACCCTGCTCCCATGTCATTCATAACTGTGTCAGGCTTCCCTCAAGAGAGAGAAAGAAAAAACCACATTTTTCCTCAAGGGAGGAAAAAATAAAACACATTTTGGTCTCATTCACAGTCTAAGAGATGAATGGAAGGAAAAGGGAGAATGCAGCTGACACAAATGTAAGATGAAAACAGGCATGGGACATGACTGTGGACCCCAGCACGGTCATGTTAACCACAAGCCCACACAGAACCCAAGGAGATCAGCTCATGGGATCAAGGTCAATTCAGCTAATCCTGGTGGTTCATTAATTCTTTTTTTTTTTTTTTTTTTTTTTTAAATGCAAGCACATTTTTGTGGGCATCTAGTTTTCAGAAGAAGCCACATACCCTGAAAGGGGCTGGACTTAAAACTCTACAAGAGTCCTTTATTGCTGAGACAGCTTGGTGCAGCATCCTGAAAACTTGTTCAAATTTCAAAATAAAGGCTTTATAAGACAAAAATTACCACAAACAGCACTTGGAACACATTAAAAGATTGTGCTGTTTAATGTGATATTATTTTCTCCACTTGTTGGGGTTTTCAGAATAAACATATTTGAAGGATGTTTCTGCTAAAGGAAACAGAAATGTGATATGTTCTGTTATTAACTTAAGTTTCAGTGTATCTTTACTTGAAAACTATTAAGTTTCAGAAAAAACTCACTAAGATAAATAAAATAATTCACACCAGCTTTCTGGGACACTCTATGTATTTAAAATAATATAACTGAAATTTCTCTTATTTTAAATTTTTGTATGCAAAAAATATAATTTTTGGTATGCAAAAATAATACATTAAACAACTTAACGCTTGGGAATTAAAAGGAATTTTTTTTCCATTTCAGTTTACAAAGGTCAACACTAAAATAACTGCGGAGCAATACATAATTAGCTGATATTTACATAAAAAGCTCTTTTTTGAAATCAGCTTTCTCATTGGCAGGGGGACAAATACTTGTCTCTCATTGCCAAGACATCCCATACTGGTCACATCCTTACCTCCTAGGAACAATAAGACTTCTGGGCAGGGGGAAAGCAAATTCATTGTTATTTCATACACCTCATTCTCCTTATAGGAGGATCCCCTGTAGAGGGAATGAGGTGTATGAATAATGACAGCTTTACAAAGTTGTCGGATATCATAGTCAGTCAGGCTCACCTGTCCCCAGAGACAAACTCTTAAGCCCAGGAGATGTCTAGAAAGCATATGCACTCATTTCATGGCTGCGCAGCACTGCAGGAGGGCATGCGTGCAACCTGAACATCAGCAATGCGACCTTCACATTTGCTACGATGCACGGGTGCATAAATACAGCAGAACATCTTCTAGGTACCTGGCAATACACTTTGTGCATCTGAGTTTGGAAACTGCAACATTTTTAAATGTTTAGTGGCAAGCTTGCTATAGTGAACAATCAACACTGTAAGAACTAGAACTAGATGTAAATAATTAGATACAAGCTCTCTAATTAAGAGATTTTTTCATTCTTTAATGCTTATTGTTATTTGCATACATATAGCTGGATTACTCCCAGGTTTCTATCAGCTTCTGCCAACAGAAAGCTCAGTGGTGGAGAAAAACCTGTTACAAGCGAGATGTAAAAAATCCCTAGTGTAAATGAAGATCAGGTTTATATATTTTGTCACATAAACACAAAATCCACACAGTCTGAACTACATTCACTCTTTTATTCTGTCACCTGGCAGTTACTTTGCATTGCATGGCAGGGCCAAGTTGAGAGTAGGCATGGACAGGGAAACCAAAACACCATCTGTGATGAATTGTCACGAGTTCTTTTTCCAAAAGAAGGAATATTAGTAAAGTGTCTGGCCACAACCCTTTCAACAGCTTTATAATGTATTAGATATTACATATAACCTTCACCAAACCAATGCTTTCCCATCTGTTAACAACTAAGATCCTTTCAAGACCTTTCAACTGAAACTTCAAAAAATGAAATTTAACATCAGACCATGCACAGCTTGCTGGTCTGTTATATCCTCATTAGAGTCACCAAGGTAGTGTTTGTACATTCACAAGCTTCCCTCCTGGGATGCTCCTCTAGCTGTAGATTCAGATATACCCCCGCGGATTGCTGTGCGCTGCCCATCGCAGCACTGCTGCATACAGCATGCAGTGATCCACTTAACATTGTCGTTAACACTGGCTTCAGGCTACAGCAAAAGAAGTTGAAATTGCCTGGAAAAAATGGGCTCTTGGGTGTACAGATATGCTCTGCATGACTTTTGTACATTTTAATTGCGGTACTAAATAGAAGTGCTCATGAAGTATCAAAAAAAAATATGTATCTGGAAGCAGGTGTCAGGGTCATACATTGCAGGTGTATTTTATTATACTGAGGCAATGAGTAACTGAAGTGGTTTAGACCGAAAGAGATCTGCAACACTGAGCCATGGAAGTCAGAGATGGAGAAGGTCATGAAGACCACCTCTTCCGTCAACACATGAACAATGCTGCTGGACTGAGCTGAAAAGTTATGAGGAAAACCCAGGTCATTTTTCTTTCTAAGGCAGCTGAGGCTGCTTGGCTGACGTCATCAGAGCACCCTATTTCATTAACTTTGCACATTTCCTACGCTGCAGAGCAGTTCTCCATTGCCCGATGTTTCACATGTAGAGAAAACATATAAAGTCTATAGAAGTATAATTCTCACCAAGGACAGTTAGAGAAGGCACACAATCAATGTGAAAATCCAGTTTCAGGAATTCAAAACCCAGGGAATAAAGCTGTGCATGCTGAAAAGTTGGCAGCAGTATGTACTGTTGTGCCAGGAAGGTTTCTGGTGACTGGTGAGATAAAATAAGGTTGGAGAAGACAGGAAAGGAAAACTCCCTATCCTGTGCACATTTATAGAAGCACACAAATCTGTGTTGTAATCACCTCTGTGGCAAGGGGGAAATTTCAACAAAGGTGCTGGAAACTGGATGGCCCCTGGGTGCTAGCAAACTGGATTTTCATTCCACTTGTACAATTTTTTGTAGCTGAATGTGCTCTCAAACTAGTCTCCTCGATTTGCCCACCTGACTATGCCACCGCACGCTGAACTGTCAGTTAGCAGGCTTGGGATAGTGCAGCCTGCTTCACAGTAAAGATTAAATGGCAGATCATAAGTTGTGAGGATTGAAAAAGCCTGGCATGATAAGCACCTTGAGCAATGACTAGCATGAACCAGAGCGAAACCAGTTTCTGGATTCCCAGAACACGAAGTTCAAAAGGAAAAGTTTGTAATAAATTCCATTATAGTTTGACTCAAGGTAAATACTTGATTAAAGAAGACATTACCACCTGCAAGCTCTGTAATTTTCTTCACACACACTAATCATTCCAGCTTCCTACTACACTAGTACGTATTAATTTTCAGTTTTATAGCTTTCAGTGAATTCTTACATATCATTTACTTTTTCCTCACACACACTATTTATTTTTATTCAGATATCCAACAAAAACTGAAGAAACACTGCATTATACTGTAATAGCAGTCAGACATAAACCCAGAGAGACAAAATGTATTCCAGTAATTTAGCTTCTCTGACAAAGTGGTAAGTAGGGAAGAAATATGACCCCATGGTTAAGAGAGCAGCCTAGACTTGGAAAAAATGGATTTGAGACTCTTCTTTACCATTGCTTTCCTATTTTGCTTTGGGTAAGTCACTTAATTCCCAACCCTTAAACAACTTGAGGCAATTCGTTATCATTCATTCTGCACAAAGAAAGGCACCAAAATGCACTTGTAGAACCAGGCTCCTCATGCCTCTGCTCTCCTCTTGTAAAAGGAGAATAACAACACATTCCTACCTCCACGTTGTGATGTTCTTCTTCGCAGAGAAGCAGAAGGGAACAAGGAGAAATTGCATTTTCCATTCACCCCAACAACAAACAGAGCAAACTCTTCCCACAACTATTTTTCATCCATGTGCTGTGGGAGGCTGTGTCACCCCACCAGGCCTCACAAGCCTGTGTCTTTCTGGTCACGCCAAGACTGCTAGCGAAGCAGGGAGCTAATGCTGACACAGGTATCTGCGCTCTGATAATTGTACTGAAACTGTCATTTATTTTGCACAGAACATCAAATGGGCATTGAATGCTGATGAAGTGTTTTTTTATTACCAATCTGTGCTTCTGGGTAGGGAATCATAAATGCTAAAATATCTAAGTACTCTAGAGAAAATTTCAGCATTTTTTGCCTTAAGGACCATCTCATACATGATGTAAGATAATATTGCTTCAAAATTTCTATTTTTATCTTCACAAGTACAGGATCTGACCTAAAAATTTCACATGGGGATATGTACACTAGCTACAAGAGATTGTTTTAATCAGAATGTGCTTGTATATTTCTCTGAAAGATTATCTCACATTCTGCTGGTAGAACCTCTGAAACGCAATTACACAGCATTGAAATTAGATCAGCAGCACCTCCTCAGGCATGCCCAGTCAGGACACATGCAGATAGGAACTGCCTAAAGGGCAGCGGTTTTGGAACACGTTTTAGCAACAAGGCAGGGGGGAAATCACAAAATACAAGAGGTTTTCCCAGTTTGCTTTTAAAATCCAGAAGTAGTGTGCCATAAAAATAACTCGGTATGTCAGAGCTCCGCATTTAAACCGGAAAAAAAAACCAGGTGTCCACGCTGATGCTCAAGGCAGATTGGTCTAGAGAGGTAAAACCAAATTCTAAACTCCCAGCCTTATCTGCTGTCAAAAACCACCTCCAGAAGGCTTTGTGTACATGCAGCTGCACTAGCCAGGGTCTGGATGCCTGCCAGCTTCTCCTGCTCTCCCCTGTCCCATCTCAGGCTCTGCAGACGCAGACGGCCCCATGGCTGCTGTTTAATGAAGGAGTCAATCCTTGCCAACTCTTGGCTGTTCACTCCAGCCTCCCCTTTCATTGTCTTATCCCCAGAACTGACATTATTTGGCAGCCCCTTGCTGCTCCCTGCAGCGCCACTGGATATTCATAAGAACATGGGAACACAGGATTTGAATTGGAGGGGGCCTTTATAAGGCTCTGGATCTGGTTCTGTGCTACTGTAAATAAATAGTTACTATGATTCTGAGGCAGGTGACCTGCAAAGGTAAAGTCATGTTAGTAGGAACACAACAATGTACATCAGTTGTGAGTATGCCTTTAAGAAGTGGAGAAAATTGAGATTTAAGATCAAAACAGCAAGTCCGTAGTACTTCCCTGTACTTAAAACAGAATCAATAAAAAGAAACATACAGCTGGAAGGGAAGCTAGCTCGATACAATCACGATAAATTAGAAGTTCTTTAGGGCAATGGATAGTGTATTTTCTTCCTCAGAATTAGACATTTCAAATATTGACAGACCTAGTAAGGCACAATCAATGTATCAATTCCTTTGTGAACTATTAATTATATATATTGCTGATGAATAATCATTTAATTAGCATACTGGGATGCTTCAGTGAGAAAAGGCTGTCTACCAAATGTACTGGACCTAAAAATAGCAATAGCTTTTCAGCCATGAGGCTTTGCATGAAAATGCTATTGCTCAACTTCTGGTCTTAACACTTGTTACATCGCTCGGCCAACACAGAGCTTTGCTAATAACGTTTTTCCCCTTTATCACAGTAATGGTGCCATACAGATTTTTTTCCTCTAAGGCACGGTGGCAAGGGTTTGGTGTGGATTACCTGTATCAGTTCATCAAGCTCTGTTGCATTCACACAGGAATGCTGAGATACAAACGTCTGCTTCTGAATCACAATGGTGGTTCTCTGGGAGGTCTCATGAGGCTGCTCCAGGGCTTTAAATACTGTTGCTCCAATTATTAAATACACGACGACCACCAGAAAAATTGTTGAGACTGTCTTCCATTTCATAACATTAATGGCCGAATCACTTTCCTCCCGTGAAGAGAGCACGGTAGGCTTGGTGGAAAATGATAATCTTGGTTTGGAGTTCTGAGTGGCCGATTTGGGATCCAGCAAGTCAGGTGCCGCCACTGGCAAAACACAAGAAGAAAGTTAATTTTCACAGTGCCACTCATTTCATTAACTGAACTTCTTGCAAAAAGATCACACAAATCCTGTTGCTTCAAACTGCAACTCTTAAACTGTTGAATCTTTCCCTTAAATCCCATGCACTTTACAACAAGGCTGCTGCTCTGAGCAGTATTAATCCATTTTTACAAGCATACACGCATTTGCCACATTTTCTGTCTGCGTCTGTCCCCTCCCAATATTCAGTCATTTCCAACATGCAGATTTCCCCTACACTGTTGCATTTCATTAGGGTAGTGTAGAGTGGTATTTTGCTGCTGAGATTCTTTACACCCGCTGGTCTCTTAAGCACCACTAAGCAGCTTTCCAGCTGTGTTTTACCTCAGCATTACAGAAGTAGCAGAAAAACACAAACCCTTCTCTCTCTCACCTATTTCGTCCTGCACTCCGACAAATGCTGAGAACAGTTGCATGATCTGTTCCACACTCCCCAGACACAACCATAAAAAGAACATATTGCTCACCATACCGGTCTTAAAGTGTTAACTGCGTATCAATTACACCTTTCAAAAAATACCAGTAAAACGTGTGTACTTACTGGAAAAGCCACCCATTTGTTAGAGCATGTATTTTTATTTACAGCTACAAAAACCCACCGGGTTACCAGAAGAGCAGCTGAGTGCGTTATCAAGTATCTCGATAACTCGTGACTACCGGCAACTACATGGGCACTAAAAAAAAATCCGCCACATCAAGTGCAGGTAAAGGTCTCCTGTGGGAAGATGGCCACAGCAGTTGACCACACAGGCTATATTTACATCGGAATTACATTTCGAACGGCCACCACACGGCTTCCAGCTGCCGGTGGGACGAGCCCCGAGCTAAATCCAGAGGGAAGTCTCCCTCAGGACGGCGGCGGTGGGACACCCGCGGCAGGGCCACCCCCGGGCGTCGCGGGCTCACGCACCCCCCGGGGGGGCCCGGGGACAGCGGCAGCCCCCGGGCCGGGCCGGGCCGAGCGGGGTCCCGGGCGCCCCGCACGCCCCACGCGGTCACGCCTCCCGCTGCCCCGGCCCCCGCCCCGCGGGCACCCGGCGCACGGGCACGGCCCCCCCCGCCGCGCCCCGCACCTTGGCGGGGGGAGCCGCCCTCCCGCCGCAGCCCCTGCGACCCTCCGAGCCCCCAAGGACGGTGCCGGGGGCCGCGGCGCTCCCGGTCGGGGCTGCCAAGCTCGCCGCCCGCCCGCCCGCCCGGATCAGCGCCGACCGGCCGCGGCCGCCGGCGGCGAACAAAGGAGCGGGCACCGGGCACCGCCGCCGGCCCCGCCGCCCCCTCCCCGCCGCCGCTGCCGTGCGCCGGGGGATGCCCGCGGCCCCGGTGCGGCGGGCGAGCCCCGAGCCGCCGCCGGCGGGGATGCTCCGCGTCGGGGAGCGGCGCGGGGGCGAGGCGGCCGGCGGCGGGGCCGGGGCGCGGCGCGGGGCCGGGGCGGGAGGGGAGGGGAAGGGGAGGCAGCCAGGCTCGGTACAAAGGGGGCCCGGCCCGCCGGGGAGCATCCCGGGGTCCCCCCCGCGCCCGGACGCGGGAGAAGCAGGAACGCATGCAGCATCCGCAGGGCTGGGAGCGGGGAGGCACGCCATTGTGCTCGTACTCACTTCTTATTTACCGACCCGGTGCCCTCTCCTCGCTCCACGGGCAGGCATTTTTTCAGGGCTTGGGTAGATACAGTCAGAGCAAATTAAAAAATAAAAGAAATTTAAAAAGAAGGAGAAGGAGAAGAAGGAAGAAGCAGACGGAGAGGAAGAGGCTGATGGATGGGTCTGGAGGAGAGGGAGCGGCAGGGGCGGGCGGGCTGGCAGCGCGGATCCCGCCGGCTCCCCCCGGCCCCGGGGCGGGCGAGGTGCCTCACGTCGCGCATCGCGCATCGCACATCGCGGCGCGCGCGTGGCTGTGTGCGGGTGTGCGCGTGTGCGCCCGTGTGCGGGTGTGCGCGTGTGGCCGTGCCTGAGCGTGCCCCTGCGCGTCCGTGTGCGTGTCTGTGGCTGCCCGTGCCCCTGCGTGCTCTGGTGCGCCGGGCGTGCGGACCTCGGCGATGCCTTTTGTGGGGCAGCGGGCAGCCGTGCGCCCCCTTCCGCGTCCCCCACCGCGGGGGGGGGGGGGGAGGCAGCGCCCCTCCGCGCAGGCAGCCCCTCAGCTGGGCGGGCAGATGCTGCAGGGGCGCGGGGAAAAAAATGAACGGGGGAGGCGGAGGGGAGGCAGAGCGGTACCTGCGGAGACCGAGGTCTCGCCTGGAAACGAGCGAGGAGAGGCGGGAGGGAGGAGAAGGCACCGGCCACCCCCGCCGGCGGTCCCCGCTCCAGCCCCAAACGCCACCGCCTCGCCAGAGCCTGCCCGTGAACTTTTGAACTAGCCGAAATGTCACCGCGGCAGCAGGAGCGGGGGGCGGGCGGGGGACCCCGCGCCGGGCTGCGGGGCAGGGCGGCTCCGTCCTTGCCAGCTTGGCCTGATTTTTAACCCGTGTGCTTTGCAGCCCGGCGTTTTGCCGCAAGGAGTTAACTAGGTGGGATCTAGGAGTCAGGGATGGTAGTTGCTCTCCTATCGCAGCACCGCCAGTGTACCGCCTCCTGCCATTTTAGGCTGATAGATACATCAGAAATGCTGCTTCAACTGTGGATTCTGCCACTAAAAAGCCTGAAATGATTCTTGTTATCTTTGCCACGGGATAACTCCCCGATTTCGCTGTCATCTATCACCTGTGACATTATCCGTGGGTCAGTTGTTCGCACTGAGGTGATGAACATCTACACTTGCCTATAAGACAGGAGAGGATTTACCCAGAGAATCCAAAAAGTGCTCCCAACAGCCACACTCTAAAAAGTCTCTGCAAGCATGTTAAAGAATTACTCGCCGTAACAAATGGGTATAGGTCACAAGCATTTAAAGCCAGAGGCTGTATGGCCAAAGTCAGTCATACGTTGGGTGTTTAACGGGCTATAATCCTGCTTAAATCAGCAGCACCATCAGCAAACACTTTAGAAGTCACTTATATGAACGCTTCTCCGTATCAGTGTGACATAATACAAATGAGTGTAATATTGAGTTCCTTAGGACTCCAATTTCAGCAGTATCAATCATGCCAATCTTCCCTGGTGTGTTCACACACCTCCACGAGATGCAGCGCAGGGCAGGAAGCTGCGTCTGCTATTTCAGTTTGAGCTGTAGCTCATCGCTCCCCATTGCCATGAACTAGCAAAGCCGTTGTCGAGTAACAAGAGCCGTTGGGCCCAATCCAGCAAATCCTTCTGCAAGTAGACTTTCAGTCGTACGGTCAATTTCATCATTGCGGTGCCAATCCTCAAACAACAGAAGAAAAGCAAAATGCCCGCTCCCATCTGCTGATACTCCTTTGCTCAAGGGATCCTTGAAGATGAATGATTTTCACACCTGGATCTTTTTTATACCAAAAAATCATCTTTCTCCCAAAAAAGATTTCTTAACTGTTAGCCCATGTAAACACTGCCTGTTACTACCTCGCGGGAAAGAATCATTCCGCAGGATTTTTTCCAACATCCTATGGGAAGACAGGCACAAAAATTTCCTTCCATGCTGACCTGCGTCTGTATAAAATATTGTGGAAAATAGTACTACATGCCTTTCTTTAGCAATCTAAATATTTGGAATAAGATTTTGTTTTTCCTTGAGTGAAGGAATTATTATTAAAAGCTGAAAGGGGGTCAGACTTAGTGCCTACAATTTGGAATCAGTGGGAAGCCTCACGATAGCTTCAGCTGCGTTTGGACGAGGCCTTAAATTCAGTCATTCCACCCAACGGGCAGAAACCATTTTGGGATCCACTGTAGGAATGACGGCATTGGTACCTTAACTTCAATAGCTGAAGAGCTGTCTCTGTGAAAGTAATTATTTCCATTAATTACCTAGTAAATGGCTCCAATGTCTACTTTCAGTTGGCTGATATTTTCCACCTATTGTGATCCCAGATGCAATCCTCAGCTGGAGCTTGCCGCTTACTTAAAGTGGACTGGAGCTGTGCTTTCTCACTTCTGCCAGGGATATAAACACTCCACATATGGCAGGTACCTTTAATGACTGACATCTTCAAATCCAGCATGAAAAGCAGTAATTCTTTTTGTGGTGCACAACAAAAACTATTGTGTATAGCAACTCCTGTTTCCTGGAGGCCTTATATAGCACCAGCATTTATTCTGTGGGGTCATGCTCCCCAATATTTTATTGTAATGTATGCCACGCATTGTTTGAATTTTGTGTGTGACCATTTTGCCTTCAAATTTGGAACTGACATTCAACCAGTTTGACATGTCAGGCCTGAGCTTTACTAAACAAACACTCAAATGCAGAATATCACTGACAAAACATACCACCAACCAACCAAGATTAAATTGTAAAAGGGGCTACACAGAGCTCCAACCTTGCAAGCAAATGGGCTTGCTGTTGAGCCAAAGAGATTTATCTGAACTAAAACAAAACAACAACAACAAAACCTCATAAGATTAAGTATACGCAGGTTTGTGTGTTTCATGCTAACATGAGAAAAACTCACAAAGTACAGGACTTTCAAATGCTGTCTAAAAATGTCTTGGCATGAGTTTGGGATGGCCACATTATTCACAGACGGTGGCTGCTGGAAGCTGCTCAGCTCTTTGAAATGTTAAAAGTAGGCTCAGCTGAAAGAGGCATGCAGCATGCAGAGGAAGTCAAAGTTACATGATAAACATAGCAATCACATATTCATACAAATAACAGCTGTAGATGATCTAAACATAGCTCTGATAGGACAGGAGAGCATTCAAAAGGAAATAGTTATTCCAGAAAAATATCACCCTAGAAAGACCAATTTAAAAAGAGTACATAAAAAAGTACCCTTATCTTTTCTTCTTTCCAGCTGCAGGAGCCATCTCCTCCCCGCAAGGCCATGAAAAATATTTTCTTTGTGCCCAGAGCAAAAGGTTCCTGCTAAGCCCCCATTTCTGGGTGCAGTAAATGCTCTTCTTTAACCAGCTGTGTAATAGGAAGTGCCACAGGTTCCAGCCCTCTTATTTAATTGCCAAGATTTTCTGCATTTCCAAGGGACTGTTACAGCAAGGCTTCCTAGTGAGGGTGCTTCCCTCGGTGACTTCAACAGACTATTCATATGGGCACCTATTTAATTCACCGCAGGGGACCTGCACCTTTGATCAAACACTGCCTTGCTATAGGCTTCAGCCCTTGCTGTGGACACAGCATCTTCCCCTCTAAAGGCAGCAATGCTTTCTTGTGATGTAAGAACAGGAAACCTCTGCCTTTCTACAGAACGGGTCAAAGCATACACCCAGTTGAAGTCCAGGATAAAGCCTTGCTACTGCTAGGTTTTGTTACAACAGAGCTCAGCAGAAATACTACTGGACTTATTTAGTAGGGTTAATTTTAAAGCTCATTGTACTTATTCAGCGGGACTTACAAATGACCTGTCTCTTGACTTCTTTGGAGACATTAAAAGATCTCTGTCAGTTCTTTATGGGTAATTATGACATTAAGGCCATGCCATGTTACTGTATTCTGCCATTAAACCACTACTTGTATCCTGCTATGGGAATTTACACTAAACGAGAAACTAATGGCATACAGCCTGCTTCTCCTTTGAGCAAAGGAGAAGGCAGACACTGGGCTTCACGGGCAGTAAGGACACAGAGCTGCTCCCAGTAACCACACTGAGACTGACTGCACTGTCCCAGCCCACCACCAGCATTAGGAGGGCAAAGAGAAGGCAATGGGCAGGAGACACAAGCAGCTGAGTTATACTCAGCCCTCATCTGCCTCTGAAAATATTAAAGCCTCTAAGCAGTCCCATTTAAAAATACGTGATCACTTTTAAATCACATTTTAAAATGAGTAAGCATATGCGGTGCAACTAGAATATGTATTAATGGCGTTTACCTCACTAACAAGCTATTACATCTACCACAAGTGTCTGTCTTACAGTGTGACGAATTACTTGTTCAACAGAAAAGTCATTGTTTTTCACCTTATCAATTACTAGAAAAAATGTTTACATGTGCCCATCTATTTTCATACAGCTCAGTTGTCAGTTTTAATTAGGTTCTAATTCTTTCCATCACTAGTAATTCTTATCTATTTATCCACGTGCAGTAAGTGGGAAGTTGTTTTAGAACCCATAAAGTATTCGCTGCTGTAATTAATATTGTGAATGTGTATTTTTCTTTACTGCCTTGCAAATCTCCCAGTGGGTTTCCTCCCTGACTGTGTCATGTTACCAGACCTAATGGGATTTATTTGTCACATGTTCTGCCACTGTTTTTTCATATTTGCTTTCACAAACCTGTTATGCTTGGATAGCTTCAGAAGCAACAATTATAACCAAGTTTTCAATGCCAATCTCATCAATGATAAATGTGAATTGCCATATGTCACCTTTATTATGGATTATTTATGCACAGGAAAAGCTTACTACTCCTTTGAATTACTGATCTCCTTGAGGGAAAGCTGGTGGTGCCTTGCGTTGATTACAAAACGTTTTCCTGTAATCATCAAAATGTTCTACAAAGTTGCTGGTCTGTAATTTGTTTTTCATTGTTGCTAGTTGTGGTCTCTTCAAAATAGGAGACTGGCAATGGGAATATCTAGATTTTATATCGGGCTGTCCACACCCATTAGTACCAATCATGCAACTGTCCTCATAGATTTTCATGGTGCTACTGGATGACTTATGAGGTGGAAACCTAATCTCTGGATTGTCTTTGCAGACTGGAAAAAAGCATGTAATATTTTGAAAGAAGAAGAACATACATATAAGACTGCAGACATCAGCTCTGACAAGAGAATGGCCAAAGCTCATGCTTACTTCACAAGGTAGTTTTCCTTGAGTAACTAAGTAGATGCTTAGTTTTAAACCAAGTTTTGAGGAGCTGGGTATTTTATTTTTATATTTGTAAAGTACTACATCCACATTTTAGGGAACTCTGGAAATAGTGACACAGACCTATGGCACAACAATATGTAAATAAAATAAAAAAGAGACAGAGGACGCTGGAAATCACCTAAAATAGCATTAGTGCTTTTCTTGTAGAGTAATCCACAAATATAATTTGGAAGAAACAAAACAAACCAGACAAAGACCAGAGAAGAGAAAATAGCCCAGGCAATACTAAATAAGTGTCATGCAGGGATAATGAAAGAACTTGCTAGCAGAAATAAAGAATACAAATGAGGAGATGAAAAAGGAGAACATTAAGTATCATCTATGTTTTTAAACCACCAGACTTACTCTACATGGCAGTAGCTATAAGAGAAAGTGTGATGAAATACATGAATTATTTTCAAATGTGCACAAGAGACTCTGTTTTCTGGCAACCTCTGCGTGTTCAGCTACAGGGAGATACGTCTGGAAAAGATGCCACAGATTTTTTATAGAAAGATAACATTTGGTAGTGTTTTTCTTTTTTTTTTTTTTTTATTTGATAGCTTGTTCTAAGGATAGACCTCTTATTTTATCTCTTCTCAATTATTTTATCATTTTCTCTTCCCCCCATGCCAGGAACAGAGCTCACAAATCACAGTGTACAACTAAGCTGTGTGCTACTGCTAATGTCAAAATATGGGAGTTGTAAGTAATGGTTAGTTAATTTAAAGAGGTATAGGGTTTCAGCTTTTAAAACTCTCAGCACAAAAAAGTACCTCCCAGATTTTCAATTAAGCACCTAAACAGAGGCGAAGAGGTAATTTCACATCACATTAAAAGTCTGACTTTGAAAATCAGGGTGTCACAACTTCATAGCTTCATCTGCAAAGGATCGCCTGCCCTTTCCAGTGACCAAATCTTTCTGCTGTGCTAAAGATGCCACTAGCACCATGCAGGCAGAAAGCTGGGTGAACAGAGCCCGGTTTTCATAAGGTGCTTGGACGGCAAGAAGCATAAATTTCTGCCATTCAGATGGATAGTGCATTGGCATTGCGCAGCACTTCCATCCTTGAACACTCTTCCCTCTATTTTCTTTAAAGTGTAGACCTTGAAATTCTGGGCTTGCTGGTTTCATCTTGGGTTGGCAGCTACAGACTGTGTTGGCAGGAGAACAGCTACAAGTTCATACTCATTTTTTCACTTCTAAAGTATCTGTTAATCTATCTTTACATTTTTGCTAGAAATAAGGTTTTTCAGTTGTGTCGTGCCACTGATGTTAAGCATGCAACGAAACTGAACCAGTTTTGTACAGTTTCCTGTTTTATTTTCAGTTGTTAGAGGGAACATTAAAAGCTGGTCTCCAGCTCCAAGGTAGATGAAGGTGCAAAATATAGGGGAAGATTTGCCCACATTTTCCTCTTTGCATAGCAAATGTAAATATACCCCAGATGTAAATACCCCAGGCACCAAAGACAACCAGACACACTTAGGACTGTGACTGGTGAGAAAGTTGCTTTATATGACCCCTTCACATAAACCAGCTAAAATTAATATTATGAAATTTCCATGACATTTTAGCAGCCTGGACATGAAGGCTGTTCTATTTCTAAAATGCTCAACATCTTAATACTTTTATAATCACTTGCCCAAAAAGGTCACTTGCCCTATCACATAAATGGGCAAAGTAAGATTGGAAAAAATTAATTATGCTAGTGTAAAAGGTATTCTTCAATGAAAATTATTGTTCTTCTAAATTATTTGTATTGGCCACATATATCGTAAGTGACCCCCTGTAACAATTCATGTAAACTTTCCATTATTTTTTTGTTAAAAATGGGAGTATACCGATTTAAGAAGAGTAATTGCCAAGAAAATTTAATAGAAAAGCCATGAAGAAACAAATTCCTGAAATTACTGCTTTCCTAGCTTTTCATGTTCTCTCCCATAACAACTTCGGATATAAAGGGGATTACTATTCACAAAATGTACTTAAGGCTTCATCCAATAAGAATATCTCAATGGAAGAAATGCAACAAAAGCAGTAAGTAAGTAAGCCTCAGGCTGAACATTTGTACCAGATTCTTGGGGACTCATTGGCAATTTCTTTCTTTATTTTAGAGGGATGATCTGATGATTTTTCTTACTCGTAAAAATTGCCTAGAGTATTTTGGAAAGTCAGCTATGATCACAATATTGTAATTAGCATAGTAAACTTGTGGGAAAAATATCCCTTATTCCTAACTTACAGGGACCTGCATGCTGCTAGCAAATCTATATAAATACATGTAACCCAGATGTGAAGGATTTTGAACATCACGGCGGAACACCGCACAAGGAGCGGTGTGGGAGTTCAGAGCAAGCTGCTGCATGCACAAGATTGTGCACCGTAACACAAAAACATTGCCAGCTGCTGAAGGTAGGGCAGGTATGGTCTTCACAGCAGCACACTCAAACTAGTAACTGACCTCTCAGCATGGCAAACTGGCTCAAATACAGTACTCCTATAGCACATACGTGTTGCCTCCAGTTCTGGGGTTACCTCTGTGTCAGCTGCTTTGGGTTTTTCTGTATCATTGTGCCAGGGACAGACATGGCATCTCTCTTGGACAGAGGCACCTATATGCAAAATCGTGATCCTGAAAAAAACATTTCTTTTTAATTTCTGTGTGGCTCAGTTTTCACCACTGGTGTCCTTTAGCAAGCTTTCTGCTTCTGGACACAAATACACTTCCCACCATGCTGCTCAACACTAATGGCATTTTTATGCTCAATTGATCCAGAAAATAAGCCTTCCTTACTTATCTCCTCAGGGGAGTTTATTTGGCTTTTCTGGAATGCTAGCAGAACAAACTTTATGTAAAATGTAGGGATGGTTACCACTTCCTTTTAAAACATAAATAGAAGAAAAGCCTCCACCAGATTTTATGCAACAGTGCAATGATTGGAAGACTCTCTCAGGATAAGGGGAAAAAGGACTCTAATTATTTCTTCTGCATAAAAGAATTTAAATCCACATCTTTCACATTCCTGGAGAGAGCCTATAACTGGGGCTCCCTCCATTTCAGCAAGCCATGCTTAAAAATCACTGATCCTAACACATTACTCGATTCAGGTGCGCAGTCCTGTAATTGTGTCTGGTCTCTAGGAAATATTACTGACCTGTATTTGTTGTCCCCACTTACATATTTGTGCAAAATAAGGTTTATACTTGAGTGTTATAAATAGTGATATACTTACACAGGTGCTTAGGAAGTTTAACGTCCCTTGCCATCAGCAGAAAGAATTTTACTGAAAACAGGTAAATGACCTGTTTACCCCCAGAGCAAGTACTGAGCTTGTCATTATTTTTTGCCTTCCTATTGCATAAAGGGTTTCTTCAGAGTCAGTTAGCTGCTGACTTCCAGCAGAGCCTACACTGTCACCAAAGGGCACTCCAAAGGAATATGCATGAGAACTGGATCCCAGCACCAGAGGGCTGTGGCAATTATTTTGGAAATTGTTTGGGCTTAAGCGCCTACTAGCTACATGGGAAAGATGAATCAACTTGAAGCCTAACTAGAAAGAGATGTAGCTACAATATGTTTCGTTTCTCATACCTCTCTTCAGAAATAGTCACTGATTTATTTTTGTTTTAATCTTAACATTTTAGTATAATAAATTTATTTTATTTTTGACTGAAAGCTAGTTAGAGCAAAGGTGGATTTCAGGGTGGCTGACAAACCTTAAGCAGCCATCTCCTCATTATGAGACAAATCTTTTAGTCCGTGTCAGCCTATTTTGACAGTTCCCAGCACCCTGCTTACTGGAAAAAACAGACTCCGGGTAGGAGATTAGGGTCCCACTATCAATGTTAATCAGAACCTACTAAGCAGTCATCAGGGTAATAAGCAGAAGGCATGAGATTCAAAGGATGTCCTTAGATTTATGACAATCCCATAATCTAGCAGGCATTAAAGAATTCAAATGTAATCCTAGTTCTTCCTGTAGAACTCGGGATTCACGAGGTGGGAAAAAGACAGAGGGAGAAAGAGAGAAAACATTCCTAGCTTAGTGATTATTATTCACTTGGCAGAGGAAGACATGAGTTCCTGCTCCAAGGACTGTTTATGCATTTTAACCAATGACAGTTTCAATGAAAAATCCAAGTGCAGAAACAAATTACATCTGATCACTTCTACAGATATTTATCACTGATAGTCATCATCAATCTTAGTCAGCAAACCCTACACTGACACCACCTCCCTTCAAATTCTTTACCAAGTTTACTTGTTTAGCATGCGAGAAGAAAAACCATCAAGGATGCTGCAACACGCAGAAAATTCCTGCTAACTCAGTTCAAACAGAGTAATTAACAGAATTAATCAATTTCAACTGAATGAGATCAAAGAAATCTCCCATCAGTTGACTGTATAGAATAACTCAAGGAAGATTAATTTCTATCCCAGTGTTCTCTTGATCCCAATAGGTTGTTGATGACAGAAGAGTAGAAAGAAAGCTTTTTATCATCAATCACTTTCGTTATTACTTGAATACACGCTGCGTACAAGGATCCACACATTCCTCTAATTTTAGACCAGAAAGCAACCTGTCAATAACTGCTGAACTACTAGCCATTCAAAATGACCACTTAGGGAAGAACATATGCCCAATAGCTGGTGTTTAGAATGCTTGACAGAAACCTACATATGGAAAAACACAAATGAATGTGCCTCACCCAGCCATGTTTTTCTTAAAGTAAATAACACTGAAGCCATATAAAACAATTACTGATTAACTGACAGCAATGCATCCTTCAATATACCACTTGCACATGTTAGATAGGTATACATCTGTATTATCTCCACATACTGCATTCATAGACTAGCTATAAGCTCTAATTATTACTATAATATTAAAATCATATTAGTATATCAGAAAAAGGTTATACTACATAATTAATAAATATCAGTAGTGTAATGAACTTGTTAATGAACACTCCTATAATGCAACAAAGATAGAGGTATCACTTAGCTGAACAGAATACTGGCATTGAAATGTGTGACTTTCTGACTTGCAGCATGGGACTCCCTGTCTCACCGTAAGTGTTCCCTAAGCCTCCTTACTACAGACATACTGACATACAAGATGCTGCAGTAGTAAAGTCGGTAAGTTTATGTTCCTTGGGCTCATATTCATTTAAGGCTATAGAATGTATAATGTCAAGCTGGAGGCTGGAGGGTCACAGAATCACAGAATCCCAGAACGTTCAGAGTTGGAAGGGACCTCAGGAGATCATCTGGTCCAACCCCCTGCTGAAGCAGGTTCTCCTAGAGCAGGTTGCACAAAGTCACATCCAGGCAGGTTTTTAATGTTTCCAGAGAAGGAGACTCCACAGCCTCTCTGGGCAGCCTGTGCCAGGGCTCTGCCACCCTCAAGGTAAAGAAGATCTTCCTGATATTCAGATGGAATCTCTCTGTGTTGCTGTTTGTGCCCGTTGCCCCTTGTCCTCTCTCTGGGCACCACTGAAAAGAGCCTGGCTCCGTTCATTCTCTTGACACTCACCCTTAAGATATTTGCATGCATTGATAAGGTCCCTTCTCAGTCTTCACTTCTCCAGGCTGAACAGGCCCAGCGCTGTCAGCCTTTCCTCACCAGGGAGATGCTCCAGTCCCCTAGTTTGTGAAAGGGTTTACATGGTCTAGCTGCCTGCAATAACAGAGGACAAGGGTAGGTGACCTAGTCTTTCTTCCAGTCCAGATTCAGTCAGTTACTGCATATTGATGCAACCTCACTGACTTAGATTACACCACTGTAAGTAAGGTCAGCCAAGCTTTGTTCATTATTTCTTGTGATTTCACCTTGGCTCTTACAGGTTTTGGGCTTAGTCAACACAGTGATTTAAAAGCCACCATGCTCTGCACTGATGCACCTAGTTTTAGCCGAACACAGCCGATGCAGTCCAAAGGTAGAGCCTGAGCTCCCCATGTAACATGTGGGGAAAGTCGGTCACCCATGAGGGGAACCCACAGTGGTCTTCCAGGAACTGCTATCAACTAGCCACTGGGCGACACTACAGAAAAAGAAATGTACTAAACCCTGTCAAGCTCTGCAATTTAAATCTCTCAAAGGAGGATCTGTCCACACTTCAGGTTCCAGATGCTGTTTTGGTGGGCTTGTTAATGTGACAAGAACAGAGTAAAAAGTGGGGAGTGAGGAAAGATGGAGAACAAAGAGCTAAAAGGCACCACTTGGTGCAACTCAGTAGCTGGAAACATCCACCCAGGAGTCAGGAGAGGAGATATGGGCTCACATCTTCCACCTCCCTGTGAATGCTTTAACCAGAAAGCCATTGGGTGGAGTATTCTTAATCCCCAAATATTTAGCCGCTTATGATTTTGGCAATAAAGCATTTTCTATTGGCACCCATGTCCTAACAGGCCAAAACTGAACACTTTTATTCCATTTTTACACATACCTTATTCAGGCGAATTCCCATCGACTTCAAAGGAAGCCTAAAAACTTACAGGCATTCAGTTCTCACATTATCTATGGCTGTGTCTATATTTATGTTCCCATGCATGCCTTGGCATGCCCCAGGGTCCTGCTCCAAAGAGCGTTCAGACCAACGCCCGGCTACAACATGCCATGGCTCACGCTCAGGCTTTGGGCTCAAGCTTTCCTTGGCATGAGAACTGGGTCTGAGAGGTGTGGGGACAAGGGATCGGCACATGCCTGGGTCTTGTACAGCAATGGCATTCAGCCTGCATCTGCTTGTGAGCCCAGGGAAATGGGAAGGACTCCCACATACCATGACAGAAGTAGTCTACCTGCTTAAGAGGTTTCCACGGGCGTTCAGCAGAGCACAGCTCTCAGAAAATACTAACCGCAGGAAAGCACGAAAGGCAAACACTAAAAAAAAGTGTACCGGAAAAAGGTGTACACAGCTTGGTTTTGGATAAAGTGGAACTATGATAGAAACTCGCTTACCCATCAGATTCAAAATCAGCATATGAACCAAGCCAAAGCAGTCACCCATTAATTTAGAATGAATGGCATGCCAATTATTCAAAGTTATTCCCTTAGTTCTTGCCATAATTTTTCTCTCTAGTACAGACTACTAAGTCTGACTAGGTAAGATGTGTGTATTGGCTTCATTACAATAGCATATATATGCTAAATATTGTGAAGTTAACTTTATTTCATTAATTCTTTGAGGTGGAAAAGTGCTGTTACGTCCATTTTTATCAAAGTGACCCAGAAAACAGTGACTTGACAACATTTCACAGGGAGTTCCCTGTGGACAAGAAATTGTTAACAGGTTGGGCTTTAGTTCTTTGTGTACTCAGCTGTAAATGTGCGCCAGGAGAACTGGGTCATTTTTCTCCTTTGTAATGGACATTTGTTTCTAAAATCTCCAAAATATATAATGGATATCATGATCATGGATAGAAAGTTTAATTATGCATGTATGTTTAACAACTTCTGAACTTTGTTCTAAATTTTCCTTACTGTTCTCTTACAACTGTAATGACTGATTTTCTTTTTCCCTTGTGAAGTTTGCCTTATAATTTTTTTTCTTTTCTGCCTATATCCTAATTTAGTTTGAAGGTTTTTTCTAAGCTGTTTTTCTTTCTACTTCCAAGTGCTTCTGGCCTTCTAGCTTACACGTTCTCCCTGTGAGATGAAGTACCATGCACATTTCCAAATTCTGTCTCCCTCAATAATAAGTAAATTTCTATGTTTTCAAGAGACTGCTTGGCAACTACATTTAGTTTGTATACAGCTATTACAGAACTGAGTTTGTTACTGCGCAACCTGGGCTTTTTTGTTTGTATTCAAATTGACTTAAGATTTCATATTGAGCTGGGTATCAATATCCAATTTATAAGCAACAACAATTCCATTCATGTTCAAAGGGGCGTTTCAGTCATTTGAAATAGCTCTCTATCTGAGCAATTTCCACAGAACAATCTTCTTTTACCGTGCAGAATACGTATACTTAATTTCCTTTTAGATACAGCTTCCCACTCATAGTTTTGTTTCCTGCCAAAATAGTAGCTCTACTGAGGGCCAGGCATTGTTTACTTTTCCTTTTTTTCTGTCCGGTGTAAATTTTTACATTACTTCTTGCAAATTCACTCCATGTGAGAATTGAACTGTTGAAGTTGTTTATTTTTTACTTCGTCAATCCATATTTCTTCTTAAATAAGACTTGTTTGTCAGCCCAATCTACTGTGCCATCACCCCTTTCCTTCCTAAAACTTGCATTCTCATCCAAGAGTGTTCTCAGCCTGGCAAACTAACACAGCTGCTTCTAGATGTAAGTCAGAATCTCATGCAGTGTTTCTCTCTCAGTTTTGGTCTCTCTATGGCAATCTGATCTCAAAATTAGGATCCCATAAACAGAGAAAAAAGCATGGGTTTTTTTACAAATATCAAATACATTTCTCTTCTGGGTATTTCACATACAATTAACGCTCTCAGAATTTCATTCTTTCAAAGAGTGTGACACAACTTTTTTTTGCACAAACTGATAATTAGACTGCTCTTCTTTAATTGTAGGTTATTAAATAATATCCACTGCCCCTGGCCTGAGGTTACTAGAAAAAAAGAGTAGCTAGCTTTTGCTCACCTTTCTCTTTAGCAACTTTTCTTTTTGAAGAGACAAAATTCTCCTTTAATCCCTCTGCCTGATGCATTTCTCAAGAACCCCAGATGCAATAGCTGTAGTCCTTAGCTGCTATTCATTCCAGGTCCTTCATCCCTCACATTGTCTTCTATGTTTCTGATACTGGATGCATGGGGTCTTTTCTGTTCTTCTTCAGATACCATTGAGTGCTCTTAGTGGTGATTAATGCTAGTGCCCAGGTTGAATCTTGTAACTGTGATGAATCTTCCAAATTGTAATGGGTAAACTGACAAGTATGTGTTGGGCATGTGTGACACTGGGCTTGTGAGGGAGGGAAGCTGATGCTTCTTTTCATCTTCCTCTTGCTGTTGATCTGTTCTGGTTCAAAGCGATACATTGTGCAAGGAATGTTACGCTTCTGCTTATGACTGTTCAGAGTCCAATTATCCTTAAACCCTTGCTTCAACCCAAGTCTAAAATAAGCTTTCTGGCCATAGGAAGGTGATTGTTACAAGCAGCAGGTCTCCTTTAAGTAAATGAGGAGAGCTAGCACTTTTTAAAGGAATCCCAAGTGGCCAGCCACTGAACAGAAAGCCACCAAACATCACACAATTTGGCGTACTGATTCTTTCGGACCCACCTACAAACAGAACTACCCATATGGGCCAGTGTCTTCTGGTTCCTGATCCTTGTGTTATCACTGTATGAATACAAAGTGCCACCTAATAAACTAGGCCCTTCTAGTCTGTTTTAATGAAATTTATTAGAAGTCCTGTTAAAACCACCATCTTGTTTATACTGATTATTTTTGCTGGTGTCAACAATACATAGGAGGTGGGGTTTGGCCAGCAAGGGCTATCAGTCCTGCATGCCAGCCTACAGGCCCCAGTAAAATATCAGTGGGAAAAGTGCACTTAGTTCTAGTCATTGGTGGTCCACAAAAATTAACCCAAAAAGCAGCAAAGGCGGCTTCTAGATGCATTCTTTCAGAGGAAACTGGAAGAGCTTGGCTCACTTATTCTGGCAAAATGAAGGCTGAAAAGACATCTGATTGCTGTATGTAGATCAATCAAAAAGACTTTTTTGAGCTCATGGACCATGTTGGCACAAAAACAAAACCATTCTGCGAATAAATTTTGGCTGGAAATCACAATAAGCATGAGAAGAGCCAGCTTCTGGAACAACCTCTCAATAGGGAGGATGAGAACAAAAACCTAATGTTGTAAAATAGAGACTGGTCAATTTATAAAAAATGACATGCTGCCTGCAAAAACAGATTGGTCTCAGAGGCTCAGCAGATTGATGGTGAACCTTCCTGAACCCATAAACCACATTCTGCAGTCTTCACAGAGCCACATAGACTTCAGGGAGCTGTTGGGAGAGTGGATAGCTCAGCAAGTCCCACATCTTTTACTGTTCCCTTGTGGATATGGGCTGGATGGCCTCTGCATCCCAGACAAAGCCATGCCCATTGGCTCAGGTCCCCCAGCAGCCTCCAAACCAGTGCAGCCCACTGCCACATGAGCGCCGCAACCCCAGCATGGGAGTTCATTTGGCATGCAGCTTGAAAAATCCAAGACCTTCATCTCAAACCCTCTCAAACACACACAGAGATGTAACATTCTTCCAACCCACACCTCTCAGGACCAGTCTGTCCCTTCTCTAGCCTAAGGAGAAGAAAAATCATCTGGGGAAAAATGTCTTCTAGAATAAGACTGTTTTCCAAGAACTTGTTCTCTGATCTCCAGTATTTTTAGCAACAGTAGCACTAAGAACCACAGTGAAAATTGAACATTTTTATGCTAAGTTACCATCATCAGGGTGAAACACTGTAGTGATAACTTGAGAAGATCTGAGATTTAAGAGGCAATAACGGTGTCCCGGACTGCGTGTTCTATCAAAGCCAAAACACTCGCAGCAAGTAAGTGTCAAAGCCAAGGATATGTACCGTTTATTAATAGAAGATGAAGCTATTGCTGAGTTAAGAAGTAGCCTCAAGTTACTAGTATAATTAAAAATTGTGATTAAATATTAAGATGAGTGACAAAAATCAAATTGTGAGCTCTCAAAATGCCAAGTGAATAATTTAAAGACAGATTTTAAAAGCAGTTGGGAACAGCCTTTTTCTACTTTTTCTGCTTCTTCATATTACTAACCCTTTTTTACCCTTTTTAATATAATCCTCACACTTCTCTGGTATTTGCATAGGTTAGCAAGGTTACTTCCCCCTACAATGTACTTCTGTTTATAATACATGTTTGGAAATTGCAGAAAAGGCTGTGCTTGCACCCATCTGAAATAGAAAAACTGTCACAGTGAATAGAAGGACAACCCTTTCTGGGGCAGTTGGAGGAAAAAAAATATATATTTGTGGACAGAGCTAGGAAAATGAATCATAGGAGGGAGCACAGGTTGACCGTGGGTTGTTTGGTTATCTAAGTGTTTTCAGGATTTTTCCATTTACATTTTCTTTCCTGTTAAGAGTTACTTTTCTTATGTTGGGTAAATAAAAACCTTGCATTGTTTCATCTAAATGGTGTCAGAGGCTGATACGACTTATTTGCTACTGAGGAGGATCTAAGAAGCCAGGCAATTGCTGAAGCAAAACTAAGAAGGAAGCGTGTGCACTGACTGCACAGGTAGGTAGAATAGAAACTGGATCTTCCCACACATGTGAATGCACTCTTCCACATACTGTGAGAATGAAAACTTTTTAAGTTTTGTTGTTCTTGTTGTTGTTTAGAACTAGGTAAAAGACCCTCACACATCGCACAAAAGCAACTAAACTGTAGGTTAGGATCCTCAACTGGACTATGGAAGAGTGAAGAGACAGTATTAATCAGCTTGATCCAGCACATTAACTAGCGTGGCAGTACCAAGTAGTTGCACTGTTGTGTCCACGGTGGAGCTGAAATGCAGGTCCCCATGGGAAGTTTCAGTTAAACTAGTGCTTTCCTGTGAGCAAAGTTTTTTTTTCTTGAAGAACTGGCTTCTGTCATCAAAGATATTTTATTACACCTCGAGAAAATTTCTCAGCATCTCCAATTCATGGTAGCAAAGAACAGCAACACAACCTTGACCCGCTATGCCAGATGTGCATTCCTGTCTGCCACCAACCTGGATGAAGGCATTGTTTTTTCACAAAAGTCGTACATCCCTATTACTATATGTTATCTCTGCGGTGATGCAAATAGACACACATAGGTAGAGTACACGGCACAATTACATCCATGAGCAAAAGCTGTGCATGGGTAAGGCACTATGCAGTGTTGAATAAACTCAGTAAAAGTAAAATTCCCACCTATCATTTTTCCCATAGATTATGGGAAACAGAGCTCTGATGCACATTTTAATGTTAGTTTAAAATGAAAAGTGCACAGTGCCCAATGGATCAGTGAATAGCTTTTGGAGAAGCCAACACCAATGTTCCCAGAAAAATGCCTACCTAGTTGGAGAATTTTGAAAGGACAGGTAGGAGTTCAGCAGAGAAGACAGGAGACTTCCCCCTGTTTTTAACTCTGAGGACTGCCAAACTGTGCCCAGAACGACTCTCCTCTTAAAAGCTGATGATTTTCTGTCTACAGATCTGTCATACAGGCTGTCTTACAGCACTCTCAAGTCATACAGCTGGAGGCATCCACAGTTCTGCCATCACTATCCCGTTAAAGTCCTGTCTCCCCATAGCTTTAAATGTACTTGAGTTTTTGTGAAGAAGCTGTCCTCCACCCACAGCTAAAAACAGGATTTCTACAGCGTTTGTTATGGTTTACTGGAAATCCCAAATACTTCTGCAAAGACTCTTGATAAATGTGTTTCCTGGATATAGCTGCATTTTTCTTTCCTGACATTACATCTCTGTGGAGAGACATTACACATCCACCGGTTTTCAATTTGATCTTTTAAGCCACTCCATGGCTTTGCACTTGTGTTAAGCACGTTTGCATTGTGAAGAGGTTCTCTTCCTTGCACCAGTGTTCAGCTCTCTACAGAAGCAATAGCACCTGTAAGTTACAGAAAACTTCTGTACAGAATTTCATTCCTCGCCTGTGTGCCTTCTTTTCACAACATAATGGCAGTCTGGGTGAGCTCTTCATGGTGGTGTCCCCTTTTGCTGGACACGTCTCACCTGAATAGAAACCTGAAGCAGATTCTTGAATATAAGTATCCTGGCCTCCTTACAGTCTGTACGAGGACAAGATTGATAGAATGAAGTATATAAATGATAAAAAAATGTGTATTTTGCAAAGTCGGTAACATATGGTTCCTCCTCTCTGAGGATTTTACTTATGCGAAAACAGTTTATTCTCCTTATATACATAAAAGATAGGCTTTTCAGATGCAATTTTTATACATTTTTTTTAAGAAAACCAGATGTATACCACTGCTACCAATTCCTTGTTCATTAAATTAATCTTTTCTTACCCTTGGTAAAAAGGTGCAGACTATATATCAGCTTCTTTTGAATTTTTTAACATCAGGTTGCATTTAGGCAGCAAGAGAACCAAGACTCTTGCAGCAGCTCTAAGTAGTTAAAGAAAAGATTCCCAAAACACTTGCTATACAAGGAAAAGGCAACACAGTTCACATGCAGTGCCCAGGCAATCACGAAGAAAAACTGTCTAGTTAAATATCTGCCACGAAACATTGCTTTCACTGAGCATCAGTATTGATTTCTGTGCAGTTTTACACTTACTTTTACTTCTGTATCATACACTTGGTAAAGGCAAGAATTCTGTCCCATCTTGAAGAGGACAAGTACTGTTACTTTCTGCTTGGGTCAGTGGCCTTTACTGCACAGGCTGAGAGCTGGCCATGTCTCAGTTAAGTCACAGAGCAACCATAAAGCCATCGCTGTGTCACATTAGGTGGTAATTGCCACATTCTCAAAAAAGGACTCAACTCCAAGCAGCACATACAAAGAACAAGGGAAGTGGTAGCATGCAGCACCTCCTGAGTGTCTTGCCTCTCTGTTTGCTGATGGTACAAAGAGAGAAAATGGTGGTCCAGAAGACAGATGGCAAAGTATAGCTCATATTCAGAAATACCGACTGCAGCAAGGCTGAGCTACATCAGCAGAGCTCTTCAGCAAGGCCCTTCTCTGCCATTTTTTTACAACTGTTCTGTTGGAAATTGCATTCCAGACGTCATCAAATCCAAGCAACAGTGACTTGTACATTAATAGGATTTTACTTTCAGCCTCCTACAGTTTATTCTTTACATGTATTTTCCAAATGAAAGCAAAAGTATGATGATGCCTATCAATTTTCATCATGTTATTTCTGCATATAGATCAGCAACAAGGGCTACACATCTTCCTACTTTAGTTCCAGACCAGCTTATTTCTGCAGTTGTGTTTTTTACACTCTTCTCGACCAATGGCTTTCAAAATTCCTATAAATAATTACAGTAACATTTGAAAGTAGTTGGTGTCTCATCTGAAGGCCTCAAGAAAACTTTAGAAACCCTCTCCTTGATGAATTGGTAGTGGATATCATTTCAGCATTTGATCTGGTTCTTTGCAATTGCCAAGATTATACTGGAGGCAGAACACCTTTTTTAAAAAGTATATAATACAAGTTCATTGTGGTTTTCAAAATGTTGCACTCAGCTTCAGCATTTGATTTCTGCCTGCCTGGATTTCTTTGGAAGCAAATGCTTGTTCATGTGAGAGATCAGACTACATACACCAGGCTCAGCCAGGAACATGTGCACACTACAGGTGGACCCCGCTGATCTGCCTCCCTTTCTACAGGAGAGTTGCACAGAAGCAGTTCAGGCAGCACTGGTACTGTAATAGTCAAATACAATCTCTTATTCAAATGTGTAACCAGGTGTTCAAGGCTTTGCTTTCTCCACGTGAGAGAAACAGTGGGGCTGAAGGCAGATCTCTTCTGGTGTACGTGTGGGTTAGCAAGTACAGCCAGCAGCTGCCATGGCCTTGTTGACTTACAGCATTAGAGTACTCCATAAAGGGGGTGAAGATTCAACTCTCAGAGCTCTTGAGGCCACACAACCTCAAGCCATGTGTTTATAGCTGGGCATATGATCTGAGCTCCTGTCTTCCATATGACAAAGATCATCTGCACAACCTTTGGTATGGCCTTTGCATCCCTCCCACCGCTTCCAGTATGGTAGTAACATCTCTGAAGCTATCCTCACCAACCACGGAATGGGGGCATAATGAGACTTTGAAGGGAATCCTGCAGCAGCCTGTAAGAGTCTGTTGGAGGTAAAGTTACAAGTCTGAGAAAACAGAGTATGGTATCAGCACTTTCTTCAGCATTCTACTAAGCTTTCTGTGTGTAACATAAGTGTATACAATACACAAAGTTGTTTCGTGAGCAAATATAAAGCAAATGGTAGATGGTAAAACTGAAATATCTATTTGAGGGAATAATGGCAACATTAGCAAGATAAAATCATTATATGGGCATGTCTCCCACTGAGGAGTTTTTGTTTTTTACGTGTATTTTTGTGAAGAGTGGGAAATACCTCTTTTAAGAAGTATTAGCAGAGAGAATCCAAACAAATGTCCTTACTTCAGCTAAGCAAGAGCCCAACAACATCTAAGGGCAAGTCCATGGGAATTTTGTCTTATTCTTCAGTGCTACAGTCCCAGGCGCCCTTAATGATAATGTTCTTAGCTTTATAAATTATAGTACAACCCGTAAGTTGTTTATCTCTGGTCATATAATGTGGTTTCTATTTAAATTTCAGTTATGTGGTTTTACCAGTTTGCAAGAGATTTGACCTTTCACTTGCTTTTCTCTGTTACCTACCAACACATTTTTAGGCAGTGATACATTTTTGGTTTGAAGCGTGATGAAAATGAAAACAGAACAAAACAGCAGGCATTTCTCAGTGGCATAAAGGACAATGAAACTGGAGAGTCTATGATTACTGTGCAACTCAATGGGTTTTCAAATGAACAGTTCAGCAGCCACCACTCCATCATTCAAGTGACTGTTAAGATTTTTTTCTGATATTAACAGCTGCTCAGTTTATAATATGATAGTGCATATATTACTCCAAATCTTTGAGGGAGAAAATGAGTCAAAATCATTTTTCTCCTAAATAATCTACACGTAACATTTCTAGTAAAAACATATGAAATGAAAATAATTTTTTTCAGCTTTGATGGAAAGCTTGGTCCATGTTAAATAGAGAAATAAGAAACATATTTTGGCTTAGAACATAGGATCGGTAGGGTTTCTTCAATTTGTCCAACAGTTCTGAATGGATAGCTATGCCTGTATAGAATCCCACTGATTTTATATATGGAGACATACACTTATCAAGTAGCAGGAAAAGTGGTGTTACGAGCTCTAAGTCTCTTTCCAGCTGACCTATCTGTGTCCAATATATTGTTCCTGTACAACAACTCACTCATTTTGTGGAAAAAATGTTATTCATTCTGGGCTTCTTTTTTCATCACATATCACCAGTAAAAAGCATCATAATATAATCTTAATCCTGATCCCAAAGTAAATAAAATAGTTTCCTAATTCAGTTAATGTCTTTTGAATCATTTGATTTTGCCATCAAGCTTTTAAATAAGAGACTGCTTATTTTTGAGTGCTTATTCAGAAAAATCACACTGGACTCTTTTGCCCAAACATTTTGGATTACTTATATCAACAGGAACCAGAACCTGCCCAAACTTACGGGTTTGATTAGTCAAAGTGTGCAAACAGAACAGTTTAGAAAGGCATTTTTAGATCCTGGCCTAAACACCTGGAGATGTGAAAAAGGAGGCAGAAAAATAATGCAGCAAATTTGTGCTAGACCACTCTGGACTAAAATATATTACATTTCACTGTGAACCTGAATTTTATCTTTACAGGAAACACTGCATGAATAAAATCATCCCTCTCCCAGCCCACTCTGACCTCCCTTTAGAAATATAAGCTCTCTTTGAGTAACTCAAATATCACACATGGACAAATCTATGCATTTACTGTGATGTTTCATGCAGTACTGTCTCAAAACAAAACATTGCTAAAAAGTGGTCATCACCACTTTAAATCATGTATTTTTTTTCTCTCCACCAGTCAAAAATAAAGAAGGATATAATAAATAAAACAGTGGAAGGAGGCCAAAAAGGTATTTGTCTTCATGTTATTTTGTGGTTTACCGCATCATACTGAAGATCTCAGCATTATACCATGTTGAATGTTGCATGAATTTGCCTGCCAGCATAAAGTGGTTCCTTTCTCTTCCAGAAGTGGATGTAGGAAGTAAATCCTCTCTTTTTGTTACAGATTAATTAAGATGGGAAGTGGTTATACATACGAGAAAATTAAACTACCATCTATCTTATCTAACTCAATCAATCACATTAAAATAAAAGTATTAAACATCTACTTAATCTCAACATGATGCCTCTCAACTTCTCAAACATGCTTTGTCAGTACTGCTTATCTTTTTGACTACATACTTTACAGGCATTAGGCATTAATTTTCATCTGGTTTTTTGCTCTCTCTTTTTCAAACCCTGTCTCATTATCTTCTCCCAGACAATTTTCAGCTTTCACCTGCTCTTGGACTTGGCATACTTCCAAGTTTAAAATCTTGACCACAGCAGAATTCTCACCAAGGGCCAGGAGAAACACAAAGCATACATACTAAGCGTACATAAATTTAAATAATCTCTGCAAACTAAGTTCTTACAGCTGTAGTGGGCTGGCAAATGCCTGGGTATATTTATTGATGCAGCTCTTTAATAGAGAAAACTAGAAAGTTTAAAGAACAGTGGAAAAATGGAACAGAGCCTACAAGAATAAAATATTCATTTGGCTGAAGCATGATCTAGGATATACCAAGAATATTTGCAAGGTGATCAGTTAGTCAAACAATGAGTGACAGTTCTGGAACAACCTTCTTTTCCTCCTCTGCTTTCAAACATAATACCTATTTCTACAGAATTTAGAAACACTATAAATATTTTCTCTTTTCCATTCTGTTAGCAGACTTTCACCTCAGCTTCTCCAGTATCCTCAGAGAAAGATGCTGAGGTGCTGTTTGTGCTAATAGGCTGTTTATGATTTTCCCTTATTTCTGCTTAGTTCTCCTTTCTTATTTTAGATTATGACTTTCCTGGAAACACCTGTCTTACAAATACTGAAACAGCATCAATAACTCTAAAGAGGTACGGATTAAATGTCTATTAGATACAACCTTCAAAGCAAATCATGTCTGATCTTGTTGGCTTGTTTGCATTACATTTTGGTTTTCATATGAAAAGGGGTTTGTGCTACAGGCCATGGCTAATATTTACCTCCACCTTCCTCCTATATATGATGCACCAACTCTCTTTTGAGATGTACCCTTCAGATTTAATGCCGCAGATAGATACAGGAAAGGGTTGTGTCCTACTAATCCAAGCCCCTATGGAAAACTTCCATTTCAGGGAGGAATTTTCTTCCCTTTTCTTTTGAAAAGTACTTTTTGTTTTTAAATATTAAGTTGCTGCAATTTCACCCAATAGACAGAAAATAACTGAAGTTATATTCACATAGTCTATAATGCAGATTGCATAATGTAACATGATGGCTCTGTTCCATTACGCCTCATTACTAAGTTGAAAATTACTGATGCTGTACATTTTTATCTTTAGTATTTTATCATTTTAAATTATGACTGCAGTGCAGGTTACTCTATGTAGTAAATAATCTAAAAACATTTCCTGCCTGGCACCCTACTAACAGCAAGCAACGCCTTCCTTCCCAGGTGGTCCTGGGGCCTTACTTAAATTCTAGTTAGGTAATTCCATTCTGCCTGCCTGAGGTCTCCTTTAGACTTTGCAAACGTATTCTTCATTTGTCATGCGTTTATAGTGGTGCTGCAGGCTATGGAACAGCTGTACTTGGGTGCTAGAGCAGTCTTGATACCTCAGTACAACTTACCTCAGCAGTTTTCTATACTCTTTAGAATCATGGGATGAAAACTGATAGAAAATAAGTTGGTGTTGGTGATGGCAGTGTTTGTTTTCAGTATTTAAAAAATAAATGCTTGAGTTCATCAGCTTCCTAAAGATTCAAAACTACTAATTCTTCAGCTGTGGTGCTAATGGTTGACAGGTTATCTAAAGCCTCTGACATTGCTTCAGAAGGCAACGTTAAACTAATTCTAGAGGAAAGTAGATAATCACTGGTAGTCTGAGGGAGCAGAGAAGGAAAGAAAGTAAAACAAGGAGAGATCACTGGCTGGGCTTTTTAATCAGTAATTCCAGCCTGAGCATCCACATCCATAGTACACACCTTAAAGCAGTAAAATGAGTATAAGACAAAGGATTCAATTAATTAGAGAAGTCGTCCTTCAATAAAAAGGGTTAAGTATTTTGGAAGCCATCATTTCAGCATAATTAAGCATTTAAAAGAAAGGTAAGTTCTAGTTCACTTTCAGAAATGCTGAATAGTAGACAGACAAAAAAAATAGACAAAAGAGAAACATAACTCTGCAAACAACAGAACTGAAAGAATAAAGTTCTGTTACACAGCACTAAAGGTTCTATTATGAAGGTGAGAAGTTGTTTATCTCCGTGTCAAGCTACCTTGTGTAACTTGTCTCCTCAAGGGAGAAGTCTATGACCAAGGTTTCATTTCAAGTGATCTGTTGATACAGCTATCAAAAACTAATTTGTCCAGTTTATTTATTCTTTTTGAAAATAATAAAAATACACAAATAAATGCAATCATTCTTTTAAGTGCTTAAATATTCATGAGCAATACTCATGTCTCTCAATCCTACAGAAAGTAACTATGAGAAGCATCCTTAGGCATAAGGGAGGAAAAGCCAGTTCACATACAATAACCAGTCAGAGAGAGATGTGAACCGAAGTAGTCATCCTGCATTTCTCGAGGTGTTTCTTCTTGAGTTCTTTTTTTCTCTGATTTGCTATCTTTCAGAGCCCCTATTTATAGCCCATTTGAGGACTTCCCAGAATTTTCTTTGTTCGGGGAATTTGTCAGGGTCTTAGTCACATAAAATATTTTTTACTGACACATCAAATGCTTTTGCTGACCTCTTGTTTTTAAGCACAACACAATGCAGTCACCAGCACCTGCAGTTTCGGGAGGCAGGACCGAGTACCCTTCAGTACCTTTCATATCTCCATATTCCCATAACTGAACTGGCCCTCAGTTGTTTCTAGTTCCTCACTAGTAAAGGTCAGTAATTTTCCACATCCCAATCCAACACAATTATTCAAGATTATGTTTACCCTTATGCTCAGCAAGGACTAGACAACCAAGCAGAAGGAGAAAATTCCTGCTAACAAACAAAAACCCCTGATACATCACATTGGAAGGAAGAAGACATTTTCTAAAGCTTTCCTTTGGCGAGGCTGGGCGGGGGGATGGGATGGTGACACATGGCACCAGAACAAAACCAACACAAAAGCAAAGGAAATATTCTAAACCCAGAATAGCTCAAAAGATTCATCTCTGTTTCAGAAACCTAGTAGTGTAAGTCGTTAGTCTGAGAGAGACTACAGGTTTTCCTCTTTCATGTGGTCTAAGCAATAAAGGATTATTTTTTTTCTTTCTCAGATTTTGGCTAAGATTTTCCTCAGGGCCTGAGAAAACTTTCCAGTCAAAATTTACATACCTGATGATAATTACGAAATAAAAACATAAGGACTTCCAATATCGGACTGCAGTGGGGACTACTCAGACTAACATGCTTAAGTGAAAGCATGTTTTAAGTGTTTTTTGGGTGGTAAAGATCACTCTAGTCAACAATTTCTTAATCTCCAAACTCCAAATTAAGAATCACACTGGTATATGTAAACAAATATGCGTCATATTCAAGTAATATTTGTGATCAGAGCAGTTAAGGATATCTCGGACTCCCCAAATAAGCATTCTCAGTAAGAGCATACTGGATAGCTAATGCAATTTAACTATGTTATGCCATTCAGATATAGCAGATGTTCAATACATACAAGTGTTGTGTAGACTTCACTACAAAATCAACTTTCACAAGGAAGGCCATTAACTAAAATAAATCACCTTTCTTTAGAACAAATATATATGTCATTGAAGCATTTTCTCTGATTTAATTATTAATAAATTAATCTAATTCTATATTCTAGTGCACCACCTGAAGTTATGAAAAATGGTTAGAAACCGTAATGTTTAACTAAAGTAAGTATTTGTCTATAGCAATGGTACTTACAGTAAAAATTATGTCTTGCTTGTGGGTTCCTCATTTGGTGATGTAATATTCAGAAGTCACCATGCTTTTGTTCTAACATAAACCATTTCCTTTATGGCTGTCTTTAAGGAGTCTTCTGAAGAAGTCATTTCTTCATAACATATTCTCTTCTGAAGTACACGTATGTTCTCTCTCTGTATGTCCTGTCCAAAATACTCAATGTACACATGAAAGTAAACTAGTAAGTTACTAGTTATGATACATAGCATCTATATAATGTTTTACATTTTCATACTACTTTACAAAGGGCAGCTGATTGAATAGGTTAGGAAGCACTTAGAAACCTGAAACAAAATTACAGAGTTCCTTAAAAGATTGAATAATTGTATCTCAAATATTCCAGAAGGTTTTAAAAGACCACAGCTTCTTTACTATAAATGAATAAATGAAAATTAGTGTCCCCATTAATTCTTCCTTTCTTAAGCATCATTCACATGAAACATGCATATGCAGCATGCAATCTAATTTCTGATGAAAGATCCCCAGTATGTTTTAGAGTCAGGTGTGTCTCAAAATAGAAAACATGTTCCATTGTTTAAAGGAGTAAGATGTACACTGCTACAATTTCTCTTCCAATTTATGAATTTCCTAAGTAGCAGTCACATAACAGGCTTTTAAGCATCTTTTCTCAGCTGTATCAATAGTTATTGATTAGGACAAAGGAGAAGGGAATAACATAATCTTTAGAGTTTGATTTTATTTTCCGTAACTTTTTTTAGAAATTTAATTCTTGATGTCTCCTGCATCCACTCTTCCCCCCACCCCCACCATGGGCTGCAGTATTATGATTATCCCAATTATAAATTTTGAAAAAGGACCCTGATATATTTAGTTCCCTACCTTCGGTTGCTCACAGATTTTCCAAGTTCAGATGTTATTAATTTGAGGCATATTGTTTATATTTGTATTAAATTCCTTAAAAAAAAAAAAAAGCATAGTTACCCCATATTCTAGAAATCGTATCACATAGGAATCTTACACAGAAAAACTGATGTTAGTTGTAATATTTGTGAAAAGGTCATTATCACAACACTCACCTAACAAAGCAAAGAATACTATTTAAAGTAATCTAGTGATATGGCAGTCATATAACCTTATTCTAAAATTTATGATATATGATTTTAAATATTTGAAGATATGGTGAGAGTTAAGAGAATGAATGTAACTCTGTCTCTCTCTCTTAAACATTCTGTAATCCACTTGTAAATATATGCATCCACAAAGGAATATTATCATTAGTAAAAGAAAATCTGCCTTGACTTTGGGGACTTAACTTGTAGCCAAACACTTGTGCATGCTTGATTTCCAATCTGCTAACTATAATCCACTCTTTTATGGCCTATAGATGAACTCCTCTAGAAAGAAAATTATCTAAAAAAAACTTTTTATGAAAGCTGTGTTCCATAGAGCTCATTCTCACTCTTACTCAATTAAAAAGGAACTTTTTTTCCTGAATTTTACAGGTTAAGTAATCTGGGCCCAGACTGTGGAAACAGACCCATATGTGATAACATTAAAACAATTATAGTACTCATGTCCAGTCATATGATGTAATTTCTTGGAATTTTCATAGGGAGATGTGCCATATATGAGTCCCTGTGATAGGTACTTTGATAGTTTTGCATACCTAACCTTCACAACTTTCTACCAGAAGGTCTAAAATAGTTAATGTTTTGCTTAAAGCCCTGATGTCTGAAGTCAGACAAATATTTTGGAACATTTTTTTCTTTGATTTCTTTGCCTTTTTGTTTGCAGTGAAGAGCTGGAAATATGAGTTGTTCACAAAGACCAAATAAAATAAGATCATAGTGGTATTTTTAACAACTTAAAAACTTTATACTTACCAAAAGCCTGACAGCTATAATGAATATGTAGATGCAAATTAAAGGAAAATCTGCCTTGAAGAAAGACTGAGCTACATATTATTTGTTAATATGTCACTAGTGCAAGGAGTTCTTTAAAACAGAGAATGTTTTCTATTTTTGTGCATTTTAAGTACAGGATTCCAGCTACTCTGTAAGCAACTGCTTACAGTAACAGCTTTCTCTCTCTCTGTGAAAACAAACATGTAAATGCTGCCACCTAAGAATCAACAAAAATAAATCCTACAGAAAACCAAGCCCCTTGAATTTTAGGTCAAAAATAAGTAAGATGTTCTTGAACTAAAAGAAGCATCAAAGATGGTCAAAGCAAGTCTGACACGGTGACCTGACAGCATAAATTATCGAGAGAGATTTTCCACGTAGCCTGTGTTTCTGCTCTAATTCTGTTTTGATTGCTTGGCTTTTTTTCTACAGGCAAAAAATTTTCCTGGTGTGCATGTCTACAAAAATGCTTTCAGATGATCAATTCTTTTTACTTAGGCCATTTTTGATCATTTGGCTATTACACAAGCACACAAATTGCCTGTTCTCCTTTCTCATTTCTGCAAGTTGTGTAACTCGTTTCTATGAGCAATTGCCACAACTCTCTGTAAATCTAGTGTGTCTGCACTTTGGTACTGACAATAATTAGGAATGTATGAAATGCGTTCATTTAATATAAGTCTGTTAATTAAAATCTTCGAGTGTAAATCCAGAGTAGGGGAAGAGTCAGCCTCTATGAATCAGAGACTAATTAACAGGTTTTCCTGGAATTCCTAGGGGAATGGGAACTCGGGTGGGTTGTCCCCTGAGAATTAGGGCAGATCAAATTATCTTTTCTTTGATAAAATAATGCAAATCTCATTTGCAGTCCAAGACTATGCAGCTATAACTCTGCTATGTCTCTCACAATCTTCAACTGTAGTCATTTGGATTTTCTAGGAACTGAAAAAATATTACAGCTATTAGATCTTAGATTCACTTCCATTTTGTCATTACTATTTCCTTCTTTTCTTTTGCCTAGCTTTCTCTCTCCAACCCTGTCCCCAAAAATGTTTTTTCAGGATCTCTTTAATCTCTGCTGTAGAATACTTATATCAAATGGCCCAGAAGGTCTTCATGTCAGATAGGGATATTATAGATTTAAAAAAAAAAACAAAACAAAAAAACAACAATAATTAGTTCCATAAGTATATCTGCTTTATGAAATGGCTTGGGAATAATTTTTTGCTTAATACCATATTTTTTCCATTTATATGTAGTTTTTTCCCTGTGTTGATTTGATTTCCAGTTGTGAATAATTCCCCAAAAAGCCCGAATTATTCATTTCAATAGAGTTCAAGAATATTCTTAAACTCTCAGAATTGCTTTACCTCTTTCTCCTTTTCCATCAAAAACTCCATGAATCAATTCCAAGTTTCTCTTTCTGATGGAATTTTAGAACACGAAAATACAATGTTTTGACTGGCGTACCACAAACACATCTCTCACTCACACGCAATGCATATGCATAGTAATTGACGCTTTTAAGCACAGTAGCAATATATGCCTAACCTTGGAATAGACCCCAGAAGCATTTTCCCTAACATATCAGACAACCTTTCACTGTGCTATACCAGCTGATAGAAGACAACACAAGAAAACATTCAGTTTCAAATACTTTTTTGGCCTTCTACCATCAGACATAAAACTATTGACATTTTGTAACAAATAAAACATATTACACAAATTGCCCTTCTTTGAAGAAGGTAATAAAAGACTTTCCTGTTTCCAAAGCTCAACAAAGTTCAGATGCTTGTCTCACACCTAAGGCATGGAAAACTACCAAAAAGATGAGCCGGAAACGCTTGTCATAAGACAATTAACACAGGCCAGTTACTATAAATGCTAGGCTAAAGACATTCACTTACTTCCTCATCTGGAGTAACTGGCCTTAATTCCCAGTATCTGAGAAAATGGGCCAACTCCAAACATGGCCCAGGTTCGGAGCCAGCGCACTGGGACAAAGGTGCCCCGAGGGCAAGGGGGTGCTTGCCCATGCAGGCTGCGAGCTCCTGCAGGCTTGGCACCTAAGCACATGGCAAAAGTTGCTTGCTCAAAGTTTCATCCCATGAGCACTCACAGTCTGTTCCAGAGGACAAAAACCCCAATAATCAGTCCTCAACATCTTCCTAAAACCTCTCTCCCTGGCACCTGAAGGTATGCCCTTTTCCTGCTACAACACAGACAGGTGAGTTTCAGGAATTGCTGCAGTTGATTTTAACTGAATTGCCTAACTGTCCTGAAACAAGAGTAAGGAGCGTTCACATATTGCAGTGAATCAGCTTTCAGTAAGCTGTTTTTTGCTACCTCTTGTCTTCTAGCTATCAGTTCTCAGATGCAACGCCTGGAAATAGTCCTATAGGTGGGCTGTAAACCTGCTAATCAATGAAATATAGAGGCAAATTTAGCATTTCAGCAAGCAAGCCCTAAATGAACTTGGGTAAATAAAACAGTAGTACACTTTTTGGCTGAACCTGTGGCTGTCTTTATTTAAACACCAAATGTTTTCCTTATTTAGACAAAAATATTAACTCTCTTGCCTTGTGAAGATGTAACTTTCCTAGAAGTGTAATGTTTTATATATTTATATATCAGATATGGCATTTATAGGGATAAATAAAAAGTGCACAACTGAAAGACTGACCTTGTTATGTCATTAGCAAAATATTCAAAGTGAGCATTTTTCTTATAAAATCTTGTCAGATTAATTCCATTCCTTTTGAAATCAATGGCAAAGAAGCAGATTGGAAAATTCCCACATACAACTCCTAAGTGTTAGAAATATAAACTGTTTTTCTAAACAAAAATCCATCTCCTTTCAAAGACATATGAATCCTATCTAACCAATCCTTTGTATTCTTTACAGGTTCCATAATGCCTTTCTATTCAATCTCATATCATTTTGCTAAGGTAGTATAGACTCTCTTCTATTCCACGGGTACAAATACTTGGGCAAAATAAGGTACCTTAACTGCGCCAGCACTGGAAGAATTAGAGATAAAACTGCTCCTGCTTTATATTTCAGTCCCTGACTTACATATCAATTACAGAAAAGTCATGCAATAACTCCAAGATGCTGATCTACTGATACCATTGGAAGGTAAAAGTTTTGATGTATGTACCTTCAACAGCACCACAGGCATAACTGTACTAGTGGCACCATTGACTTGTTTTCATCTAAGAAATGGGAAACAGATCCACAGGAACGGAATTGTGGATTTCAGATGCAAAATTATATTTTTAAAGGCACGGACATCTGTGTATACATGTTGGCACAAAAAGCATTCTTATACAATAGGAACATCACACTACATTGACACATAACCACAGCTGCAGTGAAAGTAAATGGTGATGAACTCAAAACTGAAGAGAAAATCCTTTTCAGTCAGTGTGACAAGAATTTACAAGATCAAAATGATCGAATATTTATGTGACTACTTTTTATGTAGAAGGATATCCAGAATTATGTACTTATAAAAGTTACAAAATACATTAAATAATTTGTCACAATTCTTCATAAAATTTCTGTTCAGTAATATTTAAGATGAGGACTCATATAAAAAGTGTGAAAAGGCCACAGGACTAAGGATGAATATGAAGGAATAGCACAAGAATGCCATAACAGAGTTAGAAAGGCTGAAAGGCAAAATGAGCTTTAAAAGCAATGATTAAAAAAAAAAAAGCAACCAAGAAAAGGTTCTATTCATACTTCAAAGTTAAGTCAAAAACAAAGGAAAGTACAGATTCACTACTTCACAAGGGAAAAAGAAAAACAACAGAAGACTCAGAGAAGGTTGAAGCCTAAGGTAATAAGATAGACTATGCAATTAACATAGTTTCAGTTTTAACACAGTCTTACTTGCTAAACTGGAGTTCCCCCCCAAGAATAAGACGCCCTATGTCTCCATGGAAAATCTACGTAACTGTGAGGTAAGTATGCTGGCAGTCATGAAGCTGGCGCTAAAATAACATTAGGGCTATGGCCATAAAAAGGTTTGGGAAGGAAACACGAACTGTTACGGCCATTTTACAAGAAAGTGTGGCATACAGATGTATTTGAGGTTTAGGGGAAAGGATAGGAGTATGACAACTTGTGTCTCTAAGGAAAGCACTCTAGTCTTGAATGATATTCCATCAGTCTTAGAAATGGCCTCTTAGCCAACAGTTAGGCGAAGGAATGAGTGCTCATTCCTGAAAACAGCTGCCAATTTGAAGGAGAGAATGGAGCATGAAAAGGGAGAAATTTGGGACACCAACAATCTTATTCTGCCCTGTTTTAGTCTAGCACATCAGCTTTCAGCTGTTTACTGCACTCGTTTTTTCTTATAAGCTCATTCTTCTCCAAAGAACACAGAAACGGCCTTTCCTTAAGCAGCTGATCTCTTCATACATGCTTGCAAACTGCCAACTTCAGACCAGCCAAGGAGGGATTTTAAGAACTGGATTCTGTTCCTCCAGGAGGAACAGAATGAGATGGATGCTGTCTGCAGCTAGATCTGCAGCAACTTGCTACGCCCAGCAGGTCTGTAGAGATAGGATTAATTTCAAGTCTGTGAGGCTATCACTGGAAAGACACACTATAACTCAATATCCCTAGCATGAAAATGGAGTTATTGACTGTCCCTTTTCAGAAAGTGTCTAGAACTTTTTTTTTCAATTATACAAGAGCACACAAGTTTTAGAAAATATGAGTGCTTTTGTATACTTGAGGCAGATGGATAGTTGCTGTGTCTTAGAAAAACAGAGCTGTGTGTTAGAAAAACAATATCCCATAAGCTAGTTAAATATTTATGTATCACATAGGTGACACCAGACACTCAAACATCTTCCACATGTTGTTCACATTCAGTTAAGCTGTTTTGCTTGATGATGGGAATGTGACATTAGGAAATGATAATAAGCTGATGAGTGACTGCCATTTGGATAGTATCTCTGGAGCAAGAGTGGCTTCATAAGTTGTTCACATCCTTGCCACCCACTCAGCATTTCTGCCATAAGGCTCAAATCTGCATTGGTATTATAAGAGAGGAGAGAAATCTTACCCAAGAAACATCAACACGCAAATGGGTTGAGCCAAGAGGTAGTATAATAGTAACATTTCACTTTTAGTCCTGCTGGGCAGTGTATTCCAGATGGTGTGGGTGCTATGAACATCTCTGACTGCCTTTACCTGAAAGAAGTTCTTTGGAAAGGTCAAGACTAGTAGCTCTCTCAGTAGCAGCGTTAAGAAAATCCAAGCCTGCAAGTTGCCTATTGTGAAATATAACAATTACATTAATGGACAGCTGTGACAGATGTACCTCAGCCTTTCTAATGTTTTCATAATCATGAGGAACAAAATTACTTCTATTTTCCATGGAGTACATATGTCAGATTTAATGATCTGAAAGATAAGTAAGAACTGAGCTGCTAAATCCATACTAGCATTCAGTATCCATGAAAATCAAAATGTTCTCCATTGCACTTAAACAGAGGGCATTAGATATTTTCAGATCATATCTGAAATGTAATATAATCTTTGCCCAGAAGGCAAAAGGACTAAACAGAAATATTTCCAGGTATTTCTGTACAAAGTATAGAGAATCACTGCCAAAAGGTGAATCTACTTAAATCTGTATCCAAACTACTCAAAAAGACAAAGTACTTCAAAGTTGCTGTGACCTGCATTGTTCTTCCAGGGACTTGTAGACAGCCAGGCTTTTATGGGTATTTTGTTTCTATAAATAGATTGTTGAAAGCCTGGATTTCCTCCTACAAGGAGACAGTGAGACACTACTGACTGGTATACCTGAGGTAGGAGAGAATTTATTCTTCTCCAATTCACCAGGTGAGGGAAGAGTCGTACAAAAAATAGATCTTGTTCCTGCTTCTTCTTGTCACGTTAGTTCCAGTCAAGAAAGGGTCTTATAAGGATAGAGAGGTGCCCTCCTACTCCTGTGCCACATAGACATACATTTCAAGACCATCAACAATCAGACTTGGATGGGAAGGAAGAAATGCAGGCAAGGATGAATTCAAGGACTCCACTCTACTACATGGACCAGGGCAGGGCAGGAAAACTGCAGAAGCTTTCATGCCTTTTGTCTAACCCAGAGCCTTTATAAGCGAAGATGGTTGCAGTTATCCCAGAGAGGATTGGGGAATATGTTAGAGGGCAACATAAATAACCAAACTCAACCCAAATCTTCTTGCTGTCACCTATTACCAGGACAGGCGCAGTTAACCCAGTTCTAGCCTTAGCCTCAACCAGTAACTTTTTCAACAGAAATAAATATGATTTCCCACGTTGCTGGAAAGATTTGCAGCAGCTCTGTCACAACACAAGTGGCAAGAAAAAAACTGGTCTCCAAGTTCTAGCCTATATCTTTACCCTGATGTTGAATCTACATCTATCTGACCTTCATTCTCACCAGCCTGTCATTTTACATGTTGTTTCTCCATTTGATCCAAAGGTTGCCAGACTACCAGAACAAAAAACCTAAATCATCACACATATTCCTAAATCCGCTTGAAGGCACTAAATGTAACAATGAGATAAAATGGTACCTATTACCTTGCATTAAAAACACAAGCACCTAAAAGCATGAAAATTAATAAAGAGCATCAATCTGCTGCCCACAATATAGCCCCATTATACCTATTTCATCATAACACTATTTACTGGCACACCTTCATTGTTTTTAAAATACATAATTTTGTTTTCTTGATGTCAGTAGCTAAAAGTGTTCACTGAAAAGAGTGGGATCTGGATGGAAGGTAAATAGGTTGTATTAGATATTGTTCCTTGGCTTTTGCTGATGTCTAATGGGGAATGAAAGACATGAGGCACATGAACTTGAACCCATAATGCGATGGAGGTTTAACAGAACCAGAAAAAGTAAATCCAAAATACAAGGACCATCAAATGCAGGATGGTCATGTAGTCCAGAGCCAGGGACAAGACTGCTATAAAACAGCTGCTCTACCAAAGATGTTCCAAACTTGCAAACAAATGACCATCCCCACACTAAATTACAGTATTTTCCATAAAGTTTCTATAGCATCTAAGCAGTCAAGTTATGTTTTTAGGAAGGGGGAATGAGTCATCTGGTATTTTATGTCAGGTCATCCAAATCAGAAAACTCAATTTGACCTCTTTAATGTAAGGAAGTTATATTTCAACCTGACCAACCTGAAGTTTTTGCAGCATAAAACTGATATAACAGATTTGAATAAAAATTCATAAAAATATTTACGATGCAACAATATCAGTCACCTTTGCATTCTCTTTCTTTAAACTAATAATAGACATTTCATAAAGCTGAACATGAAAAACACATTTAAAAACAGCATTCGCAAGTCTGAATTTTACATTCTCACATGCAGGAATTAGGACCTAATCTGAAACCATGCTCTTTTCCAAGTACATGGGAACTGTGCCACTCACTTCATCCTTGCTAGAAAGTCACCCATGTATCCCTTTAACCCAGAGACTGAAACATCAGGGCTGAATTTTGCAGGTTTGCCCTTGCACAGCATTTTTGATTTGTTTTTGTTTAAGCAGAACACTTTGCAGGACTAAGAGCCCGCTCATGTTATTGGAACCATCATCTTGAAGGGAGACAAGCAGAGTTTTGAAAGGATTCAGGTAGTATCTGGATAAATACATGAGAGCTGAAACCTGAAGATGGATTTCGCGTGCTGAAAGAAAATAGATCAAATTGAATTATTCATCCAGCTCCAAACGTTGATTAAATCCATAGCTGGTGGCTGAGGGCTCAAGCCAACACAGATTTACAACTGAATAAAATTTAGTACCAGAAATAGTTCCATCAGTAGTGTTTGCAGAGCAGGCTGCAGTTTCCCTTTCTCTCATTTTTGAGATGCACTCAGTTAACAGCTTGTTATCTTGCTTACGGAAGAGAGGGGGAGAAGAGGACTTAACATTTTTCTAACCTGCAGTTCAAAGACAATAGATGCCTCTCTGCTTTTACAAAAAGGGAATTTTCTATAAAATTGTATTTAATTTTTTTGCAATATAGAAGTATATAAATACAGGAAGTATCTGGAGCTATGTTTTTAAGACCATGTTAATAATCAATGACTATGGATAGTTTGTTTAAATTCTTGAATCTGTGATAGGCGCAGGCAGAAGTTACTTTCTGTCTTTAAGTTGGCCACCTTGGAGTAGTTGCTATTGCAGCTGTGAAGTATTAGGTCAAGGCCACTGTAGGAAGCAAGATATCTGACTTGATCAGTCAATAGTCTAATGTGATTCAAAGACTCTTTGAATCACATTAGACAAAGTCCCTATCTCCTATAAAACCTGCAGAAATATAAATGTTACACTAGTAGATCTGATAAAATCAGGCTACTATCATGGTCTGTTTCTAATGCAGACTGCTCCTGGTGCATCAAGCATTAAAAACTCAGTCATATAAAATGGTTCTTGAAAGATACATCTTGCTGTTTATGTTCTGCCTATCAAGAATTTTGTTAAGAGAAGCCAGGTACTGATGAAATGTCATGGCTTTGCAGGCTCCCTTTTTCCTGATGACTAGTTCTTCTGAAGTCTAGTCTGTTCAAACTGGAGGAGCAAGAGGCAGCAGAATCCATTGCAAAGTGCTGTGATTTCTGTACCAGCAGAATGTATGCGTATACGTAATTCATACTGAAATGACATTTGGCATGTCACATGCTTCCCTGTGTTGTTGAGGGCACAAAAATAAACCAACAGGAGGCATATTTGTTTTTTCAATACAGAAAAAAGAAAATGTCAGACTTGACATGTACATTAGAGCTTTCCAAAGGATAAGATACTCTAGGTCAGTTCTCCTCTTATTTACATTTGGTTTTCTGTTGGCAGAATTATATTTGCTCAATTGGAATCTCTTGATTTACTCAAGTGTGAGAGCAAAACAATCTGATTCCTCTGTCTGTTCCAAATCAGCATTGTTGTGATACTCCCAATTCTTTCAACACTTCTACAATTTTGAAAAAACACCTCGGTCTTCCAAAAATTGGTCTTCTTTAATCTGTTTTATCTTGGTCAAGTTCCAAGCTTCATGTTGCTAATACTACCTCATTTCAAAATAAGGCTTTGTACATTTTTTCAGCTCATAACCTTCCTTAATATAATTGCTATAATTGTACTTTAGCAAGAGCACTTGAATGGCTGAGAAAAATATCTTATTAAATCTATGATAAAGTAGGGACTGAGCAATTATACCCTGGAAGGGGAAAAAAATCACCAGCAACTGCACATTACAAAGGTTGCAGAGTGCCTTGATGAGCTGACTGTGGCTCCCTGATCGATGAACAGCAGTAGATATGCATAAAAGAGTGTGGGTGCCTCGAGCGTGTCTCTGCCTTCGGTTAAGTCAGAGAAAAGGGAAAATAAAGTGCTTTACAGAAACCCACTCTCTTGCGTGGACTGATAGGCATACAAAATAAATAATATACATTAAACATAAGTAAGTGGAATGCCCAGTATGTGTCTTCAAATAGTCTATGTTTCAGCATATTCATCCAAATCAATCTCCTGTGCTATTTCTCTGGAGCTATTTATCACAGGGCAAATGTGGCTGACTATTAACTTCTATTCTCACCTGAACCAAATCAGCGACAATATCTGTGAAAACCTAGGACTGAGATCCAGTCCCTTAATCACTCGTGGAGAAGTGGCACAGTTTCAGATGAAAGGGTATTCAGCCACCCTAACCAGAAGTGAGCAAGGAGATTACTACAAGTAGCAGAAAACATGTCCCAATGGCAGAAGACACCAATAACGATATAAGTTCCCTCTGCAACTATACAGTCTTTGCAAGCACTCCACCTATTTCCTAGATACCATCGGACAAGCAGACATCAAGCCTACACAACTTCAGCTGCCACAAATGTGGAAAAAACTCAATCATAAGAATTCAACAGGAAAGGATAGCTGTGAGAATCTGCAGAACACAAGAATCACAGTAGAACACTTCTCACTCTTTTTAATGTCTGTATAGACCAGTGCCCAGACTGCAAAACACTCCCAAAGAACAGTGCCTAGAAACGGCATTAGTACCTGCAGTTTCTAGTAGAGTACCCCAGTCTTTGTAACTGGTGTTTTTTAAGGGCTACATGGCAAATATGGATGCAAACTTTGCCCAGTATAAGAAGGCGATGCGAAAACAGCACAGAAGAACAAGTGTTTAAGGTTTAGGGAAATAAAATGTTACAGAATTTTGGAGGGGGATGGGGTTTTGTTTCTTCGTTTGGGGAATAAATAAAATCAGATGATAGATAACTGACATTTGAGCTCTTCCGTGTTAATCCTTCTTTAAATGTACCCACTGATTTCTTACATGCATTCTGCTGTGTTTCATAGAAATCCTATGCCAATATTATTCATCTATAGTGGGCTACATTTTACCTACTGCTATAGCAACAAGTCCCCCAGTTCTCTCTCCTCCAATAATTCCCAGAGGAAACTGTAATTTTCAGCAACACGTAAGTTGTTTTCTATAGTTACAACTTATTGGTCATGGTTATATGCTCCATCAATGGCACAACTCCACTAACCAGAGAACAAGGTACCAATACTGAGTTCCTCGGAGAGAAATCCACGTTTGTGTTGGTAAAAATTATCGAGTCAATGTCTGTATCTAAGGCAATTCTATTCCTTGCTACTGTAACACACAGAAATTCCTATTAAATCACTCCTGTAGCTAAAAACTTAAACACTATGCTGACTCAAGGAAATGAAGGATAAAATTTTCACACCTGTTACATGTCAGCAATGGAAGACCCATTCCTGCCAGTTCTTTCATCAGTATCTTTCCATTACTGTGTCCTTCCAAAATGATAAATAAATCCCTGTGAAAAAAAAACACATTGGGAACTGGTTCTTTTAGATTTTACTATTTGCAAAGCTATATATCAGATTCATCTCTTTTTAGCCCAACTTGTTCCAGTGTGCAACTGTGACCTGACACAGATATCACAAAACCTAAAAGTAGCAGATTTTATCAATGCATGGTTGATAAGAAGCATTGGCCCAAAATAAAATCAGTGTGCTTTCGGCTGCATCCTGCCTTAAAACTCAAGCGCCCAAGCAACTTCTGGACCATCACAATTTAGTGGACAACTCTCGTTCTCTTGCACTCTCCACTCCTTGTTTCCCTCCACATGACCTTGCAGATGTTCCCATGGAAAGTTATCCTAAAACAAGTCAATTATCATCTAGGAACTTTTATCTGGAACATGGCCCTTTTGTGCATGGATACAGTTCAAGGTGATCAGCGCACTGTAGCACAGCCCTGTACTGTAAGAAGCTCTTCTATTTGCAATAAGATCAAAGGTATCTTGGCTTTGCCATTTAGAAATCTAGATACTGATTAAAATTCTGGAACACTCTGACAACAGCTGCTTTAAACAGAAGTTACCAGATGGTAATATTTGTGTGGGTACCATGTCGTCTGGTAAGGAACAAGCTAATGATGCACAAAATGCTTTGATGCACATCCTTCAAGCAGTAAACTTAAAAGTGATATGAGGCTTCATACAAGGACTCATGTACACAGCTTTGCAAGCATGTGTGATACAAATAATTTTTACCAATACAAGTATACAGGTAAGGAGCCACAAAGTTATTTGGCACATGAGGATTTTTGGGATTAAAATGAGTATCAGCCTTCAAAATGACTAATATTTATGAACTTCTGCATAAATTTGCAGAAAGCTATAGATCATCCTTTAGATGTATTGCAGTTATGATGGTGGGGTTTTTTTATATTCCAAATATAAAAATCCAGCAGTTATATGGAGATTACAGCACAGGTCTCTCCCAGTCATATTTTGGAAATGGAACACGATGACAGCCTAAAACCCAAAATCCAACTAAGCCTGTCAAGTTTAAGGAAAACCACCAGAAAACTCAGGAAAAACTGTTCATGGGTTATCATCAACACAAACAAGACTAGAGCTGTTCCCTACAAGAAACAACTTGGCATTTCAGGCAGCTAATTTCAGAGCTATCTGCTGTATGTATATGCATAACAGGCTCTGATTAAACTCCTTTGGTATGAATGATAAAATTGATAATAGAAAAATGACAGGAACAGTAAGACTGCAGAGGTCCTCAAACTTTTTAAACAGGAGGCTGGCGCGCGGATGAAGTGGCAGGCAGTCATCTGCGGGTGCTTGGTTTCCCCACCACCACCCCCAACGAGGGCAGGGGGGTGTCTGTAAATACCGGGGGGGCAGATTGAGGAACCTGGGGGGCCGTATCCGGCCCATGGGCCATAGTTTGAGGACCCCTGAGTAAGAGGATTCCTTGCACTGGTCTTGCAAGGACTGTGAAGACTCTGGAGGCTCAAATCATCATCAATATCCTGTTTTTTTTATTTACTGAACAAATCCACAGAGCATCGCTCAGGCAGAAATAAAAGTAACAGTATCTACTAAATTGTGGGCTATTTCAAGAAATACATGGTTGTGGTCTGCATTTCCACTCTTACTCTAGAGTTCATGCACTATGTGCAAAACTAAAAATAGACCTTCACATGCACCTTGATTTCATTTTTTCATTCAACCCTTGAGCAATACAAAAATAGGAACCTATTTAAAGTATATACTTTTACACAGCAGGGCTCAGTTGGAATCTCCCTGAAAATCATGTTGGACAGGTACCCTGCTGATATAAATTGCAGTGCTGAAACCTTTATCAAAGAACACAGAATAATGCTGAGTAATTAATTCAACATTTTTGTGTGCTGGAAAGCTCACTGAATTTATTTTTTGTTTTGTTTTACTGAAAATTAAGTGTAGCAGGCTTGCTTTGAATTAAATACTCCTCATAAAATATTTTTTTCATAAAATAAAAGAAGCCTGCTGACAAGTAACAGATAACTAAAGTTTGATCAAGGTCAGATAAATTCTGTTCTTAAGTACCTCTGTAAAACACAAACGTATTACTCATTAGGACTCTTAGGAAAGAGTCCCTCAAGTAAGCATATGCCAAAAAATCAACTATTTAAAATAAATGAGCAAAATTCACTACAAATGGTCTAAGTCAGTGACTCTGGTGATCACCCTTTGTTCCTCTATCTTGCTATTTAGGACTTCTGACAAAGAAATCAGAGTGATATTTGTTGTCCCTAGAAATTTAAGACAGAATAATCACATCAAAACATATCAACTTATTTATGTATTTTTTTATTTGTTCTGTTGGACAATTTCTCCAGGACAACTATTATATTCAATATCCTCAGTATATTAGCATCCTGCAGTAATGTATTTAAGTTGGGCATGTTTATTATATTTATTAGCCAATGGACAAAAATAACAGAATGAGATGTAATAGAACACATACATCTTGTATGTAGTTAGCAAGCAATATATTTAATTGTTTCTCCTTCATTTTTGTTGATTTAAATGAAAGTAAACAACAGATTCTAAATCAAATACAATTTACTTATTACAGACCAAATTCTTTTCCAGGGATCTGAGCAACCCTGAACTTTAAGTATTACTGTAGCCCTCGAAGTTTACTGTAGCAACAGTGAGGCATTCCCACTGGACTGCATCTGTATGTCTGCATTGGGGAAGAGAGGAGTGTCCTACACAGCCCTGTGTCCATCAGGAAGAAGAATATGGTCACATAATATCCTGCCTACATGTTGTATGTGGCACTGACATATGAAGAAACCTGGTCCATGTACTCTCTTGATTTTCCCAACACCTGAAGCGTGAGAGAAGCTCTTGCACAAGAGTGAAAAGCCAAAGTGCAACTGTGCTGTCTGGAATAAGCTAGGGGACTAGACAAAAGTAAGTGAGAGCTACAACTTGCCCAGAGTGCCAATGAGAGAAGACCAGGGGCTCAGCATCAGCTGAGGTCACCATCACGGTCCACCACTCCTGATGTGAAGCTGTCAGATCAAGGATGCGAAAAAGTGGCATACCGCATAGCCTATTCCCATACACAGAGGGGAAAGGATGCAGCTCCTGAAAACTTTCACATTTGCTCAGACTAAAGGTTCAGCTCAGTACATGGAACAGAGTAAGCAAAAATCATGTCTCTTGGCAGACCCTTACAGGTCTACCACAACACAGTTACCTGTCACTGTTTTACCCTGACTTATTCCATCAACACTTCTACTTTCTTCAGAGATGGGTTTAAGCCACAAATTGCACATGCAGCTCTAAATTCCCCTGAATTTTCAGATGAAGAGAAGTGCCAGGAATTTAAAATTTATTTTCCCGTAGCTGGGAAATTATTCTTACAAAACAATAGTTCTCTCCTGTCCAAATACAGTAAGTGAGCACACGTTTTATTCTCCTAAAATGTGCACAATTGTACAACTAAGCTGTTTCTATGCTATTTACTTGTCATGATTTCACTTTCATCACATTCACATACTGAAGTATTCAGCTGACAGAACAACTGGCTTTCTTTTTAAATAGTGGATGAAGAGCTATAAAAGTAGAGAAAAAGTGAATCTGACACAATGTTGGAATTTAGATACATGATCAAATATCTAAAATGCTAAAGGATCTTAGGGCCTAAGGAGCTTTTTTTGTCTCCTGAATTATCACTGGACTTTTCTAAATGTTACGTGGAACTGGGGTTGGAGACAACACAAAAAGTCATTTAGATTAGGCATTGCAGTCTTCAAATAAAATGTAGATGAAAATTATAGAAACTCTGGAGGTCATCCTACTGTCATTAAAACAGATTGCAAACCTGCTGCAAGACAGAGGGAGCAGGAGCCAGCTATCTGGTAAGTTATTAAATATAGAGCCCTATTTAAAAGTATGCAATTTCTTCAATACTCAGTCTTCAAAGCAATCTGTCATACACTATGTAGTTAACCTTCATAATATAAGCATTGTATCTGCACTTTGAAAATAGAGTAACTAGGGATAATTTAGCGATCCTCTAGCAAAAGTGGTGTAACTGTGCCTCAGGAGCTGCCTCATTCTTTCTGGCTTTGCCTAAATGTCAGTATCAGGATTTTAAAAAATAATTTCCTGGCTTCTCTTCTCAGGACAATATCCAAAACACTATCTCACTTTCTATGCTGCATGAAAACAGAATTAAAATAACAGCAGTATCTTCCACCTTGTACTACGTATACCATTTTGAAAGTATTTCCTGTAACTCTATCCAAGCTCAACAAAAAGCACCTACGATCTGAAGCAGAAAGTATCAAGTATAGTGACTCCCCAAGGTCACACCGTCACTAGTTTTATTACACCTGTGCTGCACAGCCCGCTGAAGTAGTTACCCCATAGGCTAACTTCTGGAGAAATTTCTGCTTTTGCAAATCTATTGTTCACATGCAACAATATCAGTCATATAAGGCTTGCCAACCTTTTGATCATCTCTACACCCTGTGGGTAGACAAGTACAATTAACACAACTCAATCCCTTAAGTCAAAACCGCTGAGATCCAAGAATTTCATATTTTTCTAATAGCGAATCCATCTTTAACCTGCAGTACTGGAACATGAATTGAATATAAAGTAGGCATAATACCTTAACAAATAACCTAGATTAACATTTCAATTAGTTACTACATCAATAACAAAGAAAAATTAATAAAATAACTGCAGGATTAAGCAGTTATGGTCTAACATTTCTAGTCTTACTATGATTTGTTCAAACCCATTACAGGTACTTACATATCCCAGTTCTCCGAGAAGTAAAATGCAACACATTTTTGTTCAAAGATAATGTGTTATAACAGGAAGCATTCCTAGTGATGCACAGGTCCTAACAAAACCAGCAGCTGGATAGAACAGAGGCAGTGTGTTCCTTAAAGACATTTAGCAAATGGGATTTCCATGTCAATCTGCACCTGCCATTTTTAAGTGACCCCTCTTGACCCTCCACAAGAATAGGCAAATAGCGTTAGATGTTTCATAGGGGTTTTGACACTAATGTCTTCAGGTAAACATAACCATGCTAAACATGTTTAACAGATTAATAAAAAATAAGATCCCTCATATTATAAAGATGCCGATACGGGTTTTCATTTTTGCTTATCTCTGTTATCAAGTACAAACTCAACCTCAGCATGAATTTGGCATGACAAATTAAGATAACGACAACAGCTTCCTTTGAATTACTTGTTTCCCACTCTGTTTAAACCAGTAAATTGCATTTAAATGTGTCTTTCAAGGTGGGGTATTCCATATCTTGTTAAAAGCCTCTGATTCACTTCAGGATCCCTTTATAGCTTCCTGTGTAGGTAAGCAGGGTTTAGCACAAACAAAAGCCCAACTCCAAATATAGGCAGTTGTGTTTAGCACTGTGTTTGTTACCACATTAATTTCCTGCATTCCTGTTCCAACATGAATGTCATTTCCCAGTGCAGAGAAGCCTCAGTTGTAGACAGTTTACAGAGATCAGCCTCAGGCCACTAATACTCTGGAACAGAAATGTTATTCTTTCCTTGGAGACCCATGCCATCTCTGGAATGAAGGCTGATTTTTCAGCACACAAACGAGGATGCTAAGTGTACTTCTTGGAGGAGGGATTCCTGAAATTTTCCCAGGGATGGGAAAGATTATTCTTTCTGTGGTATCAGTACTGGAATTACATATTTTCAGAAGCACAGGAATGACTTCGGGGAGTGATAAGTTCTTCTCCTTTACTTCCCACTACCACCTAGCAGTTCCTGACCCTTTGCCTTGCTCTTGGCAGGCTCATCACTCTTTATCCCCTTATTTAAAATTGTGAGCAAGGAAAGAATGTTTTATCACTGCCAAGGAGGAGTGGCTGCACAGGGCGTAGGGAAGGCAACACAAAGGAAGGAAAAAGCTGTGTGGGTAGGTGTGTTTTTGGTTTCCTATCTATGCAATAGTCTATGAAGCTTCATGCTACAGCAGCATCTCATAGCACATATTGCCTCATGTAGAATTAAATCATTTTTTTAATTTGGAAACTTAACAATCAGCAAGAATGCTAGCTGGCAGTACACAGCAGCTCCTTCATCCAAGGAAGGATTCTCGTCTCCAAGAAGGACATATTCCTTCTGCTGTCAGTGAGCCATTTTCTACTTTGTGCCAAAGAGTCTGCAGAAAGTCTGTCAGTCAAGACGAAACACACAGATTCAAAAACATAGCGTACACTTGGCCATACCATTCCCCACAGTCAGCTACAGAACTGAGGGAAAAACATATAGCATCTGTGGAGGATATGTGAGAAAAGGTGATTTCCAGTTCACCAGCGTGTGTGAACAGGTAGGAGAGATGTATTGCTCCTACTATCCTGAATGCACCTCACCCCCACACCCATCTGCACACATATCCATAGAAACCAGTGCTGACCCACAACACAACATGCTGCACTGCACCCTTTACATATTCATTTGGGATATGCCAAGAATGATCCCTACCCATCCTCCTTATACAGCATCACATGTGGGACTGTCCCTTTCTCACAATGCCATTGTTACAGTTCTGGTCTTTCCTAAGCTCTCCTGCTTTTCACAGTCCCTCTGCAGATATCATTGTATCATTGCAATTGCCCTAGGGCAGCCATTCTTACCTTCACATCTTGCATCAGGGTCTTCACCAGCAGCAGCTGACATAGCTCATGTGATTCATGATCATAAGCCATGCATATCATATGTAGCACTCGTATGGTTGGGAAGAAGCCTTACTTGGAAACAGAACAGTGAAGAGACAGAGATGGATGTACCATTCATCTCAGACATGTCTGGAGGTACATGTTGCTGCAACAGATTTACAAGTAAATCAACTTCTTTTTTTTCCAATTTGTTTTCAGTGTTCAGGGTTATTTTTGGCTAAGAATGTTATTCTTTGAGTGTCTGAGCTCCTCTGGAGGCTTCTTCTTCCTGTGAACCATGGACTGGTTCACTGAGCAGCCTCCAAGTCCTGTGTGGTAAGCTATCAGTTCCAAGAAGAATGAGTCAAGTGTTTGCCCACATGAAATTCATTCCCTGTTATTTTAGGAAGAGGCAGAGAGGCTCATAACTCATTCTCATCACTGCTGGGAAGCAATCACCAGGTCTCTTGCACAATGCAGTGAACAAGGCTTTCATAGAGATTTAGGCAACATAATGTTACAGCCAAGGTAACACATGACATGGCAATGCCATGGAATGTGCTCTTGTAACGCAAATTGAACACTTCAAAAGATATCCCTGCACTTCATCAGGGATCGTCCATCTGCATCCAGGTTGAGATTTGTTGAAAACATTATAAAATAGATTCTGCTAATTATTTTTAAACTTGTTAATGAAATAATTGCATTACTAACAATGACAGTAATAATTTGAGTTGTCAATACTATGGATTAAATCCCACAGATGTGCATCAGGATCTAAGCTGATCACTTCCTTTGAATGTGAAGGGTTTGGAATCCCTGGGTCATGGATCTCATTTTGGAAAGGTGAAGCTCAATCTGCAAACCCATGCTTGATCTTGCCTTTCTCTAAAGAAAGGCTGAATCTATATCAATCCTTTCCTTAGCTGTGCAGATGTATCTTCTGCAGTGAACACAGAAGAGCAATGCTCAGGAGGGTCTCAGGGAATGTTAAATCCTCTGCTCCAAGCCCAGATTGACAACTGGCCTGAAGAGTCACATGAAGTCTCCTTTATCAGACTGCAAACTTGTATCAAGTGCCACTGCAGAGACTAAATTATTGCAGTGATCCATATGGCTGGTGGACGGGTTCATCTAGGTTGAGGTACTTTATAAATGTAATGCCTAATTACCTTTATGACTTCAGGACCTGTAGAATCCACCAGCCCTGCTTATGAAGTCCATGTCATGAGTAAAGGTACTGATAGTGTACCTCCAAACATGGCTTAAAGAACAGAATTTTTGCACCAATTCCCAAATCCTGCTTTCTGTTACAGAGTTGCATTCAGTCATGTAGTTTTCCTATGAAGGACTGAGGGACAGTATCTGCTTTACAGATGCATGACAGAACAGTAAATAGCACAGAATATAATGCCATATAAAAAGAAAGTGGCAAGTGGTCACTGTAGCTGAGACTGAGGTTAAATTTCTTTCTAAAGCTTCTCTGTCAACAAGCTATTTAAGGCTTGCCTCTATATTTTTATCCTTCCTGCTGGTTTGAGTTTCTGGATCATTACTGCAAATTAATGATAAAGATATTAGTAAGACAGACTTCCTTCCAGTGGTTGGAAACATGTATTTTAGAAACATGTTCCTCTACCAGTTTATTGCAGCCAGAAATTAAAGGTTTCCAAGAATCAAATCAAGCTATTTATATATTAGATGAGAAACAGAAGGGATAGATTTTACTTTTAAAATTTCAGCAACAAGACAACTTATAACTGTGCCATTAAGATGTACTCTGGAGAAAAATGAGCAGATGTAAGTATATTTATAAGTACCCATCAGTTTAGCTTGGTTAGGAGTGAGAATGCAGATTTTGTATGTTGCATGTAAAAAAGAAGATGATGGAAATAATCTCAGCAGCAGCTTAATTGTGCAGTCTTTATGTTGTGCTTGAACTTGCAAGATGCACGATCTCCACTAATGTTCACAGGGCAGTGTAAGCATTGGCAGTTGGTATGTTCTCTAAAGAAGTAAAACTTGTGCATTAGAGATGCTCTTAAGAGGATGACCTCCTCCCTAAGTGATACTTTTCAATTCCTGTACTGTAGCTTTCACCTAATAGTTTGAATCTCACACTGATTCAAATGTGATCCTTTGCTAATGCGACTACTTCAGAATGTAAGAGGTATGTTGGTTAAACTCATGTGACTGCAGCTTCCTGGAAATAAAATTTAGAATAGTAAAGCCACAGAAAACTGCAAACTCCAAACACATTACAGTACACCCAGCTTATAACAATATCCCCTGAAAGACACACAGAGGGAAAGCAAGCAAAGGACCAAAGGATAACATGAATTAATACAGAAACCCTAAAGATATATGAAGATTGGCAAAGGCTGGGAGAATTCAGTTATTTCTGACATTTATAATTCTGAAAATTAGGCTCCAAAGCCTCTAAGGAGTTTTTGCAGCACAACTACATTTGAAGTCTTAGTCTTGATGTTTGTTTTTACTACAGCATTGTCTGCCGTGGTTGGAGTAGCCCTAGTCACCAAGATGGTGACTAAAGAATGTTGTAAGGCAGCTAGAGAAGCACTTTACACGTCTTTCCTTTCAATAATTCTGCAACAGGGAGACTGTCACAGATGAGTTTGGGATTTAAAATGGAATAGCATCTCTCTTTTGCCTCTTTTACCAATTCGTTTGGATGCACCATATGCAAGCAGGGGAAAAATCCCTGGTATTGATCTGCTTGTGCTTTTAAGATAGAGGATGGGTGAGAGAGAAGTAGAGGGGAGGAGAGGGAGAGAGAGGCGGGGGGAGAGAGAGGGATGGAGGAAGAAAGGGCAAGCTGGTTAATGTTTTTCTTTCAGCTTGTTTTTATGAGTCACTCCACTAAGTATTTGCATTAGCAGGTCTCCTGCTGCTGCTAGATCATTCAACTGTTTGTTTAGTTGCTGTACCTCTTGAGAAGTCCAACACCGAATTTTTATGCATCTTCCTTGTATTTTACTAATGAATTAAATCTTTAAAAACCAAATAACTTCCCATCAGTGTGGTCCCTATGGCAGTAGCAGTCCCCCCAAACTCAGTACTATTACCCACTTGAGTAAAGGTTACAGAACCAGATGACTGATATTTTTTGTTGCTTCTTCATGTGTTGTCTCCTGACCAAGTTGTACCAGAAAAAGTGAAAATAACAACATAACCGGAATGTCACAATATTCAAGTTTAAAGTTGCTTAAATCTTGAACAACATTTGCAAACCCAAACACTGAGTATAATTTTGGTCAAATCACTTTGAAAGAATTGTATTTCTTCAGGTATGAGACTAATATTGCTCAGAAACACATCAGATCAGAACCTACGTATGCAATAAGACTGACATTGCCTTATTCCTACAGAGTAGGGTCTTAAAAAATTTTTACTACTGAGTTATACAAGAGCAGGTCTGTAAGCAAAACTCTATCACAGCCAGCATCAAAAGAAGCTGCTAAGTCAAAGGAAAGCAAAGGATGAAAACAGCAGACAGCTTTTCTGTCTTTATGAGGATAACTAGAAATTTTCTGTTTGACCTCCTTTACCTCTTGCTTATTCTTCAACATTCTGAATTTCTGTAATAGTTTGCTTTCAACAAACATTTTTTGTATTCCCTTTTCAAGAGTACCACTATAAGAGACATTAATTAAATACAAGCTAGAAACCTGCCTGTTATGAGTAAAAGGCAATAAAAGCATCAGAACTTACCTGTTCACAGAGAAGGATGGTTCAGACAAGAGATCCACTCTATGTAAGAGACTGGGTCCCAAGAGGAGCATTTGTAAAGGAAGCTCTTCAAAATAGCTCTATATCTTCTGCATAAGGTGTTTGTGTTGGTTTTCCTTGTCTTCAGTCAAAACAATGACTGATAGGAGAAAAGGGGGTGTTTAAAAGGATGTAAAAGCCTTGTCTTGGTTCTAAAAGAATCAGCACAATAAGAGCAACTTTTCTTGATTGCAGGTTTATAATCTACGCAACTTTCTCTTAAGCACAGTCCAACCCCAAAGAGCAACCGTGTATAAATGGTATCGTCTTACTTACTACATCTGTTCCCTGTGTGAATTTGGACATGCGTGCGCTGACTTCAGTAATCAAAATACTGCGTTTTTGAGTTACTTGTTATTCTTGCTATGTCAAGATAACTGAGGGAGTATGAGCTACAGCTTTTGTCTATCATCAACAGAACTATGGGATAATTAAAGGACTAGTCAGTTATTTGTATGCAAATTAACTGCCTAGGGGAAATTTAAAGCTTAGCTTGCCCTTCAGAACATTTATCACCTGTAGAGATCTGCTAGAAGACATGAAGCTAGAAGATAAAAATGTTTTGTTGCTTGATTTAATTTGAAGACTTTTAGGGAAAGAAAGCCTGCCTTCCACTTGCCACCTGGGCATATTTTATTTTGAAGTGGCTGGAAACATTAAACACAATTTTCTCAAGCTGGAAGTTAAATCTCCTTCCTGTATAACCATGGTTTTATTCTAGATACATTCTTGCCCTATATGCTGCTTAGGCTCAAAACAGAGTTTAGAGAGGGGATGTCACTGTGATGGCTCTGAACAGCAGTGTCTCTGCTTAATACTGACAGCAAGACAGTGTTACAACTTGTGTTCTGCAACTTATACTATTTTCCAGAGCATGGTATTGATGTTTAAATTTATTTACCTATACACAAGGAGCACCAATGATCAGCATGTTTTACTCGGAATGTCCTTCCTTATCTCTTGCTCTACAGCAGGTGAAACTTACTAGCTAAAACAAAGATGTTCCTTTGGAGTGGTTAGGGCACACTCAATAAGAGTATAAAATAACTAGCAGTCAATTAAAACATTCCTTCAGGTGAAGTGCTAAAAGACTGCCTGGACTCTGAGAAAGCTAGATTTAATCCGTGCTAATAATCCCATGAAGGATTTGTTTCAAAATTACCTGAGCCTATGCAGCTGATTTGCCTATGGTATAGCCTTCTTGCCTGACACTGTGGCTTGTAACTCTTCCACTGCGGGCTCCTCAGTTCCCGTTCTGCTCTGTAACGCAGCTTCTTAACAGCTTCTTTTGGAGCTGCATAATCTGAAAGGCAGGAGACAAAGAGGTCTGGATGAACATTTTTAAAGAACTGCAGAAAATATCATAGTGCTCACATGAAGTCTAATTTATCCTCTGGTCACTTAGTGTGGGTAATGGACGCCGGTGATGGAATGTGCGTGCCCTGGGCTATACACTGGTTCATTACGCACGTGCAGCTCCCTTTAAGTTTAATGTGAATTTAACATACCAAGGAAAGGGAGGACGTACCATTCAGGGTGAATGCATGTCCTCAAAAAAGCTAATGAACTCCTACAATAATACCTGTTTCCAAGATAATGTTAAATATTGGATAGCGATAACTAAGCACTTTTATGACTGATACATACACGTCAATTGTTCATCTCCACCAGTAGTGTGTTAGTGACAGCACAGAAAGATGTTTTTCTACCAACTCTTTACTCACTCTTAACATTAAATGTGTGGGGAGAATTATTGCTTCCAAGATGTTATTTTTTACAGTACCTTCGAAGCAGCACGTGGCTGGGGAGCGCTCCGTGCTAGCGGGCCAGGCGGACAGTCAGTATCACCCACCTGGTCACCACGGCCCTTCTGCACCTCAGAGCCTCGCGGAGGGTCCCGGCCACGGCCTGGTGTCAGTGGGCACACGGCCGCTCTTGCAGCCACAGCCCCGTGCTGAGGGTCTGAGTATTGGCTCTGATGTGCCAACACATTTTATCGCTCACCTTTTGATACATGTTTCTGAAAGCGCTCGGGGTGATGCACTCGCTGGCTGCCCGCCCGCAGCACACGCTTCGCCAGCCTTTGCCGCCCAGGCCCTCCTGAGAGCCACGGCTCTAAAAATAAGACGGGAGAGCTATAAATAGGAGCCGCTGAAATAGGTTTCAAAATGACCCGTCAAGCCGCTGCTGCGGAGGGGAAGGAGGGGAGGGGGAGGCAGGGCGGGCGAGATGGCCGCGGGGCAGCGGGGAGGGCGGCCGCGGCGGCGGGCCGGGAGGGCAAGGGGAGCGGCGGCCCGGCCCTGCGGCTCCTCCCCGGGCAGCCGCGGTTGCCAGGCGGATCCCCCCGGGCCGGCGGCCGCCGCTGTGCGGGTCTGGGGCCGCGGGAGCCGAGCGGGCTGCCCACCGCCCGCCAGGTGAGGGCCACCCGCGCCGCCCGGGGGGGTCGTGAGGGGACGCGCGGGCCGCCCCAGGCTGCGGGGGGGCAGCGGGGTCTCAGGGTGCCGGGGTCAACGCAGCTCGGTGGAGCCCGGCGGCAGGACCAAAGGCCGTGGGCACGAACTGAAACACGGGAGGGTCTCGCTGAAGGTGGGGAATCACATTTTCCTGTGAGGGTGACAGAGCACTGGCACAGGCTGCCCAGTGGAGTCTCCATCCTTGGTGACATTCGCCAGCCACCTGGACATGGCCCTGAGCAGGGGGTGGGAGCAGGTGGCATCAGAGGGCCCTTCCCGCCTCTCCCACCCACGATTCTGTGAAATCCTG